>NW_023339651.1:7458996-7462835 GCF_004916995.1 Morone saxatilis | reverse complement strand
CAACAGTGAACACAAAAGATTGAGTGGCCAACAACATCCAACAAACATGTATGACTGATCCTGAGAAAGGCCGACTGCAAGTCATTTGAATGCCATTATGATGACAAATCACTTACAGATGAAAATCTTTCATCTGTAAAATGTCACATCAATGATTGTTCCTTTTCAGATTCTTTTGTTTTGATGTTTTTATAAGCTTGAGGAGAAGTTAACTACTAATTCACACAAAAATGCAAAAGAAAAAAAAAACTATTAGTAACTATTTTTCAGTAGAAACACCTTTTCTGCTTTTCTATTTCTATGTTCTATATTACCCCCTTAAATCAGAGGTGGGAAGTACAAATACAATATATCTGTGTTTCACTTACTTTGTGTTTGACAACCTTTCACTTTTGCTTCCTATATTTTTACACAAATATCTGTACTTTCTACTCCTTTCATTTTCAAGCTCCTTATAGGCTTGTTACTTTAGTTTAATGTATTTGCGGGGAATTAAAAAGTATTATATTCTGCATGCCTTCCAAACACCAGTGTATATCACAATTGACTGATGAAATGTAAAATGATGAAAGCAACATAAAAGACGTAACAAGACAAAACATACAAGAGAGGGAGACTCAACCCTATTAGAAGTTTCAGTTCGCTTTGCACAGAAACAGCTCGTAGAAGTGTTCTTTAGAGACACCAACAGAGTTCTTTTTACTTGAGTTAAATCAGTACCCTTCTACATGAGTAAAGAATGTGTGTAATTTTGCCACCTCTGCCTTAGATTTATCTGGCAGACCATTGCTGTTCCTGACCCACAGGTTGGGAACCACTGTTGAAAAATTGTTCTTCACTTGAAGGCCATGCAATTTTGAGTTTCCTAATTGTTTTTTAGAGGGTTTTTTCAACACATAGAGGAAGATGTAATCCTTTAAATGAAGAATTGCTAGTCGTCAAAGTGGAGTTAGGTGATTTTCACCTGACAGTGCTGACATTATTCTCAATGGTGACTTATTATTCAGCTTGAAGAGTTCAATTATCTCATAACTTAATTGTTTTAAATCTATCACACTTAAGCCTAATTGGCAAACACTTTACAGCTTGTTAGTGGCCAGTGGTGTGATTATATAAAATTCCCAAATTACATGTCACTATTACAGGTAATACTTTAGGTTAACACAATGGTTGTGTGATGAATTTGTAATGTCTAGAGGTGTTATTAGTCTTTCATTTATCACTACAGAATAAAAAAGGACACTTGGGATTTTTCATGCTGCTTGTAATTCATTGTTCTCAGTAGACACATATATTTTAAAACCTCCAGTTGCTCAGCAGACAGAAGATGATGATGATGATAATGGTACCCTGGACTCATATAAGTTGAAGTCACTGAGGACTGGATAGCCAAGTAAGGAAACTGATGAGCTCATTTATTAAATCAAATGAGGCTTGAGAGAAACTTTCTTTTCAGTTGAGCTGTTCCTCTGCTTTTTCTCAACTTCCATCAAATTAATTAGTTCACTAATCAGACTATGACTAAAGCTGGAGGAAAACTTGAGTGTCTCCCAAAAAACAATCCACCATCTTTGTCAAATCCTGCAGTTGTGAGGATTCCAGGAGCAACTCAGCGCAATCAGAGAAATTCAGCTTTTCACTGCGGATACAGCTTGGATGCTGTTGACGCCCAGCAAGGCACCATCTCCATTCGGTGAACTAAAAAAAAAGTCAGCCAAGTTATTAAAAACTACGGCTTTCCATCTGTGAACGATGATGAGGAGAAGCACCACGGGCTGTGATGTTTTTCGAGCCAGCTTCCTGTTTCGTCTTTAATTCCCTGCTTTCTTAAGGTTCTCCGGGAGACGTATAATAATCCTGTGCAGTGGAGTTTCACACCTAGTTAACAGTCAGAGTTTCATCTCTAACTGCGCTGAGCCTCCTGCCAGATAGGGATATGTGCATGGATTGAGTGTTAGCCTATGACTGCCAAGAAAACGTGTGAATTAACAAAACGTAGGCTATTACTGAGTCGGCTGGCTTACTGCTCCACTCGGGAGTGGGCCTGATGCAAACAGTTTTAGGGAGGCTACTCGAGGGCATCCCAGCGGATCCATAATATTAACTTGGCCTGTGGATTTTCAACTTATAAAATGCTGTGCTTTATCTTCTCCCTGCTACATTATGCATTTGACTCCACAATAATGGAAGCTCGGACAAATTCTCCGGGCTTAGCAGACAGGCAGGCAGGTTAATTCTCCAAATTAAAGGTGAGCATAAAGAGGTCTCCTTTTTTAATATGGAGGATTAATTGCATGGTATCTTCATTTTTAAGGGTTGCCAATATGTTCCACCTCTCTCACAGAAGGATCACTTGCACTGTAATTTAAGAGTGAGGTTTAGCATAAATCAGAATAATACATCTGCCCCTGTTCAGTATTCTCTCGAAGTAGATTGTGGCAAAAAAAAAGTTTAATCACAACTACACCTGCTTGGCCATATCCTGATAAATGGAGAGAGGGGGAGAGATTTTCTAACTACAACAACACATCCGTCTTGCAGAGAATAAAACTTTCTCTGGTTCGCCAAAAGGTTCATACAGGCAGTGGCTGCCTGCACAGATATAAAACTCCAGTTCCAAATTAACTTGGCAGGGATAATCCCACAAAATGATAGCTGCAGCGATGAAAATAGCATTTGTACAAATTCCTTGTGACCCGGTCCAGGTCGGAGTGTGTCTCTTCATTGCCAAAAAAGCCTGAAAAATGCAAACAGCCCTGCAGGTGCGTCTGACGCTTCAGCTGGACATTTCGAGGCTGTCTGGTAAACGGAACTCGATGTTGACCTTTGAACTCAAACAGACGTGCAGCGAGGTGACAAGTGCATGCAAGTTTTTTGTTTACCAGTCTGAGCTACTTAAAACACCGCCTCTCGCTTTGGTTAAAATGAGCATCATGGCTGCCGCTGCGTGCACTCCCTGTCACCTCCTAAGCTGTACGCTCAGTTGCATTACTTGGAATATGGAGTTAACAGATAATGAAGAAACACACACACAGTCTAGTGAGAAATGGCATTGGGATTGAAAGGTTTCATAGTTGCTCATTTAAAAGGAGTAGCTGGAGGTAATTGAAAAAAAAAAAACTATGAAAGATAGATTAATATATATATAACATAAAGACACTACTCTCCTCCGGTGCGATGTTACATTTGTGGACAGGTGTTACTCTTAGCAGGTCTGTTTTATCGGCCTTCCGAGTAGAAACATTGAAGAACAGTTATATCTGATTCTACACCATCACTATTGCACACTACCACACCACACACACACACAGACACACACACAACCACTAATACTGGGTCTTTCTGCTAACCTAAGGGATTCCATGGCAACACATGAAAGCATCCATGACCCAGTGGCTGCCTAAATATAGATTTTAAAAGTCATGTGTGTCCAAACAGAATCTTTTCTCAATTTTTTTTTTCTCTGGAAACGTATCTGTATCTGTATCTGAAACGTGTGAAAACTGGAGGAAAAAAGAACTCCGGATGCACAACCTCTATGTAATTTATTTATTTTCATTTAAACTTAACTTTTGATGACTCCAGTGCAATCAACAACAAATTTGCCATTTCTCCACATTTCTGTTTTTTGTCTTACCCTCATTTATCAAAATATCTTCATACCAAACCAATAAAATAGGTCATTTGTCCGTGTCCTCCAAAACAATTCTTACAAAACCAACTCATATGAGCATTTTCTGACCTGTCACCAACTTAAACTACTTGTTTAGGGAAAGACCAAGGTCACGGTTTAAAGAAACTTAAATCTATAATACGTAACTTTTTCCACATTAAAATGT
>NW_023339651.1:7455982-7458896 GCF_004916995.1 Morone saxatilis | reverse complement strand
AGCATGTTAGCTTAATCACTGGAAGCCCATCAATCACAATGACAAATCGGACTGCTCCAGACAGACAGCATCTTCTAGAGTGGTTGATCCCCCACAGCCACATTAATCCTGTCCGGTGATCCACTACTCTCATCAGGAATACATAACATAACTTCATTGGAGGATCCATCCATCACCGGGCTCCTGCATGCACCATTATTTTCAAAGTCCAACTCCTGCACTTGAGCGCTGCTGGAAAGCTGTACTGTCTCCAGTACAGATCATTCAGTCTAAAACTGGAGCCTGCTGTCACTGCAAGCTCACAAGAAACATCAGTCTGTCTATGAAACATTTATGCAACAAAGGGTTACTAGCGACAGGCGTGAAGCTAAAGATGGCATTTTTAAGAGCTGACATGTTTTGATAGGCTGCTGAATAGCCTAGGACTTTAACTTTTAAATAGACACACTGAACAAAACAGCATCTGACAGCCGGTTTGTTTATGTTGATGCAAAAACTCTATCTGCATACTGATGAAGTACATCTATGTATCCACTATGACAGTTTCAGGAGGTGCAGTGCTCAGTTTGTTAACCATCAATACTACAATAGTACCTTCAATAATAGGACGGCAAGCAACTATTATTTTCATTCATAATTAGTCTGTCAGTTGTCAGTTGTTGGGTTTTTTTTTTTCTATTAATCATTGTCTTGTATTTAATGAAAAATGCTTGTCACAATTCCCCAAAGCCCAAGGTGACTTCTTCAAATTACTTGTTTTGTCCGTCCCACTGTCTAAAACCCCCACATATTCCATTTACAGTGATACACAACATAGAAAAGCAGCAGACCCTTACATTAGAGGCAGGAAGCAATGATTGCATTGCCTTTTTGTTTGATAAATGATATGATGCTTAATTGGTTAGGCAAAAATGTTGTCAGTTAATTTTCTGTTGATTATTTCACTAATGGTTTTGGTACTAAATAATAATCTTTAAGCACTGACAGTCCACAGAGACTGGCTATCTGATCCAGTGAGGTTAATTTTCAAAACATGACCAAACATTAACAGCTAGGTTACGTTACAGAATGACTAAATGCTACCAAGTCGAATTTATGGATGCCAGTTTTAGAACCAAATCATAGTGGGTGAGAATAAGAAAAGGCCAATTCTGACCCATCATATGTTAATGTTCCCTGCATATGGGTTGAGGATCCATATGGAGTCTGTGTGCCCTGTGCCCCAGAGGAGCCCTTTCGAGCTGCACACAGCAGCCCCTGATGCACATTTGACACTAAGCTTCCTGCAGCAATGACTGAAATAAAAGAGAGAGAGGTCAAATGCTTCATTTGAGAAACACAGAGTGCCGCTTCAGGCTCTTAGGCTGAAAAAGGAGATGTATCCCAAAGAAGGGAGAAAAAAAAGGTGTCAGAGTTATCAGAGCAGGGCCAGAATGTATGAGTCACTGGGAAAATGAGCGAACGTGGGGTATCTGAAGGACTGGTCAGAGGTTTTTGGGATGAGACACTGAGGCTCTGGGACAGTCAGTTGCCCCGTCTGGTGCAAAATGTCCCAGACAGGCCTGTGTTCTCACAAAAGACAAAGTGGAGCAAAAGGAAGTTGGCAGCAAGTCATGCAGGCCATGTTTATCACTGCCTCTGATTTCTAGTTAATGTTGATTAATCAAAACACGGCCAGGGCCATACCAAATTATGAGTCTATTTCAAAATATGCACATTTCCTAATAAGGAATGGAATAAACACAGCACTCTCTTTTTTTTCAAAAACAGTGTGAATAAACAAGAGCACAAGTGTGTTAAATCTGTGTGACATTAAATGCAGGATGGCAGAACAATTCACATGAAAGTCTTCATTTGGACCCAATTGTCTGGGCTAATATAAGCTGCTTCACTGCACACAATTCACTGTGCATCTTGTGCAAATTACACAAAGAAAATCCTCTAACAACATTGGAACAAATGTAAAAAAAAAAAAAAAGCTGTGAAGAAACACTTATTTAATCTTCTGACTCATGCTAATCCAGTCTGTCTACATTTGTCCAAACATGAGGATATGTTTTCTCACTGTCGCTGGCTAATGACTTTAAATCCATGAATCTGAAAAGGGCAACAGTCCTGCGCATGTTTGCTGCCAAATTCTCCCCCCGTTTTCATGATGAAGTGGCCTTAAAAAGGCCATTTAAATTGAGTTCCCCGAGATTCCCTCAGCCATTTCAATTTAATTCCTTTCCCTTGAGAATTCTCCGACAAAGATTTCAATAACAAAGGCATTCCCTCTTTGTCTGTATTTCAATAATTAAGAGTCTACAGCTGGTCTATTACTGAAAGAAGCATTATCACTGGAATCTCTAATGAAAACTAGCGACGGAAAATTCCTCCTAAAAGCTGCACTTCCTGCTGTGATCCCATTTACATGTAATCAAAGTCTAGCTGAAAAACTCTAACGTCTTTCCTTTTCATAATTGATAAGAGTTATGACATAAATATTGTTCATTCATGGTTCTTTCCACAAAGCTCTGATTCACATGCAGATTAGACAACATGGGGTGGTGTGATTCATTGTTTATTTACTTTAAGGTCTTTTTAAATGAATACTTCATCAAGTCACTACAAAGACATAAAGTTGACGCCGCATCTAAATCAAGAACGATCAGCCAGAAATATCATAGCTCAACTTATCCTGGACAGAGTAATTCATCAAAGTGCTTCAGTCACTCGACGCGAAATCTACGGTGGGAGAGATGAAATGAGCTCAAACAAAACAGAGTGCCTGCTAGGGGCCATGCACTACACCCTGTCATGGCATTTAAATCATTCTAATCATCCATCCCACTTGCTGTATAATAATATATTTCAGCGAGAAAGAATATCCCCACCACATTTATGACACCTACGTCTCCGCTTCCCACACAGA
>NW_023339651.1:7447770-7455882 GCF_004916995.1 Morone saxatilis | reverse complement strand
AAGAAGACTGAAACTAGAGACCATAAACTCATCAGGAAACTGTTTACTGAGCTCAGAAATCAAGTAAGGAGTCAGCTGATTTCTCTATAAGGCTCAATATTAACAGACCTGTGTAGCTGCCCCCTGCTGGCCATTAGTAAGAATGTTGGTTTAAGAAACTTGTGTTGGCTTTACTTCAGAGACCTGGATACTCTGTCCACTAATTATATCCTGACAGTGGTGCCAAGGCAGTGAGTAGAGCAACAGTCATGTAGTGTGCATCAAAAAGTGGACAAGTTACTGGTAGTGGACACATTCACATGGACTAAGACTAAGATGACACAGCCAATAGAGGATGGATCTGAAATATGGGGGGGAAAGAGGAAACGAGGAGCAAGGAAAACTGTATCTGCTGAAGAAGATTGTGTAATACAACATAAAGCTCCAGAACATTATCTAAATGGAGCTTTAGGTCAGACTTTTGTCTACTGCTGTTTCCAAGGTCAGCGATGAACTTGGAAACTCAGCTATTTACTGTTCATGTTCTCTGAATAAGACACAAAGCTGTTCAGCAGTTCGAAGGCTGACAGCAGCAGACTGTGGTTGAACTGGGCAGCTCCCAGGTGAGGATGTGAGTAACTGTATTCATGTGAAGCAGAGCAGTGTCGGAAATGAACACTCACTCTGTGAAATTTCCCCGGATAGATAAAGGTTAAAAGAATGACAGACAGCAAGTTATCAAGTGTGACTCAAGAGAGGAAGAGGAGTAAAATAACAACAGAATAATACAATCTCTTTTAGTTTGAGGTGAACGCCAGTCTGCAACACACACACACACACATGCAGAGTGTACATCATGTTAAAATTAGACTTGCATAATTATGAAATGTGTTCTTTGAAACTGTAAATGCTCTTTATGGCTTTAAAAAAAAAAAAAAGTTTCTGGATTTCATTGAGTATTAGTTCAGTTTATAAAATGTCCAAATATACTGCCAAAAAGGACCATCTTCACCAAGTTCCCATAGCCGAACATGACATCTCCAAATTACTTGTTTTGTCCAGAATACATAAATATTCAGTTTACAATAATACAAATCAAAGAAAAGAAAAGCAATTTTCTGTCATCCAACTAATCCACAGTGCTCTTAACAAATTCCCACCACTTCCTCACGTTCGCCTCCGTCTTGTCCGATTTCCTTCACTTTGTGTTTGAAACTCTTATGGCTAATGTGCTGGCAAGCAGCTACCATGTGCTTAATTGAGAGCTCAAGTACATTAATTAAACCCCTTGTGTTACACTGCACATTAACTTATTCAACTTGAAAGTAATGAGGGGAAAGAAGGAGGTTAAAGTGATGTGATGCACCCCGAGGGCCTTGTCTTAACCATTAACCAAAAACTTATCAGCCCTCACATGAATCCATATTGCAGCAGCAAACTGGAGATGTTTATATTTTGAAAAGCTTTTAAATGCAACTAAGGAAAGAGAAAACCTTAATCTGTAAACTGCTCCTTGTCAATAAAGGATGCTGTGGTGTGAACTGTTGGAACCTTAATTAGCAGATACTTTGATAGCTCTAAAGATCCTGAACACACTGGTCTTCATAGCCTCTAATAATCTGATGATTTAAGGTGCATCTGTGTGTGTGTGCGCGCAACCAGGCAGAATTTCACTCAAAAATCAATTAAAACAGATCATTTCCCGTCTGGAAAACATTCCCATTCAGTCTCATATATGCCTCGCAGCAGTCAGTGGTCTATTTGGTGTCTCAGGTACACGACAAAGAGAAGAGAGGACCACTCCGTCCCCTCCTGAGGCTTCCCTTCCTCTCATTGGTCAGCAGGAAATCCTTTTGTTTTGGCTCTCACGGCTGAAGAGCGTAACAACGCATCTTCATGAATGGAAGTCAAATATCTCCTGCACAGTCACAAAGAGAAAATATGACAAAATATCTGATTCTGGCTGGGTTTCGATTAAAACTAATCAATAATAGAACTCATAGCGACGTGATTAGATGTCTCCGATAGTATCTAATGATTGATTAGCTATAATTCCCCCCAATACTCTTCCACGACCTGCTGATAACTCTACCAAGCTGCAGCTCTTTCTACCTCTTAAAACCGATGAAAACTGAGTCAACTCTTGAGTTAGATTAGAATACATAGTGACCCATTCATTCTCTACGGGCAGCGGGCGCCTCTCCGCTGAAAGGAGCCCGTTATATTGGCGATGTCTCCGGTTTTATACAGGGCACACACAGTCAAATCACTCAAAAAAAAAAAAAAAAAGTTTTCCATTTCTGCAACCACTCGCTTCTGAAGCACAGTCTGAGAAAAAAAACCCGAAGGCATGAACTTCACCCCCACGGACAAGGAGACAGATTGCACAACAGAAAGTGTTAAAGGGGTGAATGAAGGCACTGCCGGGAATCAAGACGCACACGGGCTGGAGAGCGTGTTAAAATAATACTGTGTAGAATAAAACATACCATGAGTTTCTTCTGGGAGCCTGCGGTGCTCACACGACCACCCGGATCAAACAACTTCTCGTTGCCGGTTCGTGTATTTCCATTCCGGTCACCGCTCACGGGATTAATGGCATTTGTAAATCCGCGTAATAATATGTTTTTTTTCCTCCGCTGCCGTTGTGTGAACAAGTTGTAGAGTCTCTGCGCTGTGACAGCCTCTCTTTCTCTTCTGCTTCTCTCTCTCTCTCCCTGCGTCTTCTCTCCCTCTGCTTGCTCTCTCTCTCTCCAAGCGGCGTTCTCGCGATGATGAACCCGGGTTCGGAGATACTCCTCTTCGTCTCCTCGTCGCTCGCTCTCTCTCTTCTCTGTCGTCTACGTGGATGCGTGGGCGTCGCGAGGTTAAGGGGTGAGGGGTGAAGGCAGACGCCACCAAGCGGGCTGCAGGGGAGCATGGGGTCCCTTGAATACAGAGGACGGCGTCCACTCACAACGAGCCGACTTCATCAATCTGCCATGCAACACAGCGAAAGACCGCTAGAGTCTACGCGAGATCTGTGTCACATCGGAGGACATAATACGACATAAACTGTCGCAATACTTAAGAGGGCCGGGTTCCGGACCACACGACCACAGCAAAAGGACCATCTTTCCCTTCACCACCCTAAACATGGGGCGTGTACGCACAGTCAGTGTGCCATAGTTATATGCCAATCTTAGACAGTAGGAATTTTCTTTTCCACCCAATCATAACATGAGTTGGACTCTCTCCAAGCGGCGTTCTCGCGATGATGAACCCGGGTTCGGAGATACTCCTCTTCGTCTCCTCGTCGCTCGCTCTCTCTCTTCTCTGTCGTCTACGTGGATGCGTGGGCGTCGCGAGGTTAAGGGGTGAGGGGTGAAGGCAGACGCCACCAAGCGGGCTGCAGGGGAGCATGGGGTCCCTTGAATACAGAGGACGGCGTCCACTCACAACGAGCCGACTTCATCAATCTGCCATGCAACACAGCGAAAGACCGCTAGAGTCTACGCGAGATCTGTGTCACATCGGAGGACATAATACGACATAAACTGTCGCAATACTTAAGAGGGCCGGGTTCCGGACCACACGACCACAGCAAAAGGACCATCTTTCCCTTCACCACCCTAAACATGGGGCGTGTACGCACAGTCAGTGTGCCATAGTTATATGCCAATCTTAGACAGTAGGAATTTTCTTTTCCACCCAATCATAACATGAGTTGGACATGGAATTTCTCTTGTGGTCCGCCACAGTAGGCCTATTGAAATTCTACATTAAAACAATTCAAGCGACATCCCAGTGGCCTAGTGGTTGAGGCGCATGCCACATAGCCGCCAGCTTTCCCAGTTGGACTCCTGCCAAGGACCTTTGTTGCATGTCATATCCTTCTCCCTCTAATTAAAAAAAACAATTCCTCCTAGACTGTTCCATTAGTAGAAAGTACTTGATCACATTTTTATTGTTATTGCTAGGGTCCTTTAAACGTTCACACTTGATACATGCAGCGAGATGATATAGTATCGTCAGCTGCCAATCCACAAATAACAAGATTACAGAGAGAGGTTTAAATTACATGAAATATATACATAAATAGATCGGTTAAAGACAGCTCTAATCCCATGAAAAGACCAAAACCAATAGTGTGTTAATCTGTCTTTCAATACTTCCTACTTCCCCAGTCTGTCTGTGGCTCTCAGTCACATGTCCTTTGGTTACCTACTGTGGATATAAATCTTTAAAAAGTCATATTGTTTAATAACATTTCCTAAAAAGGCTGGACTCTTCACAACAAAGGTATATAGCACAGGAATAAGCCATGACAGACTTTGGCTAGACAGGTGATATTGTTAGTAGAATTATTTCTTTGTTGGTTTTGGTGTTTTTATAGGATTTGTTGACAATGAAGAGAATATAGTTGTAACAGTAAAGTAATGCCAGCGTTATCCTGTAATGTTATTTTTCCATGCTTTGAGCACCATAAACATCCAATTCATGTCATCTCATTGTACTTTGGCAGAAATCTTAGAGACATTCAGGTGAACTGACCCTTAAAGCTCACCATCAACCCATGTGCTAAACAGGTATAGCGCTCTGTAGGAACTAAATAAATACAAAAACACTATAAACCCGTTATTGCCCAAGTCTCTAATGGACCCTCATTGTATTATTGTGGCGCTCTTTCCTTTATAGAGGAGTTGGTTAAAGGGGGGGTGACAGTGGGGGAGGGGACAGAGGACAGAGAGACAGCTGCTGCTCACTGGCTGGTTATTTAGACCATTAAGGCAAAGAAGGATTTATAGGAGACCACATTATGTCTGTATATTTGATAGATTTGCTTTGCTTTGCTTTAACCTTGAGGTGAGTTATGGTGTCTACAATATAAAAATACCAAAGCTCAATATTACAGAATTTAGTCAGGGTGTTTGCCTCCAAGATGAAAGAATATAACAGAATGCACTGCAATTACCAGGGAAAGCAAAAGGCCAAATATTTCACATTGATTTGAGAATGTGTTTGTTTATCCGTCAGCAAAAAGACAGACACCTTCCCCCAACTTATGCATGGACCAACAGGGAGATATGCATGTAGACCAGAGATGATTCATCGGGAACCGTCAGCAGCTACAACAAATCAAAGTTTGACCTCGGCAATTCAGTCTGCGAGAGGTGGATTCACTAAGAGCAAGTACAGCTGAGAAATGTTGTCTCATATCATCTCATATCAGTGATGCCACCACCTTGCCGAGTCAATCATCATCATCATTACAAGTATTGTAATGGCTACCATTGAGCCTTTAGTTGCTGTTTTCCTCATTCTAGTTCAAAAAGCTTCCAACATCCACTATTGCCAGTATATGTCCTTTTGTTTATTGCAATAAACAACTAGCCCGAGGGGAGGTTATAGATTTTAAAAAATGTCATCTTCTCACAATATGAATTCTTGTGACTGCCTGCTGTATATCTCACTCGAGGATGATCGCAATCTAATCGGCTAGTCAGACCGTTTGCAACTATTTATCCTCAAAGCCTCTAATGGCAACAACTGATAATGATGATGATGATGGTGATGATGAAGTAATTGCGTAATGGCTGGTTGTCTCTTCAGCAAGTCATCCAGAGCATATGAGTCACCCTGCCTGCAGTGTGCCCCACGTCTGCAGTCAGACATGCCTCTCAGCAACAAGCCTGTCTCAGCCTGTGTCTCTATTAAAGCCCTGTGGAAATAACGGAAAAGGAAAACAAATGTGAAAAAAGGTTTTTTACCTCTCCTTGTGTGTTCTGGGCTTAGAAAATTGCATACCTGCGTTTGATTTGTGTGTTTCATCACACACATTAGCAAGGGGACAGGAGGGAATGTGTGAGTTCCTGTGTGGGTCTACGTGAGCTTGTTCCTGAGACCCTTGTGAGAGTTTTTTCACCTTCGAGCCAATTCCACTGAAGTGAATTACCAGATATTTGGACCAGAACCTCAGGTAATTCAGTTTGGCCGTGGCATTCAATTGCTTGTTTCGTCACACACACTCTAGGATTGCTTCCTCTGAAACAGCATGCCAAAGATCAAAGTACTAATATTTGGCAGTATGCTTGAAATTTGTACTACCCTTACTTACCCTTATAAGCACTGTGCATTACTGTAACTATCAAATCAGCGCATCGCTGCACAGTATTGGTGGGCAGCAAAACCAAATCATAGTGTGTCAGTTCTCCACTGCACTACTGGATTTGTAAGCCTCCAGATTTGATCAAAGAAGCACAAAATAGTCTGTGAAGTTTGGTTGTCTCCAGTTCTGTATGTCCTTGAAATTGGAGCTACAAGAAATGAAATAGAAAAGCTTTTATTTTGTAGCTGATTCAAGAATGATTCTGTTGTACCAGGTTGATGTTCTGTTATAAACTCACTGGTGTTCATGGACCAGGATTTGTGATGTTTTATTTCCTATATCACCTGGATTGAAAGGAGGAAACTGCACCCACCCCGATTTAAATCATGAGAAAGAAACTCTGCAAAGTGTCTCTGAGCAGAGCGGAACCCCCCCACTGTTCTTTTGTTAAAGAGTATTTTTATGAACAGCACACCACAGTCTTTTTACACAGTTTCTTTGAGTTTTTTTGTGTTCTGCATAATAGGAAGAGTTTAAAATGTTGTAAAGTACCCAGCAGGACAGTCAATTGAGATTAAAAATAATAGCTTTTACACATGCCTGTTGGTGAGAGGGGGTGGAAAAGATGTCTGATAAAATCATAGTGGGGATTTCTAAGGACTGGGTGCAGCTGACCTCATGCTCGAGTGATTCACTGTTTCCATTGGATACAATATGTTTCCAATAGTTTTGGTCAAGAAACAGGGATGAAATGTCTTTATTTTGTCTTCCGTGCAAACGTGTTTGTTGCTAAGTCTGGTTTCAACTCCCAAGAGCTCAGGCAGCTGCTGCTGTGCGGTTCTTTCCAGCCAGAGAATTACTCATCTCTTTTATTCCATGTTGTGTGTGTGTCAAAGCTGAATGGTGATTACAGCCTGACCCTAATGATATTTGTACAAGCTATTCAGCACCAATATAAGGGCCAAACAAAGATCATGGAATGCAATTTCAGAAATAGAAAAATGGCTTTATTCATCTTTAAGTAATAACATTAAAAGAAAAATACAGCTGAAAAATTTTCACTCAGCACACTCTCTAAAAATCAATACTGAAAACATACAGATGGCTAAAACAATCCAGTATAGACTGAATACACAATATGTTATATGTAATATTAAGTTTCATACCATAAAAAGTGAATGAAAATCTTACCTTAGATCATCAAAGTGTCAGCTTTTATGTCAACCTTAAAACAGTTTTTCTTATATTTTAATGTTTAATGTAATTATTGTTTTTTAAAAGATAAGGCTGGCATTATTCTATATTTTTCTTCAAAACCATCAAAATCTGCATCTGCTTCTCAATACTGTCTGGCTTCATTATTCTGTCTGTTGCTCTCAGCCTTGAGCCAATTCATTTATACTGAATCAGGTCATAAATATATAGTTTCAACGTAAGTGGCAGTAGCAACGAAGTGATGTTGTCAGACTCTTGTATCTTGCTCCTCAGCTCTGCTTGACAATATTAATATTCCTAATAATAACCCAAATCTCTGAGCAAACACTCATTGGTCATTGGTCAAGTTGCGTTGTGGGTAATGTGGCACCAGGTTTTGACAAGGAAGAAGACTGCATGGCATAAAATAGATGATATCTCTGGCAACCTTCATGGCTGGCATATGAAGCCAACACAGCAATAAAAACTGCAGTTCCTCAAACGTCCACTTGAGGCTGGCTACAGAAGTGAGTCAATCTGCATAAGATATTATTAAAATATATTAAAATGTCCAACTTTACAGCAGAAATAAACATGTTTCCAGGTTCATGAGTATGTTTACATTAGTGTATAATCCCCTGAAAATAAAAATTGTTCTGTTGAACTGTCATGTTTTTACTGTAGCCAAGAAAGGACAAACCAAACAGTGGATCTAGATAAAGCCTTTCACGTTTCGCGGCCACTGTTGTTTCTCTTACAAGTTTGAAACACTGAGCTGTATTAAAATGGTTGCAATCTGCAACTTCACCACTAGATGCCACTAAATCGTAGTCCGCACACTGGTCCTCTAA
>NW_023339651.1:7409536-7447670 GCF_004916995.1 Morone saxatilis | reverse complement strand
GTTTGAAACACTGAGCTGTATTAAAATGGTTGCAATCTGCAACTTCACCACTAGATGCCAC
Organism: Morone saxatilis; assembly: GCF_004916995.1. Lineage (NCBI taxonomy): Eukaryota > Metazoa > Chordata > Actinopteri > Moronidae > Morone > Morone saxatilis. The sequence continues at coordinate 7,447,609 of NW_023339651.1, read as the reverse complement.
TAAATCCTACACACTGGTGCTTTAAAGTTATGCATAATTAAGGACATGGCTGCTTCAAGAGACTGACAGGTGGGTGCAATCACATACAGCTGTTTTCAGTAACCAGGCATCATTCCGTCCGCCACAGCTTCACCCACACTCCATGTCGTTGCCCATTTTTGGATTAGCCAGCAGCCAGCGGAGTCAGGACTGCCAAGATGATGACAGCCAGAGCCATCACAATGAGCTTCACAAAGGCTCTTCAGAAACTTACGGGTGACATCATGGAGATGAGGTCCATTATTTATACAGACTAAGGTTGCTGCATTGATTTTGATTCTTTTTCTATAAACGCAAAATCAATGGAGTACTCTTTTTAACCAAAGGGCTTTTGTTAGCTAAAACCTAACCACACCTGGGACTCAGTCATGCACACATTATACGCCCCCTTGCACCCCCACCACCTCCCTACGACTATAATATGACAGCACAGAGCTTCCCACTGAATATACAGTAATTAGGTTTCCCTCAAAGTATACTTTGCAGAACAAATAAGTCATATTTAAATGTAATTTCAAAAAGAAATTACTTATTGGTGGCTAGTTTTGGTTTTTCATGCAATTTGTTGACAATAAGAAAAATATAGAATATCACCAGCCTTGTCTTAAGTGTTTTTAAACCTGAGAGTCATTTTTCATATAAGGTAATCTTGACACAAAGTTTTTTCACTTTTTTACTCTAATGGAAGAGACATAACATTAAAGACAACCTAAATGAACTCATCACTTTTTTCAAGTCTGGTTTGATATGAGCTAACATTATGTGAATAAATAATGCAAAATCCCCCTATGGCTTGATGCAGAGAGAGCTAAATTTACCAGCGTCAGCGCATGTTTTTCTTAGGCTACAAGGGGTTGCTCTAAGTTCAGATGACTCAAGCTGATGTGTGTCCTTATCCCAGATCAAAAAGGGAAACATTATTGCATGTGTTAATCTATTGTAATCTCTCTAAGATATTTGACTCAACAATCAGAGGGAGACATCAGTACCTGACTCCACAGAGAACAGTGCTGCCTCAGCACTTCAGCAAACTGGGACTTTGGATCGAAGCTGCCACACTCCATCGTCTTCGTCATACCTCTCCGTGCTTAGGAAGCTGCTCTTTTGGAAAAATTTAATATTTCTGTTACAGTACTCAATAGAATCAATAAACCGCATCACACAACGACTAAGCTGAGCTCAAGGAGTCATTGGAGGGGAACCAGAATAGTTTTCTCCTTGAAATACACATTTGATTTATGAGGGTCTGCTTGTGATTGTAGTGGCTTCTTGTGAAAAAGATTTTTTTTTTCTTGAAGAGGTCCTGTCTCTGGAGAAAATTCTGGGCCAATTGAGCCAAATCCCGTTGTGCTGGAAAGGATGCTACACATCAGTTTTCCAGGCAGGGTCACCACCCATTTTCCCATAAATACACACAGTTTCCAGAAATACACATTTATACACTATCTAGCTATATATATAACACAGTTTAATGTAACACAGCATGGAATAATGTATGTATGAAAGCTGAAAGAAAAAACACAGGTAATATTAGTGGATTAATTGATTTGTTGATTGACAGTGTAGCTGCAACAATCACTATCTTAATCTCTAAACTATAAATGATAAATATTCTCTGTTTGAGCCTCTCAAATGTAAGGATTTGCTGTTTAGCATATATGCTGGTCAAAACAAGCAAACTGAAGGGCATTTTTTTCACTATTTTTGTAACATTTTATGGACTCGATTAATCTAGAAAATAGTCTGAATATCAACTGCTAAATTGTATTTAAACTAAATGATAAATCAAAACAACCTTTAGTTGCAGCCTTGAGGCACAATATCCTTTCTTCAATGTCGCGTACACAGTCACACCAACACACAACTTCAGCTTTTCAAAGGCAAACATCGTGTCAACATCATCACCCTGACCTGACTGTGTTTCTTTGCTTTAAACGCTGACTGAAGGCACATCCATTCATTTGTCCACGCAGACTTATGTTATTTAAGAAGGTGAATAGAAATAGCCTTGTTGTCAGCATCTTAACCATGAAGGTCACTCTATTGCCTGCTTGCTAAAAGCATTTAAAAACAAAGGCACATTTCAGTTTTGAAAGTACAGATAGTACAAACAGTAGTCACTATGAGAGCTTGAGGGATGGGGGGGTCTTGACTGAATGTATAACTTAGCAGTAATAATGTCTCTTTTTCCTGGCATTCACCACTTAGATATTATTTGAATTGCATCCCCTACATTAACAATGGTCCTTGGCTGTTTCCGTGGTTACGAATACATTTATTCTGCAAACATTGCAAGGTTTCATATACATATATATTTATACATTATTGTCATATCCTATAATAATCACCAACAGGGGTTTGCTAATGGAATGATAATGTTACTGGTAAGTTCAATTCTGTATAATGGCAGGATATATTACAGAAACGTGTTTTCATAGGAAATATTCACATTTCCACTTTCTTATAAGTGCTGCATGGGAAATAAACAGTATTTTAGTGGACATTCTTCCTCTAGTACTCTGTGTCTTCCTGAGGAAAATTTTAAACATGCCAGGAAACAAACCTTATTTGGTTTGGGACTGAAGGTTTTAATGAGCCGACAAAGGAATTCAAATAGCAAACATGAACTGAAAGATTGCTGGAGGTAAATGGAAGTACATATCATTTGCTCCCATTTGCATTTTGTGGGGATTTAATGAGATTTTTAAATGGCACAGGCATGTAAATAAACTTTATACTCTAATAGGGTTATGATGAAGTAATTATTCCAGAGTAATGGAAACCTGTCAATCAAATCTGTATAATTTTTAGCCATTGGTTCAGCATAGTTCTTAACTTGTTTGACAGGCAACAGCAGCCCATTTGCTGTCAGTTCAGTCGCCACAGATGCAACTTGAGGAGTATATTTTTGTGATGTTTATGTTTGAAGTGAGGGAGACCACATAGAGGCTTTTGAAGTAATGCCGAGTTGTGAATTCTGCACTACATTGCTGTGTGCCAGAGCGTGGATGCACGTTATTTTTCATTCAGTTCACTTCAAATCTTGTGCTCAGTGTTTCAGCGTGTGCACCACGGGGGATCGCATTACCTCTGCTTCGTGTGAAACAGTTTGATAGCTATCCGGTTTTGATATCCTCAACCTTTGCATACCCTTATCCTGCCGGTGGAATTCATGCTCAGAGGACAAGCTCACCTTGTTATACAGTTTTAGCTTTAAAATCACGTTTTCATCTTGGTGATTGTTGTCTTCCCTGAGAGAACACAATAAGGATTAAATAAGAAATGTTTTCAGTGGCACTGCAGTGCCATAGCTGTGTGGCTATTTCCACCAATCAATATCCATTTCCATGCAAATAAGTGTGATTAAAGCTGATTTCACAGGCGCAGACCTCTTTGGTGTTCCGGTCACAGATCAAACATAGATAATTGGTTTAACGCAAAAGATGTTCACTTTGCATCGTATAATTTACAACAGCATGATGACTGCTCGCCTCCACATTTAACCATAGAGAAATTAGCATGGTTCTGATGGGTTAACATGCCTCTCTGAACTAAAGCATGCAGAGATACCCCAGCAGAGTGGCTAACAGCAACCATTTCATTAAACCTCACAGCCTGCTTGAGGAACCTAAATTGGATTTTTTAGCTCTGTGATCACAAGAGATTTTCACAGACCGTAAGGTCATAAAGCCCATGAATTTCTCAAAGAAAACGTAATATGTAGATTGACCATGAAGATAAATTCCATTACAGAGGGCTGTGTGTACTTATGAAGCACAGAGAGCTAATTTATCTTTAAATGATGAGCAAAGTGAGAGCAGGTGCTGAGTCTAGTGCACAACAGCGAATAAAATTGGACCAGCTTGGGTTCATCATAAAGGGACACTAGTGCTTAACAGGGGAAATGTTAACTTTTACTTTTTGTATTTTGTAAAACAAAGCTAAATATATAATAAATATATTACATTTTAGAGTTTTAATTAACTCTTATTATCATTAGCAATTAATGTGCAAGTGTTTAGTTTAATATTAGAAATTAGAAATTGAGTAGGCATCTTCAGATTGCTAGTTTTGTCCAACTAATAATCCAAAACCCGAATATATTTAATTTATAATGATATAAACATTTTTACTTAATAAATATTGTTAATAATTGATTTTGATTTTTAAACTGTTGATAGGTTTTCCAACTAATCAATTAATTGTTTCAGCTCTCTAAAACTGAGCTTAAACTTAAAAACACCTCATTCTCTGAATTCGGTATTTGAATCAAACATGCCAAGACAAATGAAATGTGACTTGGGTCAGCAGGTTGACAGACAGTAATGAAATTCGTGGAGCCATGCACTGTAACTTTAGATCAGAAGCAGACGACACATTGAATGAAAGAAAGAGTCTTGAGGTTAACAAGTCAAGAAAATACAGCCATTCATATTCATACAAGGGCCAAAATCAACTTCTGTGCAACAGATTAGTTGATCAAATTACAGTAGAAATACATCTTGCTGGACTTAAGTTATGAGGACTGTCAAATGTTGATCTATTAAATTAGAGAGACATACAGCTCTGTGTATAATTCAGCATTCCAGCTAAATTGTCAAACTATTTGGACATGCGTCTGTGCTTTTCCTTGGTTGTAGAAATGGAAAAGGGGGATATTGTCTAACTGGGCTCCACTCCACCAGTCTGGTGTGGGAACACAGGTGAGTAAATCTGCACCGGAGCAGTGACTGAGTCAAAATGGCTGTGAGGCTGATGGTGGTGGAGATTAATTGAATGGCCGGTATCCAGGTCGCCGTCCGCCCGGCTGTGTGGCTGTTTGTCCGGGTTCCCAAGCTGCAATCTGTCAGTCACAGACAGCGAGACAGCTGCTCCGTCCAGGTGCCAACCTGTGTTCCTTTGCCAAGGGGGTGACTTCACATCCTCCATTAACACTGAGTCCCATTCATTCACAACTGGGAGGATATATCAAGCAGGAGGGATGGGAGGATCAGGCAAGAGTTAAGAAAAAAGAGGGAAAGGAAATGGAAAGTGGACACAGAGTATTCATCAAAAGAAATTGGCAAAAATACGTATTGTGCTCACTTGCACCTGTGAAATGGAAAATACTGGTTAGGCAGGACTGACCATACTGAGGAGTTAATGCGATTAGGGCTGCAACTAATGATTATTTTCATTAATGTGTCATCTGTTTACAATTCTGCCATTGTTGATTAATCATTCAGTCTTTAAAATGTCTGAAAATAGTGAAAAATGTCCACCATAAGTTACATTAAATTACTTTTCTTGTTCAACCAACACTTAAAAACCCAGATACATATTCAAAACACAATGATACTGGGAAAAACAGGTAAATATCTGTCATTTTTTTCTTAATTTGTGTCTTAAATATTATATATGATCAACTGACTTGACTCATTTCAGCACTAAACTCTCCATTGCACAATGTCCGTTTAGTTCCCTTTTTTTTTTTTTTTAAATCGCAAGCTTAAGCTTAATCAGACACAATGACCTCTGACAGATGTGACACCCCTGAAGATGATAATTAAAAAACAGCTCAAATTAGGAACTGCCACAGAGGGTTACTTTGAATTCTCATCATCACAAGCGACTTGTCTTGTTTCATTCTGACGTGTTGCCTTATTTCGAGTCAGAGCGAGTAATACAGAGATAAGATTTTTATGAATGTAGTTCTCAGAATTGGCTGCAAGCTTCAAATCAATGCTCCCATGCTTTACCGGCACCCACGCGCACACACACACACACACACCTCATCTCTTTTGAGCATTATTGTAATGGCTTGCTGTTTCACACTCATTCAGGTGTTGTAGCAGTGGCACTCACAGCAGCAGTGCACAGTCTGCTGACTGAAACAGACATGGGCACATGTCCAAGGTCATTATTCCCCTCCAAGCTGCTGTTTCCAAAACACAGCTTCTTGCACACTTCCTGCCCTGATTAAAATGTTTTGCCATTATCTCTCTATCTTTATTTTTGGATAAGATTTTGGTACGACACAATACAGTTCATGGTTTGATTATCATATCATTCTTATTATTAGACTATGGTGATATTTCTGACAAAGTTGGGATAAAATGAGCAAAAAAGTTTCATTATTCTTTTTCAAGTTTTTTGTGTAAAAATGTAAAAAACAAATCTTACCAACAAAATTAGTTAGTTTTACATGCCCTTCTTATCCATTCATCTATGAAACACTAAACTTAAGAAACTGTATATATGTATACATGAAGAAGTCCTCATATAAAGATGAAGAGCAAATGTCTGATCTGTCTGTCTCCAACACCTAACTGTTCCACAAACCTCAATTTTATAATATTCACAGACTGATGTATTCTAAGAATCTGTCACTAGTCAGCTATTAAGGTGGTTCAGATGTATTCAGATTAAACATACATTCTCATCTGGCTTTCTTTGTACACTTTTGACTGCTGGCCTGATTGTGCAGTCTGGGTTTATTTAACAGCTATAATAATGACTGTACAGACAATAGCTCGTTAGAAATGTACGTACCGACCTAGTGTTTGCAAAGTGTGCTTGCATATGTGTTTGTGTTGCTCTGACTGATCTCATAATTTCCCTGGAACGCCAGTTATTTTTAAATGTTCCTAGTTTCTCTTCTCCTTCATGATGTTGAGTCATCAAGTTCCAAGAAATGCACAAAATGTCCACTCAGTTTACACTAAAGCTAACTAATTAACACTGTATGTTGTTTTTCTATCTGTATAAAAACCCAAATGTAAAAACAACAATTTTCTTGCTATGTCAGTGACATTTTTTTTTATCTTTGTACAAGGCTAGGTTAGCAGTTTGCCTCTGCATCCAGTCTTTATGCTAAGCTAAGCTAATGCATCCACTCCTGGTTCTAACTTCATATTCAGTATTCAAATATGAGAGGTTTCAACTTTTAGAAAAAAAGCAAATAAGCATATTTCCTAAAAATCTGAACAACTACTACTACTTAGTGATTTGATAATGGGTCATTGTGATTAATTTTTTTATGCACAATACTTATTATGATATATTGTTACATCCCTGTTAATATTCTTTCTCTTTAATTTCTTAAGGCCTTGTTTCATCCTTTTGTCATTTTCCGGACTCCTGCATGTGTAGGCAAAGCCAATCAGATGCCACCATCAATTTTCTTTTCATAGCTTTCAGCTGAGAGTCCTTTCAACCAATTAGCTCAGACAGCAACAGCCTCCAACATGAGCAGGGAGGAGGGCATGTAAAAAAGATTTACAGCTTTGAGAGCCAAATCCACCCTCACGTCTTATCTCATCCCCCGGGGCTTTGGCCACCATACAGCGTAGCCAAAGGCTTTATTGCCGGATAATGGCCGGTCCGAGCTGCTTTCATGGGGGAACAGTGGGATGATGCCTGCTGTGTCTGACTGTAAGAAACTGGGGCATAAAGTTCAAAGTGGGCTCAGCTCTGCGTCCCACAACACAGGCAGAACGGGCACAAACTCCCCACAACTGCCTCACATTTTCCATGCAAGAGTGACTCAGTTTACATATGCATGCACATTAAAGCTGTTTGTCAGCACTTCAGTGGTTTTAAGCGGGGTCATTACTCTTCTACCGATATTACTCGAATTAAATCTGATGAATTGTGCTCTAAACTGAAACCACATCTGTTACCTCTTCCGCCTCTGAGCCGCTTCCCTCTTTGTTTTTCGCTCTTTATCACTAAACATTGGTTTAGATTTCATTTCCGCTGTGTGCTTAGCAGTTGATCTCTCTGAGATTCTTATCCAGACTCGTATAGCTGCTGCCGGGGAATATTTCATTTTTGTTTACAAGAAGACAAGAGACACTGAATTTACCTGCAACCAAAACTGCACTCTCAAAAGATGAGCAGAGACATACAAACCACAGAAAAAATATGCTACATTTTATATATAAGATGTAGAAGTAGCAGAGGCAGTACAAGAATGTGTCATATTGTATCTAGTGAACCTGGAAAATTGCATTTAAAAACATGTTTCTGAATCCTCATTAATGAATCCAGCTGAATAAGCATACATTATTATTCATTAGAACAGGCTACAGAGGCAAAACAGATGCAAATTGGTTAAGTAAGTAGGGTTTTAAAACTTTTTAGTGTTTTAACTCGCTGTGTATTTATATATTTAGAATGTAGAGGAGTAATGCTTCAAATTCTTGCCATGACTTGGTGAGAGACGTGTCAGGCCGACTGCATTCTAAACCCCGACTAGTCGCCTGCATGTGGTCTGCCATCATTTGCATGATGTGTAATCTTTTCTTAGCTACTACAGCACGGCTTCACTGAAATAAGAACAATATGTAATGCACAACATAGTATGTGTGATTTGCTAAAGGGCAATGAATCTCACTGATTTCTTAGTATGTATCCTATAACTAAATCACTTATACTGTTCTAAGAATAGAAGGAAAGTCACATAAGTCAACACAGCAGATCCTTTAAGGGACTGAATCTTTTTTCTTTGACCACCAATAGAATGAAGATTTGATACTACAAACAGAATGAACTATGGAGTGTACTGGCACAAGAAAAAGTATCTTTCTTGTTTATAAATGCATATGGTGTTGTTGTTGGTGAAGCAACAATACGTAATTACATGCCGCATGATGGCTACAAAACAGCTTCCTTTCCTTTGATGGAGAACATCACAGTGTGGGATCGATCTGAGCTTTCAACTATGCCGCGGTGGCCTGTTATGGTGTGGTAATGGAAATATCATCTTGACCGTATGGGGCCGCTTACAAACCTGTGAGCGACATTCTCGCCTGTCAGTGTGATTTCAACTATAAGAAGATGTGGATTTGAACATTCTCTATGCTCATGTTTCTTTAATTTGGAAAGTATGAAGGCCACATTTCACTGGCAACTGCTTTCTGGTCTGCTCTGATGCCCTCTTAGGTCGCCAAGTTTTTTGAGCAGTCGGTACAGAATGTCTCATAACATCTACGCAGAGTTTCCTGCTCATTTCTCCTAGAAAAGGTCAGTATTGTGTTGTGCAGATGTAATGGCAACTCCGGGCTTATGCAATTCTAAAAAGTTGTTATTCTTGGACGTGACGTGAGGAAGAAGTTTGAGAAGGAGACAAATGGTTGGATCGACGGACTTGCTTGTTTATGAATCATGTTAGTGTTTTGCTATTGGAAAACATCTGCCGGGTGTTTGAAATATGGGCACTTTTTACATCTCATGTTTTGAGTGAAACTTGTGCATGCTTCGTTGCAGCTGTCACACACACAGGATGTCAGAGCAAGATAAGATGTAGGCAGATATCGTTCTCTTCCTACCAGTGTCATCATCATTTCTCACGTCTCTGCATGCTTTGAAACAAGTAAATACTCCAGTGAGTCTGTTAAAGATTGTTCATACATTACCTGAGGCATTCAAGCATTTAAAGAAGCTTTAAATTTGTTTACCATACAAGAGTGTGCATATGATTTATATAAAATAATCGGCCCAAAGAATCTCTCACAGTAAAAGTTTCAGGTAAGATAAATTAAAGGAGATACCAAAGAGGATCAAAAGATTCTCCCAAAAAAAAGCCCCAGGTAAGTATCTGCATAGAGCTGATAAAGAGCCAGATTCTTTTACACTTGCAACCTCTGATCGTAAATATTCATGAGGATGCATCCCTAATTGTGGATAATCCCTTGTGTTTGCTTATTCTGTTTATAGCTAAATATCACACATGGGAATGCTGATCTCTGACCCTTAAAAAGCTATCATCTATCAGCTTCACACTCCTAAGCTGAAATCTTTAATCAAACCAATTTCTTTGATTAATGATGCAGCCTAATTTAACTCAGTGTTTTTCTTTTTCTTTAAGCAGCAGAGAGACTCAGTCAATGGCCCAAGCCCTGATTTCACATTCTTCAGACATTGCTGCTCACCTTTAATGAACACTAAAAGATGCTTCTCAATGCAAGTAAGACTCCCAGCTTTTCATTTGAGTGGTTTCAGCATTGAATCTCAAATGGTAACCTGGTGAGTAATGTTTTATTACATCTTTACTGCATTCATGCCTCAATCAAACTGAAAAAGTTTTCATTTGTATTCAGTGGATAAACATAGACCTATCCAATGTTTTTTCTGTTCCAAAGGGCTGGTGCAGAAGACTGAAGGTACATTTCCATTTACCTTTTTGAATTCACATATTCTTTTTGAACATAAAAAGATTGTGGAAATTTTTAAAAAAAGAAAGAAAAAAATGTTTTTTTGCTTGGCTGAGGGGAAAAGTTGGCATATTGAAAAGAGAAAATGCCATACAGGTTTAAGGAAACATTTTCAAGTATACCTTGATGTTGCTGGTCCCTGCCTATACTTCTTCCTCTGTAGACAAAGCTTTCAAGTTACCTGCCACTCACTGTTACAGGTCTCCACTCCAACATAAAGCTAAAAGAACAAAGAAAAAAAGAGCAGGGAGGGGGTGTACATGACTGTGCTGTCCCAAGTTCAAGTGGGGCCCTTGTTGATTGTCACGCCCCTTATTATCACCATACTAGTAAATAATAATCAGAAAAATACAAATTAATTAAAAAAAATAGAGGCAGTAATGAAATGTTATGGTGTACTGCATGAGCTTGGGGCTCTGTTCGAGCAGTTCAGCCTTTTCTGTGCGAAGACTTGCAATGACAAAAAGTGCTCCCGTAAAACCCTCCAACATGGCCGCCTGCTCGCAGGCTTCTAGCAGACAGAGACAGGTGCTATTATTGGAGGCAGACGCTCTGAGAGACCTCCAGCTCACACATGATTGTTTTTCAGCCCAGGAGGTTAGATAGAGGCATTATGGGCTAGATCCCTCTGGGAAGCAGCACAGAGCTTTACGGCTGCTACCTCCTCCAGCAACCTCAAAAATTAAATTGATATTTTTTCAAACAAGCCTAGAAGCAAATCATTGGCTTTATAACCCAAAGTAAAACTGGCAGCGTGGACCTGCTTCACCTACTGAACACTTAAACTATTTGATTGAAACTGTGACCTGTGGAGACAATAACAAATCAATTTTTTAGATGAATTGAGGTGTTATCAGATATGAACAGGATGACATCATTGGTTTGCACTTGTTATAGAAAATCCTTTTAGACTTACAGTATTTGTGCTCTTTGTTGATTTAAACAAATGGGAATATAATTACCCCAGTAACTGCACGAATGCATTCTGTAAGTCAGCCTAAGCTTATGGTTTTAAAGGACTTTAACAGGGATAAACATGTGACAGACTCTTTTTCATTCATCCTAATGTACACATCAACTTGTAATTTAATGTATTCATTACATAAAGCTGCATAAAAGCATTACAGCTTGCTGTTTTTCTGAAATGTATACTAAACGATTTAATGCACAAAATAGAATGCAGTTATCCTGCAGCTTAGCATACAGCTGCAAAACATTACAGCTTACCACTTCTGAATTTAAATGGTGCAGCTTCCCTCCTTTTGCATTTTTTCTCTTTCTGTTATGGGGAATGTGAGAAGCTGCATCAACTGAGTGCCAGTGAAGCTATTAACAGCACAGAGGATCTCAAAGGTCAGGGCGCTGGTACGGAGGTGACATGGGGTCATCTATTTATTAAGCACTTTGTGAATGATGTGCTAGAAATTGTGATGTAGGGTTAATGCTAATGTGTGAGGACGATTTTTGTACTTGAGGCAAGATTTTAACACCAGGATAAAATGGAATATTGACAGAATACCACCGATTTCATACATGAAGTTCAGTTGTATAAAGACTTCTATTGTTTTGTAGGGAGCGAATGAAGTCTAACAAAATAGCCCTCATGATGTCATTTTTAACAGAAAGTGTGTGTTACAAACTATAGCGTTCATATAGCAGGGCAGGGTTAACAAAATATGCTATTGAGTTGCATTGTGCAACTTCAGAATTCAGCCTTTTTTTAAATTGACCTGTATTAGGAATTAAAAGGCAAGATATGTTGGCAGTAGTTCAGAATCAGTCAGAACAATCAGAAATACTTTAATAATCCCCGGGGGGAAATTACTACTTACGTTCGCTTTTAAAATTCTTTCTGTTTCCCACAGGTCTCCCAACTTTAATACCGTGCAATATAAATCTATCATACCCATTTAAAATTATTTATCAAGCAAAAGATTTTCTGCTTTTCTTCTCTGTTTATATCATTGTAAATTGGTTGGACAAAACAAGCGATTCAAAGATGTGGGCAATTGTGGGCAGCCACGTTTCATACACTAACGATCCAGAGATGAATCAATAATGAAAATAACTAGTTGCAGCTCTGAAGAAGGTTTTCATGGATTATAGAATATTTTGAAAATAAAAGGTGTTTTAACACAGCTTTTCCTTTTTATTATTATCTTTACTTAGTGAAGGGGTTGACAAAAACCTTTTTCACTGGGTTATTCTATACGTGTATTCATGTTTCCTGTGACAATCATGACTGTGTCCTCTATCTTTCCTTGTCATCCTTCAGAGAAAGTCACCTCTGCTGTCACTGGCGCTGCTTCTTCAGACATGTGTGCTGTTGTGCACACCTGGGACACCGGCCGATGTGCTGCTCAACAATGTGCAAACATGAAAAGGCACATCAGGGTAATTGGTGCTCTCCCAGCACGCGTTGCACAGCATAATCAGCATCTCGGTGCTTCACGGGATCAGCTATTCAGGTCCAAAGAGGTATAAGGAGAAAGGGAGGGAGGGAAGGGAGGCAATCAGGGCGCTGCCTTCACTGTCAACAGAACAGTGAACAAGCCAAGAACGCTCTGGGAACTTGTTCCAGCTGGCTAGATATTAGGCACTGTCTGAAAAGTCCCCTCACACCATCACACCATCACACACAAGGGTCACAGAGCCCAGACCACCATGCCACTCTGAGCCTCTCTCCCTAAAAACTATTCCACCTTCTGCTCCCAATATCTGTGCACGCCTGAATTTCCACCTCCTTATGGCTCCTGCAGGTGGAAAAACAATTTTCAAGCTGAAGTTCAATGTTTACTCGTTGTGGATTTTGCAGCTGGTTAAAGGTTATTGCTGAGTGTATGAAGCAGGTGTTTTGCAGCCCTGGGTCTACTCTGCGGTTGTGGATTTGATGCTTAGACTGGGAGAGATTTTGTATTTAGGTGTGGATCAGTAGACTGGAATGGGTTGTCAAGAAAATTACTGGCACATAGATGGATTGATTACATTTTTCTGTCCATTCGTGGAAAATCTGGCTGTAATATGCATCCATAATATCAACAAAGAGATGGTATAATCCAAACAGGCTCTATGGAATTCAGTCTAAATATAGTGTTGATGCGCTCCTATGTTTACAATTGTGGGAATTTCTGTTATTGGCTCATACCTCCAGTTTATCTGCTGATGCCATATCATTATCTCAGCTTCCAGCAATCTTCTGATTCCTTCCACGCTTAAACAGCAATTGCCTCTACGGTCTGATTCGGGTTTTAGCGCTCCCTCGCTTGCAAGTTCCAACATCTTTTTTATATGGTTTTGTTTGCACAACATTTCACGTGAAGTTTCATTAGATGGATCACGTCACAACAGGCTATAAACATGTACTTAAGATCACCAAGGATAGTGATGGAGACAGTAGTATGTTGTGTTTCATTATGATGGCAAGTTTTAAAAGAAGCTCCATAGGTTACTTCTCAAAGCAATTGTAAATGTGAGAGTTAAAAATTCATCAGTGACATATATTGTTGAAGGTGAAGCCTATGTTATAATTCCCTTTGAGCTTTTGATTGTGGATGCTGTTCAAAGTCTGTTCTAAAATGTAGAAAGATAGTTGACATCTATCTGAGCTGTGTGTGTGTGTGTGTGTGTGTGTGTGCGCGAACGTACAGGCTAGAGACCCTAGAGTTTTGATGTTCCTCTGCTTGTGTCTCTGAACCTCTTGGATCAAGCTGACAAGGGGTTAAACCTTTGATGTTGAGGACTGTCAGTCATTGTTTCCTGTAGGTATTGAGTTGGCCTAGTACCAGTTTTTTTTCTTTAAGATACAGGCTTTCCTCTGGACAAAGTTGGAGTGCTGAACCTGTTAGATAAGAGGACCGGGCAAAGGCTGCATTAAAAGTCCACAGCGTTTTTGGCTGGAGTTGAGCCCATAGCCACAGGCTAAAAAGCTCCTGTATCCACTAGCAAGGCAGGAAAAATCCTTTTCAACAACCTTTAGGGAGTTAATGATTCAGTGACGTTTTAGAAACTTTTCAATTTAGTTTTTGGACTTCTTCACAGCTGCCTCAGACATACAGGTAAACAATCATGTCCATGTTCAAGTGCCAAGATTCAGACATAGCACAATAAGAGCTGTGTGCAGTTTCAATATTCCCAAGTCTGATGAACCCCTGTGGGGCAGCATTATACAAGTGTCTCCCTCCAAACTATTTTAAGCGTTTTCCAACAGCCCGTAAACACGACTAAATATAGGCTTGTCTGTTACTATGGACTTGGCAGGGGCTCCGAACAGTCAGAGCACTGTGCAACAAGGCCGCAGGAATTTCTGATGTTGTAATATGAAAACCGGGGGCCCCTCATGGATGTAAACTCTGGGTAGGCCTGTCACCAAGGTGCAGGCAAGCTGAGTGGAAAAGCAAACTTCTCACAGATTTCACGGGGCTTGAGGAAAATTGCAGATAGAATCGTGGCACCTTCACGGAGCTGGACGGTCAGGAGAGTACCTATGGGCTACGGTTACACTCTCACATTTCATCATGTCAGCGTGGTTCCTACCACGTGATGATGTTTATTGCGCCAGGGGATGTTGAATCACACATCTGGTTGCACACAAAAATATGATTTTCTTTATTATGGATGAGCATTGTGGTTGAAATTCCATACAGTCTGAGCGCCATCCAGCCATAATGCACATTGTAAAAAGCAGAGAGAGAGCTGGATAAAGTAATGTGAGCACAGATTAACATTTTAAGGAATTAAACTGTTTTAATTCACAGTTTTCTTTGAATGCCGTTTTAGTATTTATTTAATTGTAATATTATTTTATTTTAATTAATTTTTTCCTTTCCTTTCTCTTCTTTGTTGGTGCACATAACATAACTGTACTGCCATTTAGACCAACAATTCAGATCTCCAGAGACCACCAGTTAAACAAAGGTCAGAATTTAAATCCCCTGAAAAAATTGGTTCCAACCTATGATATTAAATATTAATGACTAAATGAGTAATGTTTTAGTGAAGTTGGATGTTATTTATTCCCTGTTTTGAGCAATGAGACTTGTGATGCTATACTGTGTTAAAATAAATTAACTAAATGTTCAGTCTCCTTGCTGGTTGTTTCAGATTCATTACCACTTTTTCCATTATCATTCAACAGGCAGCTGTTGAAAATTAAAATAATTAAATTCTTTAGTCAGTGGCAGCCCTACAAAAACGCCTTTAAAGTAGGGGTGGATCTAGAGGAGTGACATGGGGACACCAGTTTGGTGTCAAATGCTGTTGAATGTAACATTAATTAGATTAATTTTATAAATAACATGTTGAAAAGTAGAAATTAACACATACAATTGAATCTCTTATGGCCAAATCTTTGGACATGTATTTGGATGAATGTCTGAAGATGAACTAACTTGAGATATTTCTATTCATGCCATAATAATGTATTTGAGTTCAAATATATTAATTTGGTGACTTTTCCAAGGAAATTTTTTGTGATAAAATCAGCATACATTTCTGCCACCCACCATCTTACCACCCCATGCCCATGAATATTTGTCTAGATCTGCACCTGCTTTAAAGAATATTTAATAATAACATCCACAGGAGGCTAAGCTTAGACAATGCAGTCACAAAATCTTTCACTATTCTATATTTAGAGTCTCCAAACTCATGTGTAACTGTAGCCGTGAATCTGCATGAATACCTGCAGAGCATAAATGAACTGCTCATAAAGTGTTCCATTGTGCGTTATCACCTACTGCCTGCAAGAGTTTCTCTGTGTACAGTAAAAAGTCCACGGAGAGACTTCACAATGCAAAAATCTTTCTGTTCTGCTAATGTTTTATTCATGCTCTGGATTTTCAGGGCCTGATTGCGTGTCCTGGACTGTTTTCCCCGCCACATTGTTTGTTGTTTCTCACTTGAACAGAATAATGCATTACAATGTTTGCCATCAAACGTGTACTATGGTGCTGACAGTGGTGCAGATGCTCATTAGGAAAGGCGTTCAACCCTGGTGGGCTATTTACAGTGAAAGCTAGCTTGGCACCTTAATGACCTGAAGTCAATATGGAGGTTTGAGCCAGACGCTTTTGTGCTGTTTGTGTGTGTATGTGTTTGTTGCTTTCAAGTTGTGGAGTTCATCTTTAGTGTCACTCCTACCTCTCTAAAGGTGAGAGCGTATTTAAATTTTCTGTTCCATTTGTGAGCTGCTGTGACTTGATAATTCACAGGTTGCCTCTTCAGAGTCCCTCCTTCATTATTGACACAGGAAGGCTGTTTGCCTACCATCCCACCACCCATGATGACTCATACTGAGCTAAACTCTCTTCTATTCATCACTTCAGACCAACCATCCTCCCCAGCCCCACTTTTCATTTTTACCTGACCTACTTTACACGGTCGGTACAGTCCGTAGGTATTTGGACGGTAACACATTTTCCGTTGTTTTGACTCGGTACTCCAACATATTAGATTTGACATGAATCGACTACCGGTCCAAGATCCTGATACTTGCAGATGTAGTTGCATCTTTTAATTACGTCTTCTTAAAATGCCTTTTGATATACTTAGGAAATGATTTTTGAGGCTGTTATCAATATTGAACTTTGATGGATGTGATTTTAACTCCAAATTATATATATATATATATATATATATCCAATATAAAGATGTATATAAGATAATGAATGAAAATATAACAGAGATGTATTTATATAGAATATGTCTTAATAGGAGGTTTGAATTGTTTAAAATGCTGTACATGTTTATGTACTGCTTATAAATTATACATGATAGGTTAAAGATTCCTTTAATTTGGAGATTAAAAAATTGTGACATAGATATGTACATGGACATTTTACTGTTGAAAAATAAACTTGTGATTCTGTGTAATAGCAATACTGATTCTAAATAATTTCATACTTATTTTTTGCATTTCTGTCCTGCAATTTCTTGATTTTTTTTTTAGTTTTCCAACACAATGTTTGGGCCACAATCCTTCTTTTCTTCTTCCTCGTCTACTTTGTCCTCCACTTTTTCTTTTTCTTAATCTTTGTCTTCTTATTCTGTTTATACATTTTCTAAGTTTGCCTCTTGGTCTTATTCATGGTCTTCTTCACTGTATTCTTTTTCTTATTTTAGATGAGCAGTGTAGCGTAGCATAGCTCTTTTAATACATAGCTGACTAATTCTCCTCCAATCTTTGGACAGTTGATTGGTACAATAACAGCGTTACAGTTAATTCATTGTTCACACAATATGGGTGTAAGCACCATCAATAAGCAACTGAAAGTCATCTTTGTCCTGAGCCAACACACAAAAAACGTGTGGATGTCTAAATATTTACGACCGCATCGTAAGTACCACTGACAGCTAATTATTTGGCTGTGACTAAAGCCCAGTAGTTGTTCCCCACGGTAATTTTGAGGGTTTAGATAAAAGCGAGTACCTGAGGTTTCCATCATACACACGCACATCGTGTCTTTGCCAAATGCTGCAGGTGAGTCTGACTGAGGCAAGTCATTGCCCTTGTCTCATCTCATCACTTGGCCAGACACTGTCTCTTTGACAGCCTCATCAACCACACAATGAAGACACAGAGACAGTCTGAGGGTGAAGGAAGAGGTGAGATCTTCATCAAACTGCTGAGGGGGAGAAACAACGCAGAAACGGGACATAATAACACAACCGGGGATGATGAGGAAATGTACATCTTGCAGATCATTAAACACCACAGGAGGAGGCTCAATTATATGAATTGACACTTTGTAACAAATGTAAAAATACATACTAAAATGTTGATTGAATCCCTGCTGTATAAACGCACAAAGAGCTTCAGTTTTGAACACAAAGAAGGCTGTTGGAGGTCAGCTGCTTGGTGCAAGCAGACAGGGCTCACTTCACGGCTGATGATGACTGCCTTCATAAATAATGTCAGTGTTTGGGGTTGAAATAAATGCAATATTCATGTCCTGAGGCGTCTGGAAGGCAATGCGGATTCCTTTAGCATTGCAGAGTAAAAAAAAAAAAAGTTGCACAAACTCTCTTTGAGCAAACGTCTTGTGTGACACAGCTGTATAGGTCAATAGACTTGACATTGAAAGTTGAAACTTAACATAAATTAAAGGCTCACAAGGAAAGGAATGTAACTGCAGTTGACATTCACAGTAAATGCTCTGTCTTTGTCCTCAACCCCTCATTCATACTGATTGTTCTTTCTTTTTAGTCAGTCTCATCAAACTAAACTCTATTAGCCTGCAGCTCTATTCAAATGATTCTCAGCGATGACAAAGCAGATTCACAAAGACAACTCATTTCCCTCAAATCTCTTCTGTCTTTGAGGGATCTAGCAGTTTTGACTCCATTTTCTCAGTATTGTCTTTATTTTAAACAAACAGCCACTCAGGCTGAAAACTGCAGCATAAAATCAATATTCTGCATATTGCAATGGCATTTCATTTCACTAACTCAATTATATGTACCATATTTTTTTAGATTGCAAGACAGAGATATACAAGTCATTGATCTCAGTGCCTTCATTATACTCTCTATCACACATACTACTGTACCAACACACACACAATCCATTCTCATCTCTCTTCCCACGGTTCCTTTTTCGGAGAGCTATTCACATTTTTATAGTGTACTGAATATGAGACTCAAGGGTTGTTCCTAAAGGTTTACTTGAAGTGAAACGAAGGCGCCCTGTGCTCTCCTCAGCGGTCGTCCTGGCTTTGTTCAATAAAAAATACCCTCTCCACTTTAATGGCTGCCATATTCCACAGCTGGCTGCTTCTACATTTATGTGAAGTATTTTATGTGTCCCTTTTTCATTAGCACATCAACTGAATCTAAAAGCACAAGCGCTACAACCTCGTTTTATACACTGTACATGCTACTTGATTTTTTTCTCCTGTTAGCGGGACTCTTCAGAGAGCTGCGTGAAGTAAAGTAAATCCACAGCCTGACTACTATCGACATGTACACAACTGTACTCTGTGGTCCAAGGCTAAACTGACTGCGCCCGATGGTTTCTTACAGCGAACCATCTGGAAAGTCGTTATTGAAAAGTTCTTAAATATTTGATGCCAGCAGCATCTACGGAAACCCCTGTAGTAGCTGTCATTGTTCTTTTCATTTCTCACACAGGTCATCGCACACACCTAGCCGCCACGCCCGTAGCTCATGCCATAGCTGCTAGTTTTTCCTCACAGGACGCTGGTTCGTCTAAACCAATGTGGCTCGGACACCACTGCAAGTCCAATTGCCTCGCAAGGTTAGCCCAGGGCTTCTTTTAAGGTTTTTTAGGGAACATCCAAGTTACTTGTCAAGTCATTCAAAACAGTTAAGTCTCAAGTCTTTCAAGACATGTCCATGTCAAGTATCAGTCATTGAAGATTTACAAGTCCATGTGACTTGACAGCCTCAAGTCTTACTACTTGACTTGACTGCTTCAAGTCAGGTCTTGAGTCAAGTCCAAGCCAAATCTCATTATTGTAGACAGGACCAGGTCAAGTATTTAGTGATGAAGTGTTAAATCCAATCCAAGTCTAGTCTCACTACAATCAAGACAAGTCCCAATCGATTCAGAAGTCAAGTCTAATCTTGAGACATGCCCAAGTCAAATTTTCAGTTGTTCAAGACACATCTAAGTGAAGTCCCAATGTATTTATTTATGACTGCAAGTCAAGATCTTGTTTACTTAAGTAAAGTTCTTGTTTTCACATTAACAGAGATACTTGGCAAAGCCAAGCCAAACACAGTGTCTCAATCTTCAGTGTAAAAAAAGCAATATTGGCAATTACTGTGAGATGATTGTACGTTTGCATGTCCCAGGTGTATTACTGCAGGATGCCAGGTTGCCAGGGCCTGTGATGCAGGAGAGGTGCTGTGAGAAATTATCACTATGAAAGGTGAAATTCAAAAAGGGCAAAGAGTCGGGGGAAGGGGGGAAAGAGAAAAATAGGGGAGGCAGGGGAAGATTATGGAAAAAGATAGACTATAACAAAAGAAAGGCATAATTGTAACAAGCCTTGGCAGTCTTATGGAACTAGCAGTGGCATGGCTCCTGCTCTCAGCACAGTAGTGGCATTGTCCATCTTTCACATCCTAACAAAGAGCTGAGGTCCTCCACAGCCCACCCTCCTCACCAGGGATGGATGTTGCACTAATGCTGCCCACACAAGCTCGGCAGCTTTCTTTTCTCTCTCCCTCCAAGGACTTTGACAAGTTCTTTGTATTCTTGAAAATTGTATTTCTTCTATTCCCGTGTGCTTTTGGGTTAAAAAAAAAAGAGATAACCATCAGGACTTATTCACTTCTTCAGAGCTTGCAAAAACAACAACAACACCAACATTTGCTTTGAATGATACAACTTTAAGTATTTACAAGGGCAGATGTCAAAGATGTTCTTCGCCTTTCCTCAGTGTGTGGTTTGCGTGAATGACAACCGCCCTACTCCTTGTTCGTCTATTTCTACAGCTCATCATGGCAGGCAATTATGTTCACCCAGCTACTGCCCCCGTCCTCTCTCTTCCACTCAGCCTATCTCTCTCACTAACACAACAATACCAAAAAATATCATGTAGAGATGAGGTGGAAAGCCACTGTAAATGCAGCCCATTTACGTTCTGTCACCAGAAATCCCGGCCTAACACGGTGAAAGCCACGCTTCTATGATCGTCTGTCTCTCGGTCTCCCTCCTCCTTCCCTGCCTTTACCACTCTTGTCTCTGTATTAAATCGATACAAAAGAGGAGGAAAAACAGGTTTGGTGGAGAGTCTGTGGGTCTGAAGAAATGTAGCTTAAATTCCAGAGATTACACTTTACTGGGAAAATGTCAAGGTGGATAACATTACCTGTTATCTATCTGGGGTTCAGGCCCGGACTTGGCAACCAATGAATTCACTATTAATGGAAGGACAAGAAGAGAAGCTAGAAAAAAAGGTTTTCCACTGTAGGGCCATTTTGGTCCTGTGGTTTTTTTCCCCCAGCTCTTGGAATGTGTTCAGATTCAGAGTACCAACTTGAAAGTGAGCTTTGTGAGACACAATAGTAAGTTTGTTCTTAAATCCATGCTGTTGAGTTTTCCTGTACATTTACCATGATTAAAGTACAATTACATTGTTACATCATGTTGTGAATTGGCTTGTGTGAATTCTGGAAAATGTAGTTTCTTTTGTAAAAAAAAAAAGTTCTAAATATAGTCACTAACTTTTTTGTTGTGTGAGTGAATCTGCAAGTTTATGAGGACAGGTGTTGACAGCTTCTAAGGAAAGATAGGCCTTTACAAAACAGGTTTTCTGGAAATTAGCCCCTAAATCCTAATTAGCATTGTTTCAGCATACCATTGGAAAAGAAACACAGAACTTTGATCCACTAAAAACTGTAAGTATTGTAAGTATTGCAATATGTAACATCTTTCCACCATGATAGATTTTAGTTAATCTAATAAAAAACAAACATAAAAAGGCAAGTGCTTTGCTGCTTATATGTAAAGCCAACGAAAATCCATTTGCTACAACAAGATTTGGATGGTGTCATGGTCATTGGTTTTCGTTTAGTTTAACTTTCTCAGAAACCGACTTTTCCTGAAAATCACTGGTGTTGGGCTGAGAAAGGTGTCTAACTGTTGTAGCTGCTTCAATAAAAATAATTAAATTAAAAGTTATGGTATGCAAAATAGCATTCAGAGAATTACATATAAAAACACAAGCCTGAAAACAAGCATTATTATAATTATCTTTCTTCATTTTTACCACTTTGAGTTTATTATTAGCTACTACTGAACCCCCAAAAACAGAACAACACAAAACATCAGTAGACCGATAAAATTACAGCTATTTGATTTAGTGGAAGTTTGTAAGTAATAATTAATGACAAGATATGAAAATAACAGGCCAGGGGAAAGAAAGCAACACAGTTTATTTTCTGTATCAGAACATCTTGTAGTGTATTATTGTGCTTATGTCCACCTAACAAAAGTTAAAAGGATGCTTGTGATTAAATTGTCATTCATTTTTCAAAGTTTATTTGTAGTCAGGTTAACCCAGCTCTGTTTCACCAGTGAAACTGTGTCTGGTAGCATGAAGCAGAAGCTGTTACTATGGTTAGCTGCAGTTTAAAATACCTTCTGAATTGACTTAGAATGGTGGTTAAACTGTTGCCTGGATCTTTGTGTGAGGAGTCCTGCCAGCAAATTGGAAACTAGTATTTTCCATGGCTGTGGTACAGTCTGAATTTCAAAGAAGAGTATAAGCCTTCAGAAAAAGAAATCGACTTGTGTCAAGCCGTTGCCCACTGGGTGAGAGGTGTCTGTCTGAGCCTGAGCTGCCTCTGTGATTGGCTGTTCTCTGTTGGAAACCAGGTATCAAGATAAGCTAATGATTCCCTCCCAGAAAAGGTAGAAACCGAGTGGAGATGGGTGGGTGATACAAAGCCGTGTCAGCAGTTGGCAGTCGTCGCTATCACTAATTGCAGCATCTGTCATGGTGGAGGAGAGAGAAAGCTGTTCCAGGTACAGCAATCCAAATGCCAAACCTGATTTTATCACAGCCTGTCAGATTACAGCAAGGCTCCACACCAGCCGCCCACCTGCTTTTCCAGACTCACTGTCAGGGACTAGATTTAGAATCCTAACACTCGTTTTCAGTTGAAATCTCTGTCCATCTTTTAGCCAACCTGTGGTCCAATTTTGTGTTCGGCTTCCCACAAATCAGATCACATTTGCATCTGCAAACAGGCTGTCTGAGCGAGTATTCCCCAGCTTAGACTGATGTGCGCTTTGACCATCAGTTATCTCAAAACAGAAAATGCTACCAAGCCAATCTAAGTGTGCTGGTGAGGGCCCACACATTTCATTCCACCCTCTGTCACATAAAATTCTCCATCTGACACCGTGCAATGAGAGGGAGAGAGGGAAAGAGAGAGAGAGCTCCAGCTTCTGTCACCAAGCCACACCAGGGGCATACTAATATCAGCTCAGTCCAGCTGCTCTCTACGCTTGGATGGAAAAGCTTGATTATGAAACATTACAGAGCCTCCCTGTCTGCTGAGACAAACCACTGAACTGTGTCAGAAAGGTAGCTGGCCACAATGCAGGGAGATGACTGGCCAATATGCAACAGTGTAGGATTCTGTCTCTTAGGTGTCTGATTGCGTGTTACTCTGCCGAGGTCTGAAAGTTGACTTAAGGGGCCTTTAGAATGAAATTTCGCCTTGTTTGATTTGGGCAAATCAGACCACAAACACCCAATAAACTGACTCTGCAGACATTAGCTGTAGCTAGAGTGAGTATATATTGTGACAGCTCAGAAAACGATTGATCTCAAAATTTACTAAGAACTCCAGTTCTTTTTTAAATTTCCCACAAGACCCCTTGACCTCTTGTCTCTTATCAAACAGTCTTTGGAAAACACATTTTGTCACCAAGATTTAAACATTTTTAACTTGAACAGAAGCATTCTTGCCTCAATCTGTGCTGCCTAGTGCATCCACTGGCATCTTTCTATTTATTTCTGTTGCAATCGTGTCGCCTCTCAAATTCACTTCACATTCAGCCTCAACACACCTTAACAGCTCCTCATACCTAGGACTGTAAACTAAAAAGTATTTGGTAGTGCCCTCCAAAATGACCATTTTGACATATAGTCCCAAGAATGAATTATATGAATGTTTGCATATCTGACACTTCTATGGTTAAGGTCTCGGCTCAGGGTATTAAAACTACTTTGGTAAGGTAAAGGAAGGGTTGATGTCTTGATAAAAAGAACCAGTATTAGCAGGCGATGGGATGTTGACTGTGATCTGCTCAGTGGGACTGAAGTGTCCATTTGATATTACATGTAGACATTCAGTTAATTGTTAATATAGAAACTATTGATTCATGGAGGAATTACATGTTTGAACATCCAACGTTTTCATTCTTGCATTGAGGGAAGTCTCCTACCACCATCACTGCTGGCTACGTATGCCTTAAGGAATACTACTGAAAACAGGCACAGATCTGTCATTGTAGTGTCAAGGTTGTATGTTTTTGGAGTGACATTTTCATTAAGACTTACATAAGTCCAATGCAAATGGAAAGAACCAATCCGAGTGAAAACCTTGGTGTGACATCACCCCTTGAATAACTAGAACCTACTGTATGTTTTTCTTTGGTCAGCAGGTCAAAGTGTTGCCAGGCAAAACTTTCATGACTCTCATTATGAGCTCCAGGCAGCCCAATCATAAATACACAGAATTTATGGATTTCATGAGGTGGTGCACGAAAATGTCAAGGGTGTGCTTGTTTGGTGCTTCACTGGTAAGCAAACAGGCATTGTGAAGAGCCTGCTGAAAGGCAGGGTTATTGCAGTGTCAACACTTTTAGGAAGATGGATGTATACTTTGAAAATAGAGTGAAGTAGACCTAATCACCCCATTAAATTGCAGTTAACAAAAAGGTCAGTGATTTCAAGCTAGACATGTTCTGACCAGTTTCAGTGAAGAGGCATAAAGGGAGTCTGAGAAAGAAAGTGTGGTGGTGGTTAATTTTGATACTACAGTAAGCACTGATTTGGTGATTTACAGGTCAAAAACCGTCTACACGACTAAAGTTAAAACTGGAATATCAACAGCATTTCAAGTATATTTCAACATGCAAATGTGATCTGCTTCATATTTGAATATACTCTTGTAAATGCTTTTTGAAATAGCAGTTTTATATGACCTAGATGTCTTCTCAGTCAAATTTATCCCAGTTTTACTGCCAGTTGTCTTTTGACCAAATAAATGCTTACTGGGACACAGCAAATTCCACCTCAAAGGGTAATTTCTAATAAAAACGGGAGGATTTTTATGAACCCAGAAGAGTCAACATACTGCATACTGGGTAATCCGTCCCAAGGCTGCTGTAAAGACAGGCGGATATTGTGTTGTCGTCCTGTAGCATCACCAGGTCTAGTGCTGGGCTATCAGAGCTTGTGTGCCGATAGCCCCTGGGCACGGAGCAGCGGTATGGAGAAGTACAAGGCGAAGGGGACTGCTTTAAATTTTCCCAGTGGCAGGGTAGTGTGCTGCTAACATACCGTGAGGTCTGAATGTGCAGCATCAGCAGGACTGTGGAGGACACTTAAGGATCAAAGCTCAGCAGAACGGCTTTGAATTCTGGAGGTGCATGAGCCAGAATTGAAAGTTTAAAGTCAGAGGAAGCTGTAATGACAGAATTTTTGCGAGTGACTGTGTGATTGTATTCATCAGTGTCTCCCTGTGAGGGATTTGATTTGAATACAGGAAAGGAACGTGGAATAAAAATGTGATGTGAGTGTCTAACAATAACTGGCAACTTCCTCAGTCTTCAAATGAAGTCCCACACATTCACATGAGTAAGGAGTGTCACACACTTTGTCATGTTTTGACAAACTGAGGAGGAGACTCAGTTGTCATTTCCATGTCAAACGCTCTTGTAATCATCTTTTTGGGTGCGTGTGTTTTCCTTCCTGCCTACCATGTGTCAAGAGGGATTGCTTTTGAGAAAATAGTATATAGCTTTTAATTAAAGCATCACTCTCTGGTTGTGCTTCTGTCTGCTGCAGGGTGTCACTGCTCGTTTTACATCCTACACAGCTAGAAAAGTCTGACAAATATACATTACTGGTGCCAACATTACAACAGTATTAAACATAATTTGATGGATAAATAATCAATAATACCATGTTAAAGTAGTGCAGGAACCCATACAAAAACGTTTTATATGGCCATATACGAACATTTATATTAAATACAGAGACATATAGGTTTACATATATGGCCATTTATCAGAATTATGTATGGGAACATGTAGAAAATAGTAATATTATGATTACATTTTATAAACCACAGTACAATAAAGAAAAATAGAAAACCACATATACACTCAGTTGCTGGTTTATTAGGTAGCTAGAACTAATGCAGTCTGATACCTTCACTCTTCAATTTTGGTTGAAATTGTTTCAGAGAGGCGTTGATTCCACTGGGGAATTTCACAGACTGTAATTTGTGGTGCTGTTAAATTGTGTTATATTGTTTGGAGTTCTAATATTTAGTCTACCCTATTTTCTATTAAATTTACTGTGCTACAATTTTAAAATCTAATTTGTTACTGTTGTGTGACACTGTCATAGAGACGTTGATTTAATTAAGCATAGCGTTAGTTCAGGCAGGCCACAAAGTCAGGCTCAGTTCCCAATTCCAGCTATATCATATGATCACAGCTAGTTGTAAACACAGCTGATGGCTCAGCTGATTCCTCCTAAGCTGGTCACTCAGACCATTTAAAGGCCTGCAGTTGTGGAAATAATCGCCTGTCTCTGATCAAAACACCAGACAGTCCCACAGTCATTAATTTCACTTCACTTACAGTAGATAAATGCATTTCAAAAAAGAAAATTTGACATCCCTCATTAAAAATTTATTAACTCAGACAACGAGCAGGAACAACATTGCTGATTCATTTCACCTCAGCCTGATGATGAGAGAGCCCTTTCGCCCTTGGGCCACGGGCAGCCTTTTTTTTACACAGTGTTGCACCATGCTCGCATTAAACACACTGGCTTTAATGTACCTTTGATGGCATCTATCATGAAAGACATTGACAGAAACTGCTGAAGTTAAAAAGTGACATTTCATGTTTTCCGAGCTCCACTTGTTCACAGAGAAGTAGTGCTGCATCAGACGGAGAGTGCCACTGTGATGCTTAGTGTCGTGATTTATCCTTTATGACACTGAGAGCTTCTGTGGCAGCTTGCCCAGCCCAAGCTTGTAGTCTCCTTGTCACTGCAAGTCTCGGTGTGATACTTTAGGTTGCCAGTCTTCCTGGGAAGAGTCCTCCTGCTTCTGCTTCCTTACACACACAAACACATTTTTCTTTTGATTCACCACCTTGGATCTGAGCTGTTGATGAAGGAACAAGCGCCATATGTACAGGGGCAATTTATCCCTCTCAACTTCCCTTTTCCTTCTTTCCTTCCCCCAGGTTTTATACTGTTTCTCCTTTGTTACGCAAACTGTGTCTGAATCCTCTCCTCGGACTTGCAGAATGATATAGCTCCATGTTTTTAGGCCTGAGACTTGAATTCCTGTGGGTACCATTATGGTCCAATTTCTCCTGGTCATTTTTTTTTGCTCTAGCAGTGGAAGCTGAGACCCACATCTCTCTCCCTCTTGTCCTCCTCCTCCTTCCTGCTGCCTCCTCCTCTTTCCTAGCCTCAGCCATGAACTCTGTAAACACTGAGGCTTTGTCTGCAGCTGTTGTGGTCAGTCTGTAGTGTAAAGCCAAGCCCTCACGGGGCATCAGTTTGTGTACGGCCTCGATTGAGTTAGAGGACTGCCACTCTGGTTGACCTGAGGAGACAAGAGGGCAGCAAAAAGGCAAAGCCATGGTGACTGCTGCTGTCTGCGGCTTGTATATCCTTCAAATACCCATAGGAGTATTTTACGGCAACCAGTGGTGGTGTGTCCTCATTTTACTGTGGTCTCAATGTCATGGTTGCCACATGTGAGCCTTGTACCTCCTACTGGATAGTAGCAGCACTTGTAAATGACTGAAATCAAGGGAAATTTAATCCCCAGTTACATGAGGGATGGGTTTAACCAACTGGGGCTGATATAAACAAAGCTTAAGATTAATCATATTTTAACTAAGGGCTGCAACTAATGTCAGTTACTTTCTTGATTGATTAACTGGTTGTTTGGGCCATAAAATGTCAGAAAATTGTGAAAATGTTCCACAAAGCCCAAGGTGCTCAAATGTCCTGTTTTGTCCACACCCCAATGTCATTCAGTTCACTGTTTAGGACTACAGAAAGTAGAAAACACTCACATTGGAGAAACTTTTACTTAAAAGAATGACCAATCAATTAATCAGTCCGATACAAACTTCTTTTTTAAACCACAACCATGTAAAGGTCAGTTATCTCATCGGTATCAGCCATGAGAAGCAGGTAATTATCGGTTATTGTATCGGCTGATAAAAATCCATATTGTGCATCCCTATCAAAAATGAAAGGCAACTGGTTCCAGTGAGAACCATATCGCTAGTAGTTTGACATATGGCTCATAGTTACGTGAGGGGGACTGCTGTAATCGATGAAACTGGTAGAAAACTACGATAAGTCAAATGTGCAGAAAAGATTTTGCATTAATTGTTGCCATTACAACTTCCAGGAGGGACAGATTAATCAATTATCAGAACAGTTGGCATTGATTAATCGTTGCAGCCCTTAATTACCACCATTACAGCAAAACAGAGTAGACAAAAAATTCTGTGTGGGCGAGACCGTGCACCAGTTTGTGTGTAAGGAAAACAGTAGGCTTTTCTTTTTCTTTTTTACCGTAGCAGAGAAATGTAAAGTTTGCATGCATCTCCTTACGTTGATGAGTAGTATTGCAAAAGAGGATGGAAGTTGTCAAACGTGGTCTGCAGGCACCGCCACGGCTGCTGCCACCGACTGTCTGCGGCGGATACACTAATCATGAATGACTGGGTGAACTGATGGGTGCTTTTGTGCGTATGAACTGAGGACTTGGCCGCCCAACATTTGGCCCTCAGTACAGCCTCTGTGTCATCATGACACCTGGTTTCCACTGTTGTTACAAAAAATGTGATGGTTTTGTCAGCAGCATTTATTGTTGCAGAAAAAGCTGTTTTCCTTTCTGGTTATTGACATATTTGGCAGTTCAAGTGTGACTTGTTTATTCGATCCAACAGTCATAACATGCAGCGTTCAGGGGCAGTGGTCGCTGATGATTACAACTGTTTCACATGGGCCATATTCAGTCAGGTGGTCTGATGAGCGGAGCATTTGTCATATTCCTGAATAATTATTTCACTACATTAAAGAGTGCAGTCTGTTGAATGATTTGTGTTCAATTCAGCCAATATTTGTGAGGATGTACGTTGAGTGTGAGTTTCTCAAACCTACAAACGGCCCCCCTGTGCACTGCTCCTGTCTGTTAATTTGACAAAATCTGCATCTCACTTGCTCAGTTGTGTCTATTAAAAACATGTGTGGACTTCGAGTTCTGATTATTTTGTCAAACATGTTTCACACCTGTCAATGTGCCAGTCTGAGCCGGTTGATGCATTTAATACTGTAGCTGAAGAGAGAGCAACAAACACACCAACAAACTGCCCTGATGGGATTGTGTCAGAGGGCCACAGCTCAGTGAAGCCTCACTCCTGTCTCGTATGTGTGACCTGTATACTGAATCTTTCTGTTTGGACAATGAACCAGAATGTGTGTGTTTAACATGGAACACTGCAGTTGCTTCTGTCCTCTAAATCACTAACAGCATCACTTAACTCTCTGTCACCTATTAGTATAAAGTCATTAAAGGTCCAGTGTGTAACATTTAGGAGGAATATAATATTGATAGCTATGTTTGTCCTCTAATCCTTTGGAAAGGGGAAGGTGATGGGAGGAATGTGCAACTTCACCACTAGATGCCACTAAGTCCTACACACTGGACCTATAAGTAGTAAGACAGCAAAGTAATCAGTGGATATTCACGGCGCTTTATTTCTCTTTATTTCAGATATAAAAAAACAAGCACTATAACCTGAAAGCCAGGTTCCACACAATCCAACAACGGTGTGAGTAGAAAAAAAATAGAAAATGAACAAAGTTAGAATGATTAAGGGAAAAAAAACACTCCAATCCCAGCATGCAAAAGGCAGGGAAACAGTCTATGTGGCTCCTTCCAAAAACAATCTCTCCCATTTCCTCAACCTCAGAGCTTCAGAGCAGAAGAAGAAGGGAGGAAGAAAGGAGCAGAGTAGAGAGGGAGAGGCGTCAGAGCAGCTGTGAAGCAGTTTGAAAGGAGCCGTTTTGGACAGAATGTGTCCGAGTGAAGCATCTGAAATGTGCCTGTTCTCTGCGTGGCTGGCAGACGCAGTTAGAGGTGCCAGCGCCTCCCCTGCCTCGCTGCCAGCACTTCTAAATCCCAGAGGTGTGACTGAACGTAGTGAATGCAGAAACAAGAAAAAAAACTGAGGAAAGAGGTGCATCAGGAAGATGCTCGGCTTCAGTATAAAAATGGGAATCATGTCCAAGAACAGAAAGAGGAGAGGCCTGTCCCTGTGCTCAGCTCCCATGGTCTCTTGGGTTTGACTAACGTCTGCTGACAGATGGACCGTCAGACAGTCTTCCTGGCAGTCAGGACTCTCACTATAGAGCCCACTCCTCCCACCGCCAGAGCCTGTGGACACACATTAAAGGCAGACATCAGATCTAGTGTCTGCATATTTCCTTACAGTAATGTTACTGAGAAACAAAGGAGAGGGTTAGAGTTTCTATCCAATCTGTGGAAGTGTTCAGATTTTCAACATTTTTCATCATTCAAGTTTGGACTGTGAACGAGTTCATTTTAATCTATAAAACGTAACTTGGAGCTAGCTCTTGTGAAGTGCGACAACACTGGCTGCAGCCACTGTCCAATCCATGCTGCTCAAGCACAATACGATGTATATGAAGTACACAATCGCACCTCCAATATGCAAGTATTCCCACCAAGACAGAGAGCAGAAGTGGTCTTTCAGGTATTTAGCATCCCTTACAAGAAGGGACATAAGAATTTGTCATTGGCAGCATTTCACAAAGTTGGTGCTTCCGATAACTCAACAATTCACAAAACTGGGATTTTTTTAAGGGAGTCTGGTACTTTCTCCTTGGGTGACAGGAGTCTATTGCAGTCACTGTACTCTTCTGACTGTGCCCCTGCTTCCTTTTTAGTGTCCTTATTACAGCCAATAACACATTATACAGTCTCTTATCAACAATGTCCACACATGTTTAGTAATTGTGTTTGCTGCTCTTATGTTGTGTTATCACACATATATTGCATATGTGCACCTTGAGAATATTGCCTAAAACCTCTGATGCCCTCCCCTGAGGGCATAAATGACCCTTCTTAAGTCCCGCCCCTTTTTGCTCTGTGCTCCAATAACAGTTGAGCGAACCTCGGTCAAAACCTCAGTCAACGTTCCCCTTTCTTGTACTTAGATATGCTATGTGCTAGGCTAATCTATGTTGGAAAGACAACCCCATTCTGAAGATAATTAAAAAATAAACGTGACATCTTAAGTTAGCTAATGGTAACAAAATGCTATCTAACTTAACTACGTAATTTACATCAATTGTTAATGTGCTAACATTTTTTTAAAGCCAACTTAAAGTCCCAAACCATATAGTTTTATTTCATAGTTCTGTGCTCAAGACAAAGAAAATCTTGCGTAGCGCCCCCTGCTAACGACGTACCTTTTCGTGCCACTGCAGCAGCACGGCACTGCTGTTGTCAGAGGGTTTCTCAAAGCCTCTGTAGATGTATTTCATCAGCAGGTCCACTCCAGCTTTATCCAGAGAGCCCACTGCCTTCTCTATATCACTGCTCTTAAAACTGCTCAGCACTCTGACCACCAGCAGCTCCGCCCTCTCCTGCGCGCGCGCACACACACACACAC
Source organism: Morone saxatilis (assembly GCF_004916995.1). Lineage (NCBI taxonomy): Eukaryota > Metazoa > Chordata > Actinopteri > Moronidae > Morone > Morone saxatilis. Next base: position 7,415,920 of record NW_023339651.1, on the reverse strand, counting down.
ACACGTGATCTATACATCCAATTTGAACTAGAAAAGAATAGACTACAGTACAGTAGTAAATTAACAGGCATCCTAAAAGTGACTGGAGGATATAAAGAGCTGGAGAGGAACAAGAGGGTCACTAAACTTTGCAACAACCCAACAGACACATTATTAATGTGACAGCCATCTGCAACAGAACACCATCGCCTTCTGCACTCACACAGTGGCAGATACTCATACCTTGGCGTTCTGGTTCTTGGTGTTGATTGGAGGATTCTTCATCACGGCGTGGAGAGCTCCATTTATGTTCCCCGTGCAAAACAAGAGTCAAGGACTACACAGATACGTTTGGATTTTCAACCAAATAAACACAGATAAATGAGGAGTATTGACCGCTGTACACTGCCACCACAGAGTGAGCCTTCTCCTGAGAGCCAGCGCCGCTCCTGAGAGCCAGCGCCGCTCCTGGCCCTTAAACTGTCAATTATCTGCTCATATTTATGTCTGTGTGTTCTTAATCATTCATTTTAAAGGCCTGGAAGCAGCTCATGACTTTCAGTCTAACAAGGTATGGTAATGGGAGCAGTGAACAAATAGCAAATAAAACATGCATATTATTACATTACATTATTTACACACATAACACATGCAGAAAATGTTATATACTGTCACCCTGTTGCTGATATATTGTTCTCACTAATTCATTAGTTTTGATTCACTCTAATTTGCTGTATTTTCAAGCTGCTGTGGAGAAAGCTCAACACTGAGCATTTGAAAAGTGTCCTGAGATAACTTCTGTTATGAGTCTTTGCATGGATTGGAAAACATCAACATATACATTACTCAGCAACCATTGTATATCTGTATATCAGAAAATAAATGACTATTTATTTACTTGAATAGTTTTATAGTTAGATAGTAAAATAGGAGCAGTAAAATATGAATATCATTTTGTTGTCAGGGTACAACAAAATAAGAGTACAGGAGCACACAGGGTCCTAAATGATGGCCAGTGTTTAAGGGACATTAACCCGTTTGTGTGGCGCACTCACCACAGCTGGTTTTTCCACTGTCTGAATTAACTACAGTTTCATCTAACCGTTACATTATTTTGGCCACAGCACTTTAAAATAACTTTGCATTCAATAACCTGCCCAATTAGACAACACAAGTACTGTTTTGTTTTTACTATAGAATATTTCTTTTTCAATGAAAATTCCATTTTTGCAATATGTTCTTACTGTATCATGCCGTTCTAAATGGCAACACTTTTGAACAGCATTTGAAGAGTCCGAACTGTTGTTTGTTGTTGTTGTGTTAACCACAGTAATGTCAGTTAGATTTGGTTAGAGCAGAGCTGTGGAATATAGACCTGTGTGTAACATTTAGGAGGATCTACTGTCAGAAATGGATGTTCAAAGTAGAATAACCTGAAAAAAAGAAGCATTGTGTTTTTGTCCCCTTACAATGAGCTGTTTTTATCCACAGACAGAGTGGGATTTTGTTTTTGATTTACAGCCACTGTAGTTTCTCTTACACACTTGGAACAGGGCGATGTAATTGTCACTGCAACTAACACACTGGACCTGAACTCATCCATCTTGGCTCACTCCATCTTCCTTATGATCAGCTGTATATAAACTGTAGGTTATGAACTCACTTTTAAAATACCAAAATGTGAAATGATCAGTTCTATCAGTATCATGCATTATCAATTATCCAGGCATGTTGTGTTCCTGTGTTCTCCAGTGTAGTTCCAGTAGGTGGCTGGGATAAATAGTGACTTTGCTAAGTCCATATTTTAGGGAAGTTGCTCATTATAGTGACTTCCCATTGGCGGTAATCGGCTTCCGTAGTGTCCTCTGCAGGAATACTGACAGCTGCAAAAGTAAAGCGACCACACCCTCCTGTGGACTGACACCCGGAAGCTACTGACAGACATTACGGACATGTTCTGCCAACTGCACACATTACACCACATTAATGTCTCATATAACATGACGAACACTTCGCATGCATTCTGAATATATGAAGATACACTGTGGAGCTGTACGCTAGCTAACTTCAACCCATATCTGCACTTTGTTAGCCCTCAGCTACTGCTCAAGCTAGCAGAGCAGCGCTGTCCTGATGTTAGCTGGCTGTTACAGACTGTTTTACAGACTGTTACAGAGTGTTACAGCCTGTTAGAGTGTTACAGACTGTTACAGAGTGTTACAGACTGTTGTTACACTAGACTGTTGAACGCTATAGCTGACGTTACGATAGCCAGAGACACATAGCCGCACTATACTTCCGCCTCTATCCGCTCTTCTTTCATTTTCTTCTTATTATGGAGCGTTATCGGCGGCGGCTTTTCAAGAGCCACCTCAGTGCGACATGGGAGACAGGCAATAAGTTAGATATGGCCCTTAGGTTCTGTATGTGATGGCCTTTGTCATCCAAACTGCGTATGATCACACACTAACCCTTCTGGCCAACACGCAAGTGAATTCGGATATTGAAAATATCCATGTAAGGAAAATTTGTACATCTCAGTGCAGCGAAGTTTGAAAAAATACAATAAGCATGAAGTTTCCTCCTCACCCATACAAGGACCTTTATCTCCCAGATTCATACCCTCCTTTCACACACAACACACACCATAGGGTTCAGTGAATACAATGTGTTTCTGGCTAGCTTTCCTACCGTATCATTTTCCCAGGCAATATACCTGCTACTGTTAGACACTATTTCCTCCGAGTACACTGGAATCTGCAAGACATGGCTCACCAATTCCACAGCGCATTTACAAGACCATTTTACAGCATGCAATTCATTATGCCGTGTATTCCCATAGGAATACTGATATCATAACTTGTGCGATTACGTCTTGGGGGGGGGGTTTTTTTTTGTGTCCCTCTAATTATCGAGGTTCCCACGTACGGATAGTGTATATATTTGGTCACCCTGTTTTTTACACCCAGTGCCACATTTCTGTAGATACAATGTGTTTATTCAGTGCTGTGCAAGTCCCTCCCACAAGGGTGTTAAATGAGGGGTACTAATGAAATGATATTCATTCATATTTCATACAAACCACAAATGCGAAGCTCTCTTTAGGTATTGATCACATTCAGTATTATTTCAATTCTTCAATACCGCAAGATTTCATTATAAATCTAAGGCGATGAACAAATAGCGTTATAGCGATCTCTGTATATATACCAAAAGGTAGCATGTTGTACAACATTTTACGCAAAACATCCAACCCTGTCCCAAATACTACTTGTTTACCTGGTCAATGAATAGAACTAGTATCGCACAAGTTTCGAATCTCCACGTCTCTGTGGTCACCAATCATGATTGTTGACCACTTACAAGTTTCCTCGGCTCTGGACACCAACAGAACTGTTACGTGCTGGAGATACTTTGCTCTGAATGTGCCTGGTGATTCTTATTTATTTTAGATTCTGCCTCTTTTTAAGTCTATTGGAGCTAGAAAAAACAAACAATAAAAAAAAAAAAATCATTGCTGTGTCATATGGATTCAAACCATGAAGTCATGTTGAATTCCCATATCAGCTGAATATCAAGGAAGTTTGTTTTACCTTTGAAGTAAGAGGATAGGTGTTGAGAGAAGTTTTGCCCTGGAAGGTTAATGAGTTATTATTCTCCCAATATTTATTCCGTCATTCAGAGAAAGTTTCTTTATTAAGTATAAGAAAAACAATCTGCTTCTATTATTTTTACAAGAATTCTGAACCTTTGTCTGCCCACTGTTATGAAGGATAGTAAGGGGGCTGAGAGCCAGTCCTGAGAATGAAAAGTCTTCTGGAGGTACTCATAAATTCAGAAAAACAGGGCAAATAGTTTTTTTCTCAAGCATAATACCAATTTACTGTCTTTTATAGTTGTTTTTATTTTTATTTTTTTTTATGACCATGTTTATTGAGATTTTCTTTTTTTCCCCCCAACTTAATATATTATATTATCAATTGATTACAAATATTATTTGAATCTGCATTAAGCGAAATTTTTATGACACCCTAAGAGGGGAAGAAAAAACATAAGCAGAAGACACAAAAAACCTCCGCAACATCAAAAGGGAGCTTTACAAAGTGAAGCTCAAAATAAGAGGAAAACAACGGCAAGGAGTGGGAGCGTGTTGTCCTTGTTTGATTCACTGTACATGTATTTGCTGCTTTCTGGATCTGATTCATTCAGTACCCTGTTGTTGTTTTTAAATCATGGGGTTGTAATCAATTGTAATAGTTTTTTTGTTGGGGGGAAAAAAAGAAAATTCGTCAATTAAACATTGTTTAAAAAAAAAAAAAAAAAAATATTTAAAAAAAAGGAAATACCAAGCTATAAAGCATATTTGTAGGGTTTGCTTGAGAAAATAGTGTTGCCCTTTTTTCTGAATTTAATGAGGTTACCTCAGAAGCATCTTTTCATTCTCAAGGACGTGGCTCCAGCCCCCTTACTATCCCATAACAGTTGGGCAGACCCAAAGGTCAGTATATTCTGTAATAAATATATTAGAGCCAGATTGTTTTTTCTTTTTATTACTGTAATAAAACTTTTCGTCTGAATTGGATATGGATTGAGATAAATGTAGTCTCCATTAATTCAGGCAAACCTTTTCCTCACAACACCCCTCATCCTTTACTTATAAGGTAAAACAAATTCCCTTTGATATCACTGATTGGGGAATTCAACATGCTTCATGGTTTGAATTCATATACATCAGCAATGGATGGGTTTTTTTTTTTTTTGTTTTTTTTGCTCCACTAGACTAAATAAACACGAACTAAATATAATAAATCACCAACACATTCAGAAGCAAATATTTCCAACGGTCACAGTGCTGTTTTAGTTCCAGCGAGGAAGGATCTGTAAGTGTCACAATCAATATTTTACCCAACAGAGACAGTGGAGATAAACTTGTGCCATACTAGTTTATTCTTGAACCAGTAAATAGTAGTTTTGGGTATGGTTTTGCCTAAAATTGGTACAACATCCTGAACAATTTTGGGTTTATACTACCCAAGAATTCTACTAACGTATTTCCACCTTAATTTTATAATTGGAAATCTGTATGTGGGACACAGATAATTTGCATAATATGATTGGGATCAATCACCATTGAAGATGGCTCCATTTTGTTTTTGTTATTACAATACTGATGTAATACTCATTCATAGTACCTATTTACACTATGAGGGACCTTCACAGGATAGAACTTAACAATATTTACATGAAATGTGGCCTGGGTGTAAAACAGTGACCTTAATATTACATATCCTATTGGGAATTAATTTAGGTGACCGAACCAAAGACTATCACAAGGGTTATTATACTATTTATTTGGCCTATTGGGGAATATCACGCAATGATTCATTAAAATGGTCTTTAATCGCTGAATTGGTGCAGCCATCTTCCACTTCCATGTAGCCTCGAGGAAATAGTTCTCATTACCAGTAATTATGCGCCTGGGAAAATGATATCGTGGGACATCATCAGTACCACATTGTATTCCACTGACCTATGGTAGGGAAGGAGGGATGACCCTGGGAAGGGTCCTTGGATGGTGAGAGGAGACTATGCTTTTTGTTAAGTTTGGGTTTCAGGAACTTCACTGATGATGTAAAATTATTCTTAATTGTATTTCTCAATACATCGAGAGATCGAGCTTCTGGCTTGCCCAGGTATGTGTGATCATATAACGTGGATGACAAAACCGGCCATCCACATACACAACCCTTAGCCAACTCTAACTATTGCCTTCTCCTTGGTCACTAGGCTGGCGCTGAAAAGCCGACCGCCATATTAACTCCAAATAAGAGAAGAAGAAACGCGGAGAAGCGGAAAGCTAGTCAGTGCGGCTTTGTGTCTGCTACTCTCGTAACAGCTCAGCCTTTGCGTTCCAACCATCTTGTACTATTCGTGTCAATATGTAAAAAACCAATCTCCCGACCGGTTTAGTGGAAAGTAGACGTTGATGAATACGACGAGAAAAGTTCGCTGGACGAGGAGGACGGAGTGAGAGAACCAGCGGGTCCGGCACGAGGCAGACACGTAACGGTTTTAGACAATATCTTCCAGGTTTCGTGATAACCATCCTCAGACTGATACCTTACAGCCTGTAAAGCTGTAACACCCCCTGCTAACCACGGTCCTGTAACAGCCTGTACCCATAGCTGTTCACAGTCTGTATAGCAAGTAATAATCTGTAAAACAAGTTGTAACATTCCTGTAACACTCTGTAACAGTGCTGGTCACTGCTTGTACACGGCTCTGTAACCACGCCTGTAATAGCTTCTTTCATCCTGAATAGAAGTAATAATTCTGTGAAACCACAGTCTGTAAGTTTTTAGGCGGTTCTGTAAACAGGCTGAATAGAAGTAATAATTGTACAAG
>NW_023339651.1:7405673-7409436 GCF_004916995.1 Morone saxatilis | reverse complement strand
GGGGGGGGGGGGGGGGGGGCATTGGGATCACTGGCAGTAGAGGAAGATGATATGACCGTGTGTATGTATACATTGTTTTGTATTAGTCAGAAACATATATAAGAAATGAGTCAATTAAATTTTCTTTGTTAATACTATCCGTCTTTCTATTGAAATGTGTTCGGCCACTGATGTGTTGAGAGTTTATTTCTGTTTTTCCAGTTCAAGAGTATTGTCTGTTTAGTGATTGTTAAGGTGCCAAAGTGGGTTGTCCATATTTCAGTAGCGGTTCAACTAAAGAAAGATCTCCTAGCAGACATACAGATGGGGAGACTGGAATGCTGCGACCCAGATAATGGTAGTCCAGAATGTTTGAATGGGTGGGCAGAGCCAAGTAGCATGAAGGTAGTCATCTGTGGTGTTTAATGTGCAGTGTGTACAGGTGTCATTGTCTGTGAGTCTTATTGAGGTGAATTCTGTAAAGAATTTTGTATTGAATAAGTTGCAGTTTGGTGTTCTAGGACATTGAGTAGAATGTGCATCCAGGAGCTAATATCAATTATAACAGCTGGATCTTTTTCCTATTGGTTGTGGGAGACAATAATCTGTTTTTATCAGATGTTTGTACATTTTTGAAAATATTTTTTTCTGAGTGGCTATGAGTTTAAGTTGGTGTGTGAGTATTGGTAGAAGCTGTTACCACTGATAACATATTTCTGTTTTAGTGTATCATAGGGAATGAGACAACCATGATCAAATAGATGTTCCAAATGTGTGATTCAGACTTTTTCCATGAGTCTAATGATAGCGGTTTATTTTGGATCTGAAAGTCGGGATTGTGCCAGATTGGGGTGAGTTTATTTGAGGATGTGAGGTGTGCAGTGATGGATTGGCTGGATTTCCACCAGGCTGTCAGAGTAGCTGAAATAAATGTGTTTTTGAAGCAGTTATGTTTTATTTAATTGACTGGTTAAGGAGGTCTGTTATGGATAATTCTTGGCAGTCGTATGGTTCTATATCTAGCCAGGGGTGTTGTTATTGTTGAGTCTCTTCTCTTCAACCAGATAGGTATATACTGAAGATGGTTTGCTAGGTGGTAGAGTCTGAAATTTGGAGCGGCTAGGCCTCCATGGTTTCTTAGTCTCTGCAGTATGGATAATTGATTCGTGTTTTCTTGTGTTTCCAAAAGAATTTAGTTATGATAGAATCTAAAGTGTTAAACCAGTGTGATGTTAGTTGGACTGGGGCCATAGAAAAAAGATTTATTTATTTGAGGCAGTATGGCTATCTTTATTGCTGTGATTGTTTCAATTAATGTTTGTATACCAGTAATACAAATGGTTTGTCGAATGGCAGCTGCAAGAGGTCCAATGAAAATGGCAAACAATAATAGAGAGAGTGGATATCCTTGTCTTGTTCCCTGTAGCAGTGTAAAGCGTTCCAAGGTATGGTAATTGGTTATAACTGCTGCGGACGGGGAGTATTGGGTTTTAATCCACTGAGTGAAAGACTCCCCAAAACCAATTTTTTGATGATGCTGAAAAAAAATATCCAGTTGACTTTATCAAAGGCCTTTTCTGCATCCAATGGTGCAATTATGGTGTTATGCTTGTTTCTCTGGGATGTACTGATGAGGCTGAATGGAAGACACATGTTAGTGGATTAGTGTCTGCCTCAGTTTGGTCTTGGTGAATTAATGTAGATATTACTGTTTAAAATGTTTTGGCTAATGCTATACTTAGGTCGCAGTTAATCAGTCTTATTGGTCTGTAGCTGGAGGGTTGAGTCTTTTTTAGGTTCAAGTAGAACTGAAGTAAGGGTTGTGTTTGTGCTTGGGTATGGATCCACACGAATGATTTAACTTCATTGACCATTTGATGGAAAAAAGGTGATATGAGTTGCCAATTGTGTTTATGGAATTCTATTGGGTAACCATCAGAGCCAGGAGACTTCTTGTTGGGCATGAAAAAGATGGCTTTTCTAAGTTCCTCTGAAGTTATGGGTTGGTCTAATATGTTGGCTTGTTCTTTGGATAATTGGAGGTCAGTGCTATTAAGGAAGGAGTGGATGTTGGAGGTCAATGTTACACAGTGGTCCTTTTAGCTAAATGCTAACACCACCATTTATGGTGGCGCTAAATGAAAAGCTAATTAATCACCAAAGTTATTAAAAATAATCTTGAGGGGTACATGGATGTTTCTATCAAATACTGTACCAAAACATCCAGTAGATGTTGAGATATTTCACTACATACATGAAAACTTGACCTGACCTGCTGGTGGTGCTCTGCAAAGTCAGGGGCTGACCAAAGTCAATAGGCTTCATCCATTTAATAGTTAGATATTTAAGTTGAGATCTGTCTGGACCAAAGTAGTGGACCAACCAACCATCCCTAGAGTGATGCCACTAGCATGGCTAAAAGTCCTGGTTTAATCCATGTTTAAAGTTAACGCTGGCTACTACAACCCACCCTGAATGTGATCACACTCACAATACCACTAATTAACGAAGCTCAACCAGTTTTGAGGCACTGACATTAACTCATTCCATCTTGGCATCTCAGCTATACGCACATCTTTCATTTTCTTTAGGCATTTTTGAAATGTCGATCGAGCTGGCTCACGTGAATTTGAAAATCAATTGAGCATATCACAGTCTGGCAACAGACTCACCGCCCAGGGTCTTGGTTTTTAGTCGTCTATTACCTCTGCTGTGAATCTTTCTCCATTCATTATAGTGAAGTGAAGCTCAACCAGTGGTAGTCCATTGACTCTAATTATGTCTTTCCAATCAAAAACCCAGACAGCAATGTTCCCGGCTGTGGATAATAAAATTAAATGAATTTGTAATTGAGTTTATTTTCTAATGGAAAGTGAAGAGAGGATGCCCAGAGACATGAACAACAGGTAGATGAGTCATTCTCCTCTTGCATATAGTAGAATTACTGCCAGGCATTTTGCATTCAGTACCACAGGGGCCAGAGATGCACACAAAAACATAATGTATCAAGTACTCTTTGATGTGATTTATGCAGCTTCCTGCATGACCACTGTGTCGTTATGCAACTTCCTGCATGACCACTGTAGTGTGATGACACTAAGTTTGATTTAGGTCTCTAAATGAAATGTGTATTAGAATTTTATATGAGAACATGCAAATGAGGTTTTCAATGTAGCTTCACTTGGTACAATACAGGGTTTAAGCAAAATCACACTAAAATTAGTTTGTTACATCAAAATTATATTTTAATTGTAGAGAATGCCTCTTGTCTGTACCATATGTCAGATGTTCTGCTTCTCCAATTCATATATTTTCATATTTGCTTATTTTTGTAATTCTCCCCTTACTTTTTGTACAGTCTAAATGATGGCTTTCCTCTAATATGAGGTTTGTCTACATTACTAGAGAGGAATTACTGTACATTTGCTAAATGTATTATGCATAGTTTGTTGGTCATGTGGCCCATTTTTTGTATATGGAACATCTGATGTGTCATTTGCATGAAAAAAATCTCTTATGTCATGCAGAGATTAAAAATGACATAAAGATTTGATGTGTTGTGAGACTTGGAACTTCTACAACTGTGACCATGTCATGTTTACCTTTTTAAAGATTCAGAAGGACTGCAGACCCGTCTAAACCCAGAAATAAATTAGGTAAGGGTGTGACAACTAAAACGATTGGTCTAAGAGTCACACCAGCCAAGTTTGCTTCAAATCTGCAGGGAGGGACATGTCCTTCTGAGGACCTTGCTGCGCTTGATCAATATATATATCCCCTATGG
>NW_023339651.1:7400927-7405664 GCF_004916995.1 Morone saxatilis | reverse complement strand
ATGGAGGAAGAGAAAATGGTCAGTGCACATTACTCTTTAAGGATTATGTGTCATTTGCCCTTTAAGATGCACATGTATTTTATCAGTGCACTCAGATGTCATAAACTTAATGCAAAAGGCCCATTAATATGAGCACTGGCAGGCGAGCCCAACATTTTTTCTCTGATTTATCTGTAGTGGTACAGGAAAAAATGAATAGCTTATCCTATTCCAGCACTGCATCAGTCATAATTCTCAAGCTGACACCTTATTCTCCACGCATTTAATGGATACAGAGCTTTATAATTTATCCTCTTCTTAACTGCAACTTTACCTGAATTAAATTTCAGGCACAGTACTTTGATTACATCCTTGCTAAGTACCACAATCTGATTTCTCCATTATGTAAGGAATGAATACAAATGGCCTGGCTGAGAAAGAGACAAAGGGGGCAGGAAGAGAGAGTGGACACAGAGAGAGAAAACAAATTAAGAGAAAGTCAGTCGGAGAGAGAGAGAGAAAAAGGAAGAAAGACAAAGAGGAGTCGAGGAACAAAGGGCTGAAAGAGGGGAACGAGAGCAGCCATCCAGTCTGGATGAGCCCCTCTTGACCTTCTTGGTGTGAGGAATTGTAGTGGAACACACACCAGTCTTTGAAGCCAGCCTTGTGCCACATGCTTGAATGGACCAGGCTGACTGTTGGCACCAAGTGTGTGGTGAGGAAAATCAAGTAGCTTTACAGGAGCATCTTCAGGTTTGGCCGAGGCTGTCAAAGCCCGTGCTGAAACCCGTACCTCGGTTTTCCCAGATCCTCACAGGTCCTGTGGCCTGTCACTCCCCTGCCAAAACTGGAGCTCATTTGTGGAATATGGTCGCCTTCCTATCGTGGGTGAAAGGGATGCAGGTCTCTGCAGAGTGTAGGATGAAAGAATGCACAGGACACAAGCACATTTCTCGTTGTCACCCAGTGATAACCCTCGTTTCTCCTGCCAGGCTGGATTCCACTCATATTTCACAAGCAAACTCTGGGCCTCGCTCATCTCTTTGCTCCGCTTCATATGAAATAATAACCTGTCCTAAATCGTAGGCTGAGTGCACTTTCGCCCTGAACCAGGAGGCCTGTTTTGACAGCCGACTGATAAAACAAAAATCTGATCATTAGGCGGGGGCCTGAAGGTTAAGGTTTAGAGCGTGTAACCAGTGATGGAAAGTATATTTATTATCAGTACAGTTCAGAAGGGGAAGAAAATCTCCAGAAACTTCTGTATCTGAATACAGGTTTCTTTAGGTAATTCAAGACCCACTCACTAACTTTTTCAGGAGCTTTCAACTGCTTCTCACAATCCTCAGTGGACTCCATCCACTGAGGTAGACCATGAGATGTGGTTGAAAGCCTCAGAAAAGGCTGCTAAATGTAACTCAGTCAAGACATCTCTGGATAAATTAAAGTCCCCAAAAAATGCACTCAATACAAAGCCTTTAAAGAGGAGTTGGCCAGGAGTATGCAATTAAAAGTGCAAAGCATTAAACTAATTAAGAGTGGATTTTATTGATCCTTAACAGCATGCGATGTTTTCTTGTAAATCTGTTTGAAAATCAAATACCGGCTGTCTGTCGCATAACTCAACTTTCCTGGTTTCAGATAAGCAGCGAATGAAAAAATGGGGACCATGTGGTTGTGTTAATTACTGCTGACTAATGAGAACAGATCTCACAGCTTGAGTTTGTTATACCACAACAAAGTTCGACTGTCTCAGTCAACTATCCAGAGGTTGTTGTCACAAGATCCAGTTCAGCTCATCCTGTGGGTATGACAAGTGTCAAATAAATCAAATCTCTAGAGAATTGCGAGACCGGCTTAAAGATTGATCATCTAGATTGTGGCTTGTAAAGTAGACAGTGTTATGATTGGACCAGATACCGAAGTTTGTAAGTAAGTGTTTGTATAGCTATTTCTTTGAGTACCAATCCTTAGTTTCATGTCAGTAGAGGAACAGCGCCATCTAGTGTTACATCTTGTAAGTATTTGACAGTGTGACAGTGTTGGTTTGCCCTATGGGGTAAATAATGAGGTCATAGCAGACCACAGGCATCCTGTTCATCAGTGTAGTACATCTTGTTTTGTAAAAGGTTAAATAAATTGTCTAAATACTGTTACAGAGTCAAACCTGAAGTCCCGTCAAGGAACTGTTTCTTTAACTGTTTTGAATTCTATTTGGATACCCTTTCTGAGGGTCTTTTTATGTCAGCCAGTGTTGTGGATATCAGTGGGTTCCAGGGTTTTAATCAGCAAAGATAACTGGATGGCTCAGTGAACCTTCTTACTGAAACAGGACTCTTGTTTATCAAAGAACTCAGAACAATCTCAATTATTAAAACTCATTGTTCCACACAAAAAAAACAAGACAAGAGATAAGACTGCACTAATTTATTTGAAGAACAATGGATTATGTAACAACTTAAATGTGATAATGTCTTTGAAAAGACACTATTCACTGTTTATAACAGATATAACATTCATCAGAAAGTTCAGTGAAACAATGTACAGATACTGTAAATACTTAAAACCAACCAGCATTAGCTAGCAGCACGAGTCCTCGTAACACTCATTCATCTTTACACAGCATGTGGCTTGTAGAAATGAAGTATACCAAATTATATAGCAAGAGCTTTCTTCCACAGTAACACATATCATAACTTATGTTAAAATAAAATGACACAGCTCCACTACATATAATATGTAACCATATTTGTACTGGAAAAGAAAAATACTTCAAATCTTAGCATTGTCATCATTTTAGTGCAATTACGACATTTTAACAGTCTTTCAAGACCTGGAATCTGAAATCTTCATATACATTTCAAGTCCTTTTAATGTGTAGAAACAATGCTCTTGCTCTTAAAAATACCCATACTCTAATCCCCTCTCTCTCTCTCTCTCTCCCTTGCCTTTTCTGTCTTGAAACTGCCAAACAAAACTCCAAAACCCTGACTAGCCAGCCTACTATGTCACAAGACAAACTTCACAAATTAGCAGACAGCAGCCAGCAGTTTAGTAGACAAGTAGTCTACTAGAAATGTAACCTATAAAAGTTATTTTTAACTGTATACTTGTAAGACCACTTTCCCTTTTTGAAAATGAAAAAGGTTTCATTGAAAAACAGCACAATAATTATTTTAAATTATAGTTTAGTTAATCATCTATTTAGATGAATTATTTGAAAAATTTGAACATTTAAAACTAACCATTGGTTTTTTTCCACCTGTGTTGCAGTCGTTCCAATTACAGCAGTTTTTCTGTACAGAAGTGTAACCTCACTTTCTACACAGTCTCTATACTGCATTTCTACAGTAAAACCCTTTGAAAATCGAATAAAATTAAAAACAACTCATAAGTATTTGCCATACAGTAGCTTTAGCTAATGTGGATTATCTCTTTGCAGGTTGTCGGTGTATTGTATTGTTGGTTACGTGAATGGTTGTAGTTTAGAAGGACATGATGGTTCTCTGGATGATGTCGACGCATTCGTGCAGCTCGTCCTCTTTGATGATGAGGGGAGGGGCCAGGCGGATGATGTCACCATGGGTGGGCTTTGCCAGCAGTCCGTTGTCACGAAGGCGCAAGCACACTTTCCAAGCGTCATAGCCTGGGGGGAGGTTGTTTGAATTTATTTTATTTATTTTGTGCCCTTCGGACAATTGAAAGTGGACATACTTCATCCACAAAACTAAAGCCTACTAGCTGAGATTTTTACTGCTGTTTCACAAAGAGTTTAGTACTGTACCTTTGGTCTCTTTGATGACGACTGCGTTAAGGAGCCCTTTCCCTCTGACTGTTGTCACAATGTCTTTAGGCAGTTTTCTCAGCTCGGACCGCAGCAGCTCTCCCATCCTTTGAGCATTCTCTGCCAGCTTCTCCTCCTCCATCACCTGCAAATAAGAACAGTAAGAAATATGAAATAAAATAAAAAGATCATTTGACATTGTTGATCATTGTCACATGCACATTTTTCTTCCGATGTTAAATTGTCTTTGAAGGTAGCTATAGAACGGTTATAATTAATTTAACTGTATGTTGTAGTGGAAGTAAAGACAAAGTAATGAGCTGTTGAAGAGTAGACGTGCAAGGCAAAGATAAGTAAAGTGCACTTTAACACTGACCTGAAGTGCAGCGATAGCAACCTGACAGGCCACGGGGTTACCTCCATATGTGGACCCGTGTTCCCCGGGCTTGATGGTCAGCATTACCTCATCATCACACAGCACTGCAGATACCTGAGGCACACAAACACAAAATCACTTAAAGCAAAGATAAAAGTGACACAACTACTGTGGTCTAATACTCCTGTGCAACAAAACTGAACAACATCAGTCCATAAGGTTAGAGTCTTTGACTCTTGCAAAATAAATCTATAATGTGACTTAACGTCAATAAAAATGCTTACGGGGTAAACTCCTCCAGAAAGAGCTTTACCCAGAATCACCACATCTGGACGGACATCCTCGTGGTCCACAGCCAGCCGCCGGCCAGTCCTTGCCAAGCCTGTCTGCACCTCATCAGCAATCCACAGAACCTGGGCAAAACAGAACAGAGATCTCAAAGCCCCTGAAACATATTGGTTATATGATCATTGTCATGATCTTGAGGAAGGAGAAATCTTCCAACACGGAAAAAAAAGTCCATTGATTTTCCATTGAAAGTACAATCATTTTGTATCATATTTAAAAAAAAAAAAAAATAATAATAATATATATATTA
>NW_023339651.1:7377589-7400827 GCF_004916995.1 Morone saxatilis | reverse complement strand
ATATATATATATATATATTGCTCCCACTGGGAACAGCCTAAAATTACATGTCTACAAGTATTTACATGTTGCATTAAATGACAATTAAGCATTACATCTGCTATATGCTGACATATTCCCTGTCATCACTCACAACAGTTGTGTGTTAGCGTGGATGACCGGAGTGAATAACATACTAACATTAGCTGAGCAGAATGGAACGGTATGTTTTCTTTGGCACAATTCAATGTTGCTGCACTTCACTTGACTTGACTTGAACCTTTGAACCTTTTCTCTCTCTCCTGGTGAAGCACAGATCATCTTTTTTTTTTTTTTACCAGATAAGAAAACTTATAAATAAGCATCAACCCAGCCTGCAGTTTGCAATCAATTAATTTTGCAGTCAGAAGGAAACAATAAGAGCTGGCAGCTGTGTGTTTGTGCGGAATGCTTTTATACTGCTTAGAAACATTTTAATATGTTTACTCTTGAGGCCAAACAGAGCTGTATTAGCCATGCATATGGAAGAAGTGCATGTGTACTACGGCAGCATCATTAAAAACTACAAAATGCTATCTCCAGATTTGTGTGCTGTACATCCACATACCAGGGAGTATCCTCATGATTTGGAAATTGTAGCAGTGTTACCACAACTTTGGAATTAACACATGGCAGTTTTAGTGGTCGATTAGTGGAAATGATGCCAAATATACTCTTGTGTTTTTATTACCAACAATCCAGACAGTATTTCTGTTTGAAGATGGCTAGTACCTGTGTTTTCACACAATCAAACCCCTAAACTAAGGAAACTCTCGTCTGTGTGTTTTTCAAGCCTCACGTTGTATTTGGTGCAAAGTTCTCTGACTTTAGTCAGGTAACCCTGGTCGGGCACCACCACCCCAGCTTCACCCTGGATGGGCTCCACCATGAAAGCCGCAACATTTGGGTCTTGGAGAGCTTTCTGGACAAAAGACAGAAAAGAAAAAGACTAGTCAGACATTTTAATCTGTGTCTAAGATGACCCTTGTCATTAAATACATGCTACTCAATCATTACATTTTTACATTTACATAGAAAAGCAGCAGTGGCGACGATAATCTTATCAGCAGACACATGCAACTTCAGCCGGTCACTCGATCCTCATGTTTACACAGATAATGAGGGTATCCAGTCAGCTGGTTTTGGATTATCTTATAAAAAACACTGTTTTAAACAGAGATAATGCATGTTAATGTTGTCAAACAACATCAATCTTTGACTACAAGGCTGGGTAAAGTGCAAATCTTTTGACCAAAATCTATTTCCAGAACAGTAGCCTTTATAAACAGCAGATATAATTCTTCTCTGTCCTCCAGGTTAGTCTTGCCAGGAAAAAACATTGTGAGAGAAATGCAATTTGGCAGGTCCTGAATGTTGGATCCTTCCACCAGCACATTAACAGTGAATGCAAGTATGATGAAACTGTTGCCGCTTCTGACATCAGTGTTTCTCTACAACCCCAATAACAAAGTCAACCATGTATCTTGCAAATAAGATCAAAACTTTTGCTGTTAGTGCATTTAAGTATTTTATGTATAAAAAGGGACCAAAGTCTGGTGTGCAGTGACTGAAACATAAACTTCCTCCTATAATTTGGGCATTTTACAAGGCAGCTGGGTTGAACCAAGGCTGAAGAAACATTACCACACATTAGCTGCGGGTGACAGTATGAAACTCAAAAGTGTCATTCCGGTGTACCGTCTGAAATACTGAAACAAATTTAAAAAAAACAAAAGAAACATGGTTGATACTGCACTGCATGTCTTGAAGATAGTCAAAAGCTGTACCTCCAGTGCAGGAATGTCATTGTATGGGACAAGCTCAAAGCCTGGCATGTAGGGACCGAAGCCTTCGTAGCTACTAGGGTCCGTGGAGCTGGAGATGGCTGCCATGGTGCGGCCCCAGAAGTTTCCCTCTAATCAACAACAGTGAAAGAGATGACACATTTATCATATTGTTCTGACTAAACATTTTTATATGCTGCAGGACATTTGAAAACCTTTGATGGTCACCTTATCCTACTGTCTGTCAAGAGGATTGGTGCTTATGCTAAGTTTGGTAATCTTAGCCTGTCGTACAATCCAAACAAGAATCATTGCACAATAGTTTAGTACAATATGTGTCAAATGTGCAAACTATTACCAATTCCTTTATACGACAGAGTAAAGGTGACAAATGGGACAAAGTCTGAAATTGTGATGTAATCTTACCTGCAAAAATGATTTTGGCCTTGTTTTTGGGAACCCCCTTCACACTGTAAGCCCACTTACGAGCAAGCTTGCAGGCAGTCTCACCACCTTCAACGCCTAATACGTTACAAAAATAAATAAACGGCAACAAATAAACTCATGATAACCTCTGAAGATGTTACGATTACAAAATGAGTTGGAGGTTTGCCTACAGTACCTGTATTCATGGGTAACACTTTGTCATAGCCAAACATGCGGGTGATGTATTCCTCATAGGCTCCCAGCACATCGTTGTAAAATGCTCTGGAAGTCAGGCTGAGTTTGGAGGCCTGGGCGCTGAGCGCAGCTACAATCTTTGGGTGACAGTGACCCTGGTTTACTGCACTGTAAGCACTCAGGAAGTCGTAATACCGGTTGCCCTCCACATCCCACACATGTATGCCTGAAGAAAACAAAAGAAGAAAATAAATGTCTCGGAAACTCTTGGATAATTATTAAATGTGGGATTTGTAACATTTCGAGGAAAATGAACTCACCCTCGCCCCTCTCTAAGGCCACAGGCAGGGGATGGTAGTTGTGCGCCCCATACTTGTCCTCACGGGCGTAGATTTCCTCTGAGGTGAGCGGGCGTTCGGACCTCAGTTTGGAGGCGGCGGTGGAGGCCGGGCGCGTACCAGAGTGGATGCTGCGATTGAGAACAGGGGCGGCGCGGCTAAGGCTGCGGCTGAGCTGGAGCATCATTCCTTTCATGGTTCTATGTTGCTATTTCTAGATGTTAAAGCACACAAAAAAGAAAGAGATTCAGTTCCTTTGCTCCAAGTAACATGTACAGTAAATCTATCAATGTAACCACAACACATTTTAAGTTTAAGAATGCATTAAACATGGATTAATTAAGAAAAGAATCGTCAAATTAACTGAAAATGAACCTAAGTTTCAGCCCTAGCAGGTTCACAGCTATGCAATAAGCTTAACACTTCCAGTAAATGTTGAAACAGAAGTTCATAATTGTTTGGTCTATGTCAGAAATGTCCGAAAATAGTGAAAAATGTCAAACCCAGTTTCTCCAAGTTCAAAGTACAGAGAAAAACACCATTCTTCCCAACAATTAATCAGTTCTAAAAAAGTTTTTCTGTCAATCGACTGTTTATCGATTAGTCGACTAATCCTTGCCGCTCAAGAAGACATACTGCCACAGCAACAGTCGTAGCACAAACACAATAAACTTGTTAATTCTGCTCGTACCCCTCACATATAACAATATAAAACAAAGAATCGGCCCTAAAAACCTCACGGTAGCTACAAAGGTTGAATACTAATACGCTTGTGAGATTCCATAGTGCACATAGGCTTTACAGGTCTGCTGAACAACGCTTCTCTTTCACACTGGACACAATAGAGGAACAGACCTTTGCTGGGTATGGGTTGACAAAAAGCTAATCCCACAGCAGCATGGCAACTCAACTGTGATGATCCAGAGCTTTCTATTGGGTCACATTTATTTTAAATGTCCTTCTCGCTGTTAGCTGGTCCTGTGACATGCACTACTTTTCTTGCATTGGTTTTGGAATTCATGGCGTGGCACTGAATAGTTTTGAGATGCCTCACACCATGTTTCACTGGACTATTAACAGAGGCTAATTCCATGCAAAATGATAAGAACAGTACAGCAATTTTCCAGAAAGGACATACTGAATGTGAAAATGAGAGTAGTTGCCAGTAGTTGGCTCCAGATAATCAATAACCTTGCACAGTGAATAAATACACAGAGCAAACAGACAGCACCTGGACTGGTTACATCAAGGTCAGTTATCCGTGTCACTGATTGTGTAAAACCTGCTCTTGAGAGATGATAGGTTGGCGCGGAGCTGCCTCCACAACACACCCATCTACATTCCAGCCAGGAGCTAAATAAAGACCATAACTATCCGCTCCTATCATGTGGTTAGTCGTTGCCAACTAAGCAGCCCTCCCAAACCTTTCTGTATTAGAAAAGTACAATACAAGCTCTATATTTATGACACTTACAGGCCAGTCGACATTAATAAATACATGTTTCTTATCCCCCCAAAGAGTATAGACGCTTTTAAGATCAACGCTTTTAGTTAACATAGCACCGGCCAGCTAGCTAACATTAGCACGTTACCTGCTTTTTCAGTATTTATTTACTTTTTTTTTTTTTTTTTGCCTGCCAACCCCTACATTATCAAACAAGCGTTCTCAAGCGGAGAGAGGAGACAGACTGGAAGAAAGTCCAACAATAACGTTACCAGACAGAAGAGAAGCGAAGTTAAACCGACGATGATGCTCGTCTGAAATTTGAAGCGGCTGGCTTTATGTGACAGTCTAGCGTGGCGTGTCTGTGCGTACTTACGTCAGAGGACACGCCTCCGTGTTGCAACTTTTTCCGGTAATTGCCCCCCCAAAAAAATATAGATAAATATAGATATATGGTGGGAAAAAACTGGGCTGTAAGTATGATAACTATGAGTACACAGCGTGCCGTACACGTTACAATATCAATGAGCAGGAGGGTGAATCCCACCGCCTCGCGTTAGGCGCATGCGCATTGAGACGTACTGTTTCGCCATGGCTGACAGTGGCTGGCCGGGCTGTGCGAAGAGTTTGAAAGGTGTCATATTGGACATGTGTGGCGTTTTATACGACAGCGGGGAGGGCGACGGGGTTGCCATTCCCGGCTCTATTGAAGCTGTGAAAAAGTGAGTGAGCTATTAGATATTTTTAAGAGGTTTTTTTTTTTTAAGCCACTTGCATGTTCAGCGTACTGCCTGTCAAAGCCTGTGGAGCAAAGTGCATGCACTCGGTTAGTCACTGTGCTGGTAACTTATTGCAGTTCCTTGTGGTGCATGTATGGTTAAAGCTGCATATTTTATCATTGTGAGAGAGCTGTCATGCTCCTCCCTCACTCTGACCTCCTGATCCTTTTAAAAGGCTAAAGGCGTCCGACCTGCTGCTCCGCTTCTGCACTAATGAGACCCAGGCCACCAGAGAGACGTTTGTAGCCAAGCTCCAAAGACTGGGCTTTGACATATCCGTGTCTGAGGTGTTCTCTCCGGCTCCTGCAGCCGTAGCTGTCCTTAAAGAGAGGGGTCTCCGGCCCCACCTGCTGGTGTATGATGGTAATGCTTTAAAATTGTCAAGACATATCATAATACACAGTGCATATAAAAGTAATAATCAGTTGGGTGACATTTTTATCCACTTAAAGCAGAGTTTTCAGGGCACTTGTTCACTTGTCACCAATGGCAAATAACTGTTAATGCAAACTTTTAGGATCAAGAATCTGTTAAAACAAACTCTTCAAACGTTCACATTTTTAACATCAACATAAAGTCCACAGAACTTGTGTTACAGGATAAGGCTGCTGATATATTTGTCCACAAATCCCATAAAAATACCAAAACCAACTGCTTCCTACTAAAATGTAAATCTAATCATAACCATAACTTATTCTTTATATCAGTGGTTTATCAATCTGGGGGTCGGGATCCCCACTAGGGGTTGCCGTACCTTCACGGTGGGGTCGTGTGGCCCTCTTGATTTTAAGGATTGGATCTTAAAAACTTTGAAAATATAGATAGTAGGCCTATATCTCAGCCTTTTGTTCAGTTCTTTAAAGAAAGGTAAATGGAAATTGTTATTTTTCTTAATTTCAGATTATTATTAAGATCAACCTGAACACAAGATATAGTAATCACAGAGAATTCACTCTCTGATAAACAGCCTCGTCCTGCATTAGAAAAGTTCAAACTACCAAAGAGCTAATAGAACGATGAGAAGAAAACACTGAATTTTTATGCATGATTGTTTAAAAAGATTTTTTTTTTTAATGTTTAATATAATCAGAGAATTGTATAAAAAGTTCCCTAAACAGGAAATAATCTGCTCAGTATTTATCCAAATCATGTGTTTTAAACAAACGTCTCGTAGTTACTGAGTTTACTATTTGGGTTTATTGTACAGTTTTGAATATAATCTGATAATATAATGAAATATGTCCCAATCCAGCTCCACCAACAGACTCAAAAACTCTCTCGTCCCCCTGGCCATCAGACTGTACAACAGCTCTCAGTAAAGGCAGGGAGGACAATTAGACAATAGACAGATAGACAATGGACAATTTCTACCTGTATTCTGCACATCCATTTTGCACTGTTTACTTCCATTGCATCCACGCCATTGCACATCCATTTTGCACTGTTACTTCCATTTGCACTCCCACGCCATTTGCACATCCATTTGCACTGTTTACTTCCATTTGCACTCCACTCCATTGCACATTCCATTTGCACTGTTTACTTCCCATTTGCCTCCACTCCATTTGCACTGTTTACTGTTTGCAATGTTAACTGTAGCTACTGTTAGATCCGGGTTTTTAATTTTAGTTTAATGTATGTTTAATGTATTGTTTTGTATTTTGTATGCTACTGGGATGCTTGAATTTCCTCCGGGATAAATAAAATATCTATCTATCTATCTATCTATCTATCTATCTATCTATCTATCTATCTATCTATCTATCTATCTATCTATCCATAAAATATATTACTTAGTATTTCATGTCAGTTTACTAAATGATAGAAAATTGTTGGGAACCGCTGTTTTATATGACCCAACCCTAAAAAGTATTAAACTGCGTGTTTACTCTTCTGCAGGACTTATCCCTGAGTTTGACAGCGTTGACAAGGCCAACCCAAACTGCGTGGTGATTGGAGACGCAGCTGAAAAATTTTCCTACCAGAACCTGAATGAGGCATTCAGTGTCCTTATAGGCTTGGAGAAACCAGTGCTGTTCTCTCTGGGCCAAGGGTGAGAGGATATTAAAAGTTAGTAGTCAGTAGTACTGGATTGCTTATTCCAAGTGACAAGCACAGCGTGAAATATTTAATAAATAAATAAATATAAATGTTTTGGATGTTTTGCTCTCTTCATAAGGAGATACTACAAGGAGACAGATGGCTTGAAACTGGATGTCGGGGTTTACATGAAAGCTCTGGAGGTACAGTAGGTTCATCATTTGCATTGATAGAATTGTTAAGAATTGATAACAGCACTTCTGCTCATGTGAACAATGACTCATTTTTGTTTTGTTCCCCCAGTATGCTTGTGATTTAAAGGCTGAGGTTATTGGAAAACCATCCCCAACATTCTTCCAGAGTGTTCTCAATGACATGGGGCTTCAACCACATGAGGTACGTTAACAACAGAATATACTGCATGTATCCAGAATGCAAGTAAGTGTAATGTTGTGCAAGAACACAGGCTCTTGCTTCAGTTCTTTGATCTAGGCTAAAATGCTAAATATTTAGCTTTGCTGGGGGGGATTCCTCTATGCTTTGACTCTGTTCTGACCTTTGACTGGATTGGTATGTAAGTCAGTCAACTCAGAACTGCAGTGATTAGTTTTCAATAGGCCAGTTTATATAGATGATATGCACTTTATGTCGCTGTACTCGGTAGTTGCAGTGGTCACTTCCCTCTGGGTGGCAAAGCTGCAGCAGTCAGCATCTGCAATTGATTGCAAAAACAGTTTCAGAATGAATTCAATTTACAGGCATGGGATTTGAAGTGCTAACCAAACAAATATACCATAAAGGTTTTGTGACTAATATTTTTTCCAATCCTCCCACATACAAAAAGAACAATCTTGTGATCTTAATCAGGAATACAAATACTCCTTTAATGTGCCTAAATTCCTGCAGGCTTTGTTATGTTATTTCCTTGTGTAGAGGCACAGATATACAGTATATACTTACATGTGTCAGAAAACAAAATTTCTTCTTTGCAGATTATTGTTTCAAGATATTTATTAGTTTTCCTGCCGGTTTTGTACGCCATTCGTAGCACCCACCTGTTTATGTGTTTTGCCACATACTGTAGGTACAGATACGCTATAGTGCTAAGCTATTAACACTCCACACACCTTTCCAAGAGAGGTGCAGGCATTCCACAACTAATTACTTGAACACACCTCCTAATTGTTAGTTTGATATATTTAGCCAAGGCAGCTGGAATAGGAAGATTCTGACACACGATCCATGCTGGATCCTATCACAGAGCAAAGCCAGGACGCTTCCTGTTCCTGACAACTCTTTTTCTCATCAGGTGTCTAAACATGTGTTAAATGTCTATTCCTGGCATCTGCTCATCTCTGCATATCCCAAGTCTAAAGACTGTGCTCTATCACTGCAGTCTCTCTAAGCTTTTCTATGTTTGGACCTGGCAGTTGGCACTCTGAGAAATCTGGTTTCATCTCAGTCTAAGCCTCACTCTTTTCTCTGGATTGTCATTTCTTTCACTGAGACATAGATATATCCACAGCTACATCCGCTGCCCTTTCCAGAGTCATCAGTTACTCACCCAGGCTTTCATGCGAAGAAGCTTTCTCTTCCCAGAATGGAAATTTTTTGTCCGTTAAGTCACTCACTTGGCTTGGTAGTCAAAATGAAACCTTTCCCTTCCTGCAGACCAGTGTCATTCCTTTACCAAACTCTTGAGAACACCTCAGTTCATAGTGGTTATCTCCAGGCGTGATCAACTCCCACCGCACTAACCTCCTTGCATTACTAAATAATGCATTGTGTCCTTAAGCTCCTTTTTAGTATCCCAGTTCACTAGAACCCTAATAATGCTTTGTTTTTCTCGTGCTGTTATTTTGAATCACAGACAAGCCTGGTGTGAAAATATCTTTAGGATCTTGCTGGTTCTTCTTTTTTCCTCTCTTCACCCTGTCTGCCACTTATTGCCCATTACAATTTATTCCAGAAAATAACATTTTTCACACTAATAGACAATGGTGCAAACTCGGGCTTGTGTAACAACAAGCCTGGTCAGGGAAGAGGATAGTTGAGACGTTATAAAAAAGAAACATGAGAAGGGAGGGCAAGCTGAAATGGATCTGCCAAGTGCTGATGATGCTGAGGTAGGAAGCAGAAACAACAAGGGAGGAGAACTGGCATTATTGAAATAAAGAGGCTCCTAAACTAAATTACAATGTTTTCTTTGTCCTCGTCTCTTGCAGGCACTGATGATTGGGGATGATCTGGTGAATGATGTAGGTGGGGCACAACACTGTGGAATGAAAGGCGTGCAAGTCAGGACTGGCAAATACAGGTCAGTGATGTCCTGAATCCACCAAATGCTCTCCTTGATACAATCTACCAAACCTGAACATGACTCCTTATTGGCAACAGGTGTCCCTACTGGTTAGTCAAACTATCCTTTAACCATGTCAGAGCATGCCCTTCTGAAGTATCCTTGAGCAAGATACCGGCTCCTACCAGCTTTGTTTTTAGAACATTTGGGCACTTTTGAAGAGATGTAACATTTTCTATAAATTTTGAAGCTGGTCTTACCATATTGTAAAATCATAATTAAAAAATCTAACTATTTGCCAGCAGAGGGCACCCTTACACCAACATTGTGAATCGAAGTTTCCTCCATAACACACAGGCTTTCTGTGAGCCAACCCCCTCATTCTTCAGTCTTCCAGATTTGTTTATTTTATTGAGAATCCCCCGAAAATAGCTTTATTCCCTCCACATGTTGAATGTTAGTTGCCCACAAGGTCATAGTCAGCAAGGATTTATGATCCCAAATCTGGAGATTACTGGGGTGCCTTTCATATGTTGTAATTACAGAAACATGTGGTTGATTATTTTAGATGATATATGTGGTACTTATGTCTTGAAGAAACGGGTGACTGGGAAAAAGTGACTGGGAGTATGAGGGGACACTGTTATGAAACTACACATTATATCACATATATGTTTTACATTATAATGTATGTTCAAAGTCATACTGTAACTGACGTTTTTAATGTTTTTTCTGTATGTAATAAGACATAAGCCCTAGGTTTTATACGTGTACTTAAAAAATATTTATGGAAAAGAAAGAGGAGTTCTCAACATTTGATTTCCTGAAAACCTATATTTTTCTCATTTCAAACATAGCACAATTACTGTGAAGCAGTGGTGGAACAAGTATTCAGCTCCTTTACTTAAGTAGAAGGATCTACAGACTGAGCCCATTAATGTTG
The DNA here is from genome assembly GCF_004916995.1 of Morone saxatilis. Taxonomy (NCBI): domain Eukaryota; kingdom Metazoa; phylum Chordata; class Actinopteri; family Moronidae; genus Morone; species Morone saxatilis. The sequence goes on along the minus strand of NW_023339651.1, from coordinate 7,390,561 downwards.
TTACACACTACTACACTGTACTGCTTTGTAATTTTAGGTACAACAATGTACTGCATTCATATTATCTGACGTTGTCGTGTGTAACATATAAAAAAACTAAACTCATAACTTAAGCTGCCAAATACACAAGGGGTGCAATATTATTGTCTAAAATGTTGTGGTTGCACAAATGGAAATACTTGTACACGCACCTCAGAATCGAGCACTACCTAACAGAGCAGTACCAAATAAATCCACTTCGTTACTTTAACATTGGAGGAAATTAAACCTCTTCGCTGATATTGTTACTATTTTCTTTGGCTGTAAGCCACTGATTAGTCTGAAGAGCACCGTGCTTGATGACCTGCTATTCTGCCGCAGTGGCACGCATGTCTCGGGTCATGTGACCAGAGAACGCTGAGTAATCTGCTTGAGCATCAGTCAGCTTTAATCCAATACAAAGAGCACCGTCACTCACTATAAAACCTATCCTCTGTGTGACAGGAGTATGTTAGTGTGTTTTTTGTTCTTTTAACTTATGTTGTTGGCATATACATGCAAGCAATATGCAGGCTTTCAGTATAGGAGACTAAACTCCTGAAATCCATCAGGTTTAAGTGACTTCACAATCTTCTCCCAGCAGCTCTGTTCAGCTCCAGTGTGCAGACACAATATCTGATATAGTCAACTAAACACAGGAAAACCAGAACTTTTTTTTTGAAGGAGAGAGCAACTGGTAAAATAAATGTGTGTTTCCTTGAGAGGAACATATGTGGAACCAGTATTGTGTTACATGACATGATGTGTTTTAGCCATGGTGGTCTAGATGTACGAACTGATTGGTGAATGGAGTTTTACCTGGTAAAACATGCAATAGGCAGGCAATACAGCAAGTTATTACGTAAGTGGTTAAATAATGTTTTCAGAACAATAATGTATATTAATAATGTTTTCTCTTACATTTAGTCACATTGCAGCACAAGATTACAAATTTGTACCACAAATAAATAGCCTTTTGATATTAGATGCTGGTTGAAAAAGCTGTGTATGTTTTGAATTTATTCCTACATCACCTGCTTTGAATAATTGATGCATCGTGTTTGTGTGTGCATAGTAACAGTAGATACTTGTATTTGTGTATCTGAAACACAGCCATAACAGGAAGTTAGATTTGTGCATCAAATTAGAATTTATGACTCTAAAGTGATCTGTCATGTACTCATTTAACATCCCCAGATGTATTAGACTGTATGCATTCCCTGGGAGGAAGAAGAAAAACAGCGACAGTAACAGTGTTTCTGTAAGACTGTGAGAGAGGAGAAGACGTGAGATTTAAGATTTTTTGGCCAAACAGGCGCAGTGAACCCAGGCTTGCTGGGAGCAGCTATAAACCCTCAGTCAGATCTGTGAAAACACAGCTGTTTCCAAGTCAACCAGATGCTGCACAGGCCTCAAGCTTGGAGAAAAGACTGCTTCAAATACCCCAGGCCCAGTGACAAGACAGGAAGGGAAAAAGATACAAATCACAGACAAATCTAATCATATCAGCGAATTTTAAAAAGCTTATGACATACTGCTGCTCAACAAGGACAGCATAAAACCTGAAATTCTTTAAGCCTAATTTAGATCTGTCAGACTTTTTTGTTTTCTTACTGTCTCCACAGTAAGCTCTTATTAAAACAGATGATTCGAGGTAAATCTTCACATGCTTTGAAGTGAATTTATCAACCTGTTGGCTACCTGTCTGTGGGTTGCTTTGACCCCCTTTCTGTTTGTTCTTACTCTTTCTTGTTCAACCATTTTTGCTATCATGCTTTGTCTGCATATTTGTGTGTCTGTAGAGATTTGTATGTACTATATAAGAATACTATTTGTATAAAAAGACATTATAAAAAAGAGAAAAGGCTAGAAATACAATATTTTAGTATGTCGAGTTTAAGTATTTATTATCTTAATCATGTACAGTAAGAAGGTTTCACATGTACCTGCTCTCTGCACTTTTTCATGTGATGCACAGTGCTTATTATTGTGATGGCTCCAGCAGATTAAAATAAAGAGCAAGGCCTGAGCGAAGTGATATTATAGTGCATACCAGAAATGGCTCGAGCCTATAGGCGTAATATAGGGGTAATTGTAATAGGGGAGTGCTGTGCAATCAGTCAACTTTCCCTTGCTCTTAAATAATGAGCGAAAGTTAGTGCACTTCTCTCGGGGGAGCCAGAGAACCCTTTGCTCTTTAATGTAGAACAGGTTTGAAAAGAGGGGCCTTCACCAAAAAGTGGTTGGAAATTAGACCGGGAGTATGGAGATCTTACTGCTGATGTTAATCAGCTGCATGGGAACAATCTGCAGACACTGCGTTCTAGTCCAACCCCTACTCAGCCTTTCAGCACAGAAAAACCAAGAAAGGGTGTCAACTTTCCACAGGTATCACACTATGTAGAACAATCCCCGGCCCTGCACAGAACTGCACTTAATTTGAATGGGCAAATTGCTATGATTCTGGCAGAGCAGTGAAATTATGAGTATGCCGGCCTTGTTTTCTCTGTCCTGTGGCTCAGTCTTCTATGTTGTGTTTTTAAATAGTCATCTCCTGCGGTCTGTGGCCTCAACTGGTCCTGTGTTCTTCTTTGTGTTCTCTTATCTTCAAGGAACTGCATCAGCACAGAACTGGGTAGCTTTGAGGCTTCATGAAAGCAGGTTCACATCATGCTGTTCCTTCATGCACTGTTTGTAAAGCAGTTTAATTGCTACTGCAAGCCGACACAATTAGTCTGTGAACCTTTTGGTCTTGGCATGCTGTCTGTCCCCCTGTGTATCCGTGATAATCAAAGAAGATTTCAGACCTTTGCTTTAAACACACACCCTCGGTATTGACATTTGTAATTCTGCCGAGGAGAAAACAGTGTAGTGATGTGACAGATACCAACATAGTATTGATAGGTATTTTGAATGAGGGCCAGTGAGTTAGAGGAAGCCCTTACTGGATTCCCGTTGGAATCTGGCAGAGAGTGCACAGCAAACATTTTCACACAGCAGCAACCATCTTCAAAATGGTTTACATTGTAAACCTCTCCCTGTGGCCAACGCTTGACTGCTAAAGTGAGTGTTGGGAAACTGTTTTCCATGCAGGCCGAGCCAGATTAAACGTCTCCAGAGAGACTCGGTCCCTGATGATAGAAACTATGAACCAGTTTGCCGAAACCGCACCCTAGTTCGTGCCCTTTCTGTCTGTGGCCGTCACTAAGGGACGCTAACAGGAAGAGAGCATTGCAGGGGGGTTAGTAGCCATGTAGACTCATTTTCCTTCAGTATTTTTTCTGTGCTGCGGGTGGGTTGAACTGCTACAGGCAATTTACAAAACCAAACATGCTAACGTTAGGATGCTTATTAGAGAACACGCCAACATGCTGAGTGTAGTGTAATGTTGCATTTAATGCCATGTTGGCAGAATGGAAAGAACAGGAAAACTTCATATTATTTAGATGCAAAATACCTCAATTGCTAGCCTTGTAGTCACATCAGACAAATGTAGGCTAAGCTCAAATTAGCAATTTCATGTAAAGGTGTTTTTATAACAAGTATAACCAAAGACAAACAAGCAATAGCTCCTTTTTAATTACATGAATTGATGGTATAAGTGTTAATCAGCCGAGTCTGACGAGATACAGCCTAGCCTGACAGTGTAAAGCTCAGTCTAAAAACAGTTTTTAAATGGCCACCGTACAGAGGACAAACAACAACAGTATAATGTATAATGAGCATTACAGCCACACACTGTCACTACCATGTTTATAGGTTAGTGTTGACTATTTTGTTTTATGACTGCTGTAAAGTGTGTAACATGTAGTATAAACTACAGTGGTTAGCACACGCCTTATCATGAGGCTGTTATACTCATGCAAAAACACACATATGCACTCATGCAGTATCTTGCACTGAAGAACATTAGTTAGAACACACAGTTCTCACCAGATGGTCGGTATGCAAATATTCATAGCTATCACTGTAACTGCTACTCCTGTAATCAGAGTCATTAGAACCAGCAGGCCTGAGACGGATATGGAATGAGAGTCAAAAGGATGTGGTTTGATGCCTTAGTGAAGTCCTCTTATGTAACCTATTAAGTGTCAGGCAGAAGTATTAGCTGGTATAGCTCATATCTGTGGGGCAGAGTGTGAGAAGAAAAACTGAAAGCTTTTAACATATTAAGAAAGACTTCCTTCTTAACTTCTCACGGCACCAGTAAACTAATATCGATCCAGTTCAGGACAGTTCCAGAGAAATCAATCGCCAGTGTCCAGCATGGGCCAAGTCCCTCCCTCCCAGGAGCCCTGACTGAGCTGACTGAGTGATCACAGGTTATGGCAAATAAAGTTATTATCAGTGCAGCAAATAGAAGGAAGGGCTGCTCATTAGGAAAGCAAATGACCCATCAGCCTGAGCTAACAGATTGTAAGAGAGAGAGAGTACAGCTCCCACAGTGGAGATATCTTTGCTCTCAGTTTAATATAATATATTGCTCAGGATTAGTCTTAATAAATCTTCAATTGCTAGTACAATATTGTGCAATAGTATATTTAGTTTCATTGTATTCTCACCTCTCAAGTGCACATGAATCATTTGCTGCTATACGAATGTTATTCTATGGTGGACATTTAAACATTTTAAAATATGTTCTCGTCCGTTTTTATCTTCTATTCCGGTTCCTGCTTTATATGTTGTAGTGTTATTTTCCTTATCTTGTTTGCACAAACTCTATTTGCAACATGTAATACATCTGTTCTTATTGTTCTGCCTATACAGGGCGCTTATGCAAAAGAGAGCGAACAATTCTCCCCCCTGAATAAATATACACGTTGAATGATTGACTGAGTGAAAGGTTTCATGGAAAAGTGTGAACGTTTCACTGGATTATGTGTGTGTCTGCAGAAAGGTGATGCTCTCCCCCTCTGACATAAACAGCCTATCAGATCTCTGTTCCTGTGAATCAAACAGACAGTAGACTGAACACAGCACAGCAGTGTTAGGTTTATGGATGGGCTTTGTCCTTTGCAGATCTGTAACACTGAACCTTGACAGGGCGGCCGTGCATGGCTGTGGTTGCAGCTTTAATCTCCTTTATAAACTGAGCGCTGCCCCTGGGATGGCTCTCAGGTACATACTGTATTTCAGCCTAGCTTATCTTTCAGTCCTCTACTGGTGTCCTATAGCCTCAATGGCTATGATAATGTATATGGTTTCAAGTGTGTTCCTGTCAGACAGGGAGTGATCATCTGTAACGTATGTGACTTAACATATTTCAAGGCTTTGTTTGTATGTCTCACCCAGACAATAATGAAATCTCTTCCTCCCGTGGTAATGCCTTTTAATTGTCTTTTTGGAATACACTTTTGTAGAACTGGATTTAATGTGCTGTCATGTCTGAGCATGTTATGCTTGAGTTGCACTTTCTCTGTGCTTTTGCTCGGTCTTGACCTTTGCGGATTGTTTTTCTCTATATGTGAGGGTGCTCGTATTTTATAGTATCAAGTACAACAGCAAAATCCCACGCTCTGTCTTGTTAACCTCTGTTAGCACATTAGTTGTGTTTGTGTGGGGAGGAAGTGAAGTTATCTCATTTAACTTGTCTTCACTGATGTTGTGGGCTGTGTGCTTAAAAGCTTGTCAACTCAGCCACAGTATTTCTGAATGTGTCATTGAGATCAGTTTGTCTCTGTGCCACCACAGAGACCCTTTACTCCAATCCAGTGAATCATACTATGTGCACTTTATGGCCTTTGAACTGGTGCAGAATCCGCAGGGGCCCTTTTTTGTGTCCATGTCCCTCCAGATCATCAGAAGAACTGAAATCAAGAGCATTGTGACCCATTGGGTTTTGTTTGTTCTGTGGAAATTCAGTCAACAGTGTTCAGCTTATTGCTATGTCTATAAATCCATGTGTCATGGTAGACTATTATATCGTGTACGCTAACGTGGACCCATGTTTGTTTTCATCCACTGGTTCGATCACTTTTGAATCAACCTCTTATTTAAGTCCTGTCCACAAATCTCTGACCAGCCTCTTGCTGTTCTCTGTGTCTCCTTTTGCCAGTCGACAGCATGGCCTTTGGCAGGATATTTGCATGGTAAAATAGGAAAATACGTGTGGCATAAGGTTTATATTTCCACTGCTGGATTTCCCTAATTTTTAACAGATAACACATGAAAGCTGGCTTTTGTTAGTTGGATTTTTTTTCCTGACTGCCTGCTCCCACCTTATCCATTTGCATGCCACAGAATTGCAGCAAATTCAAATATTCACAAATAAAAACACTTTTTATGTGCATATGATTTTTTTTCTCTACCATAAACATATTGGCTGGATTATTTCCGTTTTGTGTTTAAGGGCAGCATTTACCACAATTCTATACAGTCTTGCTAATTAACTTAAATTAAGCTGTGTTTTCATCCAATTCCCATGGATTGGAATCGGCAGCTTTGTGGGGAATGTAAACACAATCAATTCTGGGAATGATTTCCTCATCCAGCCAGCACTCTGTTGTTGGCTTGAGACCCAACACTGCTCTGTCTTTCTTCCCTTTGTCTCTCTGTTCTTAACATTTACATTAATATTTCTATGCTTTAAATAGAATATTCCACTAAAAACATGAGTTATGAGTACCTTCACTGTCTATGGGCTTGCTTGCTCTTGCTCACAGAGGACAGCAGCTGTAATCAAATTGGATTCACAACACTTGAAATGGATTCCAATGGTGACCAAGACTAATGGCAAAAGAGTCCAAAACATTCATAGAAACTTCTCAAACAACTACTGCACCATAATCCACTTTTCCAGTCTATTTATATGCTCAGTGTATTCCAAACACTCATATCTTTGCTACAACATGGCTAAAAGAAGCCATATTTAGCCAAATATGGTTAAACACAGCTTTATCTAGCCAAAGGATGGCTATATACACAACCATATTTGGCCATTCTGTTTGTCGCTAGCATGGTTAGCAGTTAAGGTTTATTGTTTGCATACATAATTGCATGCAAAAGCCTATTATAATAGCAATAGAAATGGTTTTGTCTATTTGTGTATATCTACAGTATATATATATATATATATATATATATATATATATATTTCATATATTTGTATTTGGCATATACCTACCATACAGATGGACCTTGGAGGTGCTGTAGTAAGCATGAGAAAGTTGACTTCATAAATGCATCCCCACCAAAATCTGCAACATCTTATTCTCCTTCTTTCAAGCCATGTATTGAAACTTCTGTTATGATAGATAGACGTGGGATCAGAACATAACGGGTCAGATTGAGTACAGATACTAGATGGATGTGGCAGTAGCTGTACAAAGAGGTTAAAGAGCTTCGTGACACTCCACTGGAAGCCCGAGCCTGGCCTACCATCCCTCACCACCCCGGAGTGACAGCTTCCTCTGCCTGCAGGCTCCTCTAAAGCCTGCTGTGCGTTATAAGTCAATGAGATATTAATAATTAACCGGAGCTTTTTTCTCAGTGAGACTAGACTCCCACGGCGGAACAAAGGAGCCGGTCGGGCCTTGGCTACTGAGCCCCTCGACGGTACTTTTCCACCCTGATAGAGAGAGAAAGAGAAAGAAAGAAAAGGAGTGAGAGTGGGAGAGAATCGGAGAGCTAAAGCCCACAGATGGCAGACTGAAACATAGCACTGCCTCTTAAATACATGAACGCAGGCCCTTAGTTGTTTCAATGGGGATCCAATCCCTCTTGCAATTACCAATAGACAGGCTGCTTGGCTGGGGGGGACTTGGGCCCTTGCCTGGTTTCTGCTGGAACCATTTTTTCTCCTAATGGTTTGCGTGTATGTGTTGTTTCACATGTGTGCTTGCATTTTCAGTAGCAGTGACTCAGCAGTCCCTTACTGCTAGCAAAAACACTCCTACACAGTAAGATATAGACACACACACACACACACAAAGCCTCAGCAAGTCATCAGCAGCACAGCTAATAATAACGCTGATGAAAAGAGTGGTTAGATCTGGGTCACATGAAGCTGTGAATATTGAGCACAACACTGACAGGACAGCTGTGAAACGGTGCAAAGTTTACTTTTTGGTCACGTAAACAAATAGTCTTATCAGTTGTAACAGTTAAAGCTCTGTGGTGACTTTAATAGTGAGATGGTTAATTGTTTGTACCATTAATTCACATGACTCCTAGAGGATGTACTGAAAATTTTAGTATAACATTGTGGAACTCACATCGGGCAATTTTAAAAAAGGATCAAAATCTATGCAGCAGAACCGGAGATATTATTATATTTTTTTATACCATATATTCTTCCTTGTCAAAACCTGGCGCCTGCATTATCCACAATGCATCATGACCTCCAGCAGTTGGAGAGTCAGGTGTGTTATGCTAGTATCAGCTAAGCCCTGGGCACACAGAGATGAGGAGTGGGCTGCACAAGTCTGGTAAGCTCACTTACTCAACAAAACCAGATTTCTTTTCATTTTTAAAAATCCACTTTGTAACATTTAGGAGGATCTATTGGCAGAAATGGAATATAACATTTATAGGTATATTTTCGTTAGTGTATAATCCCCTGAAAATAAGAATTGTTGTGTTTTCGTTACCTTAGAATGAGACGTTTTTTTCTACAGATGCCACATTAAACTTATGACATCACACATCAGACAATTTATGAGATTTCATGCAGCTCTGTCTGGAGTCATAAAAGGCTTTATACCACTGTTTTCATATGCAATAGTACTCCCCAAGACTTGTAAACAGACTTTGATGTGTAAAATTTAGTTCCCCTTTAAGGAATACCCATAGTAATCTGTGGATAGTACACTAATATTGTGGTGCACCAGAGGAACTATAGTGATTGCCAGAGATCAACAGACTCTTAAAATCTATCCAGTTATCCATTACAGTGATCATCAGAAAATAGCTGCACCCAGGAAAATTATTAATTCTTATTTGTGTTGCCAGCTATTGGTGGTCACAAAAACAACAGACCATACCTAGATCTGATTCTGGGTGTTGTCCAAATACTTTCGTTAAGGACAAATGTTGCAATGCTGATCTTTGGAACATTTACAGTAAACCAGTAAGCTGCCCATCACTCTGAGCCAATTGTAACACATTAACACCACGTGTTGCAAATGAGAAAGCATAAAAAATATAAAAGTAAGTGAGCAGAGAAGTTGAAAATGGAAATGGAAATTAATGGCTGCTTGAAAGGCTAACCCTAATGACTTCAGAAAATGTTATGCAGAAGGCATTTGAAATTGTGATCTATTATGTATAAGATTTGTTAACACCAGCATAGTCCTTTTTAGTGTCTCACAGACAGAAAGTGAAGGTTCATGGGTTACGTCCTGTTCGTTTCGCCTCAGATATGTTTGTGGTTGGGAAGGACAGAAAGTTTCCAGTGGGTGGTTTTGACAGTTCAGGATTCTCTCTCTCTCTCTCTCTCTCTCTGTTTTTGTTCTCCTCTTCTTCTCTCTCCTCTCTCCTTTTTCTTTCTTCCTCTCAGGAATTGTGGTTCTCATAATCCGTTCTTTCAGTCTATTCCGTCATTCTGTGTCTCTCTCTCTCTCTCTCTCTCTCTACACACACAACACACACACACACAACACACAACACACACACACAACACACACACAACACACCACCCACACCACACACACACTCACTCACTCACAAACACAGGAGGATTTCAGAGAGCTAAAGGATGGAAAAAGATCAAGTGGCTCTTCATGCTGCAACCAGGGAATCCCCTTTGTGTCCTGCTCGATTGGAAAGAACCGTTAATCCGTGTGAAGTGTGAAAACCATACCGCAGCTGTTTGCTGTTCATGACTCAACATTATGCAGCTTTTGTACATTGACAAGATAACGTCTGCTGTACGGCCACAAACTCAGCGGAGGATGTAAAGGCCCCAGCTTAGCATCTGTCATTTCTGTTGCCATAACATGCACATAACATGGTGGTTTGCCTAGTTCAGTTGGGGCTGTTTTCCATAAGAGGCTGCAGCTGTGTTATTTCAAGGGAGTTATCTGTGTCTTGTTGTGTTTTTGTAAATATCAGGTAAAAGAGGAAAGAGAGAGTAAAGTGAAGATCAAGTGGGATGATGATAAAACCAGGCTGGAACATCTCAACTGGCTGGAGTCTTTTTCACCTTTTTTCCTCTTCCACTGTTTTTGAGGATCCTGATACGCCATCAATCTCTTCCATGACCTCTTATTTATAACAGAGCCAGTCAAACTGCGATCACATTCTCGCCCTCAAGGCCAAGACTCCTGCAATGTCACCAAGCAGCAGAAAACACATGCAGCTACAAACCTTCTCTTCCCCTCAGGGTGAAGGGGAGACAGCTTTGTCTTGTGTTAGTATCTTATGTCACCCACAAGTCTTGGCTGAACATAAAGGCTATATAGTTATCGTCTTCTTCCTCGGGTTATGGTTATATAGTGTGCTTTATTATGAGAAAAGGCAGTGTTGTGGCTGTTGGTGCCTTTCCTAGCCTTGTATGAAAAACACACTTCACACTACACATTGAACTGGCTTGAGTGTTTTTCCGTCTCTCAGGCAGGTCTTTTCCTTTCAGCGTTAGCGTCGTAGCTCTCAAAGATGTGATTACCCACTGCAAGACCAGGTGACGGCACACATTACAATATGCTTAGAGTGTAACAGTATTTATTTATTTGCAGCAGATGATTTTACTCAGAGGAATTCAACATCAAGACAACTTCAAACCTAATAAATATCATAAATCAATGTTTTTTTTAAATAAATTTCATATTAAGCTGTCAGCCCACTTGCATTTGTCTGTCATATCCCTGTCAGTTAGCTTTCACTTATTTTCACTTCTGCCTGTTCCTCTTTTTTTATGCTTATTGTAAACATTACTGTATACTTTTGCTTTTGTTTTAACCAGTGCACCTGCAATTTGTGGGGATTTGGGCTCTGCTTGTCTGCTGTTTGTCACGTATTACTTTAAAACCTCACAGTGCTCAATGCCTAACAAATGCTAACTTCCCTCTAAAAGGGATCATCTTAGTGGGATTTTTTGTAATTTAAGGTTACTCTCCTCACTTAACATGAGGGGCTTGCAGGGTTTTGTCTATACTTAGTACATGATCTACACTGTCACCAGCATAGTTATTTAAAAGCTTTCTAAAAACAACACATTGCAAGAGTGTTGAAATCCACAATTGCTCTGTATACCATTGTGTTCAAACCAAAACATCGCTCTCAATGTCATGTACTGTTGGCTGCAGTTGAACCTTTCATTTCTGCCCTCATACATGCCTTATCTGCTTCGTCTGCACCGTGTCAAGCAAAAAGGCTTACTCAGCAAAGGTGAAGCGGTTAAAAGAGAGAAGTGTAAATTGAAATTGGCCGTATGTGACAGTTTTGCTTCCTTCTGTGCACACGCGCGTCATTGTGTACGCGTTTGTGTGTTAAGCATTAACCGATGGGAAGGTTGCCATTCCTTTCACCTCACGGTCAGCTACCTTGCCAACCAGCCCTTTCCTTTATTTCTGTACCTCATCCCTCTCCGGTTTTGACGCACAGCTGACTTTCACACACAAGTGCACTCGCTCTATGAGTCATTCGGATCCACTTTCATTTCATGGAGGTGCAGCCTGTGCTTATAAAAATGTATCTTTATGTTTTATAGAGCCATGTACCAGGTCATATATCTACCCATATGACACTCTAAATCGCTATAATCTTATGTTACATGAGCAGTACTTACACGATACCCATATTCTCGTGTCCAGTTTGCACAACTGTTTAATCCGCTGTCATGTCATAGCTGTTGTAGGGGATTAGAGGTGTACAGTGTGTACCTGTTTTAAAGCACAAGATAATGATTATGATTACTTGTCGACTGTTATAATAGTTGACTTGTTGTTTGGAAAGGATTTACCTACAACAACCAAACTTGTAAATAAATAGTGTTGCACAACCCAAGTTTAGGGCTCCACCTAAGCATTTTTTTGACTTATTAATTATCTCAATGTGTAAAATGTGAAAAAATAATACAATATGCTCAACATCTGTTCCCAGGCCCCAAACTGATGTCTTGAAATTGTTTGTTTAGTCCAACCAGCAGTCTTAAACCCAAATATATAATATATTGTAAGAAAAAAGCCACCAATCCTCACATTTTATAAACTAGAACCAGAAATGATCAGAATCATTGTCAATCCATTTCTGTCACAGCAAATCCATGAACAACTAATAACTACCCAAAACAATCCAAAATCTTCTTCAGCTCTTTGCCCACATGCCCCAAACTTTGTCATCATTGACTAACTTTCTGGTGAAGTTTTTCAGCATGGTGGCAGCTGCATCGAACTAAGTTCTTTGGCTGCTTCCCACCTCCTACCTCATGGCTGACCTCATCCCTACATGAAGGCTGCGCAGTGTCAGTCAGGCTCAGAGACCAAACCTATCTCTTCATGTGTATTGATATTGCATTGACCTGAAGGACGCGCAGCGAGCCGCAGATTACCTCACCAGTAACACTAGCTGCGTTGTGTTGAATTTTGCATGGTCACATTGACCTGGTTACTCCTTCATTATTCATGGCAATGGGAGGAAAGCAGCAAAATGAATACACATGCACATGCATGCATATCTGAAAGGACGGAGGCTATGGGAGATTTGAAGACACATCAGGTCAGAGAGACGTGTGGCCGATGCTGTTGGCTTCACTGCTTGAAATATAAGAGCCATGTGACTAACTTGCTAGGGTGTTTCGTGCCTTTATGTGCGTGTATGAACTCAATCAGTCCTCGGGCAGAAAAGGGTGTGGGAGTAATCCAGCACAGGAGACATAACACCCGGACCATTAGCGAACCAGCTCACATAACCTAAGCACTGGTGGCTGACAGACATGCGTAAACACATGGCACCGCTTCTCCGCATTCACAGCAGCTTCAGTATTCAACACTTCTCTACAATCCCCCCCCCCCCCCC
>NW_023339651.1:7375136-7377489 GCF_004916995.1 Morone saxatilis | reverse complement strand
TCAGGAGATCACCAAAGTCATTAATGGTTTATCCTCTGGGTACCATTGATATCTGAGTGCGGACTGACAGACACTGCTATCACTCAAGCCACACCATTAGTATGGCAAAATCAAGTTTTGAGAAACATAATTTTGTGTTAGACAAACATGATTTTCTCTTTAGCTTTCAACCTGTTAAGACTAACAGTATCTTGCAACTGCATCCTCTCTGGGTCCCACAACCAGATTGGAAACCACTGGCCTAAGTCAGCCAATTATTTTCTTGGTTTTATTTTAAGAAACTGGCTGTTTTGGAATTAGCAGTTCTCATTAAAGTCCCCAGCTGGTCTGTTTGAATTGCCTTCAGATATATTAGAAAAGTATGGAACACTGTGTGACAGCTGGTGATAGAGACAGAAAACAGCACTATCCTGCTGGGGCCTTTGGCAAGCAGCTGCACAGACACCTTTAAGTGTGAAGATAACGCTGCAAAAAAAAAAAAAAAACACTGGAAAACCTCCATTTTTAGTATATTGCTCTTGATCATAAGTGCACTCTTATGATCATTCTGAGAGGACACAAGCCCTATTTATTACCAAAACCTTCCCCGCAAGCTTAAACAAGACTGCCTGTAGAGTAACTCTGCTCTCAGGCCATCGTGTCCTGCTCTGTTCCACTTTATATGCTCAGTATTGTTAATGTGGCTGATAGCATCAAACTGCTAGTCCTTCTTGTTTACTGAGGTGACTGTTTGTTCCTGTTTCTTCCTGTGCTGCGTGTCCTAAAGCGCATACGTTTGCTTGTCCTCCCTCAGGCCCTGTGACGAGAAGCACCCAACGGTGATGGCTGATGGCACTGTGGACAACCTGGCCCAGGCTGTGGACATGATCCTCAATCAGAGGCACTGAGTACAAGGCAGCGAACACTGGAAACTCTCCACTTACTGTGACCCTGGGTGAAGCCGGCTGGTAGCCAGTAGTATTTTCATACAGCCAAGTGTTGTTTCCGGTGAGAAGGGTGTACTTTATTAAAGTAATTCAAGTAACTTTCTCAAAGCAGTACACAACTAAAATACCATCCAAACACTGTATGTCCTGTAACTGACAAATATGGGAAACACCCACCCTTCTGGTGCTCCACACAGTGTAAAACAAACTAGAATGAAATTACTTCCTAGTACCTATGTCTACAAGAGATAGTCTTGAAAACTTTAGAGCTGCACCGTGCATTTTTCAGTACATGATTGGCATAGATAAGATACCTCAAGTTGACATGAATGTGCCTGTAACCAGCTGCTGACTGACAGTTAGAAGGGAAAAGTAATGCTGTGTGTTCAGACTCCCTGCTAGAATTACACAGTCAAACCCTTTGCAAAGACACTGTACATGAAGGCAGTTTGTAGTCAAACTGGACACGCAGCATTGAAATGTAGCTGTAGTGTATTTTAACATACATTAATCAAAGTAAGTAGCTTATTGTATCTAGGTAATACTGCTGTCGCTCACTCCTTTTCACACAAAACATAAAGCAGTGGGGAGTGGTCAGCAGTGCAAGTGTTGTTTAAATAAAGCTATTTTACTGGTCTACGAGCTGTTTAAAACATTTTTCTGTGCCATTGTCACACACATTTTGTAAAAAGTAGCTCAAGGTCTCAAAGCACTGGGGAAAATATAGCCTTGGCTCTGGTTTAAACTGGAATTCATATCGGAGCGGCTTTTGTTTTACAAAAACAAATCGCTGGAAATGGGAAGTGAGCTGGTCTCAGTGATGATAAATGCAGAACCCAGCCGAGTGTGATGAATTACACTGGTGCTCAAGCTCATGTTTCCTCCTCTGTAAACAAAAATGAAACGAGCACTCCATCATCAGATGGAAGAATCACAAACCTACAACCGCTTATCTTTATTTACTTGACAGTAAGCTGCCTCTGCTGGGGATTGCCCTGTCACTGTTACATTGTTAATTGTCACTCATTAGACGTAGTGCATTCACTTCATTATCTACAGTGAGGTTAAATGAAATGATGATGGGGGGATAAAAATTGGTTATTGGGCTTTAGTGTGCCAGCTGGATCATTGAGGCCTCTGGAAGTGGGGCGTAAAACAAACGATTCTCCATCGCTGCCCCCAAGGTTTCAGTGTACCAAATAGATTCAACAAGAACAAAAGCCCTCTGCCAAGTGATTCATTGAGGTCTTTCTGGTTCACTTCACCATTAGCTGACACAAGCTTGAATGTTATTGGGCAATTAAAGGTAATGAAATGCTACGAAGTATTATGAAACTGTGTCTGAGCTAGTTGTACCACTCCTATTTCTGATTGGGAAATAAATATTAATGTACACTGCAAACTACTAGCAGCTGGTACCCAGTTTT
>NW_023339651.1:7324983-7375091 GCF_004916995.1 Morone saxatilis | reverse complement strand
TGAGTGTTTTGTCCATTATGTTACTGCCTGCTGGCCTTGTATGGAGCTATTAAACATTGTATTTGACTACTCTCGAATGAATTCACTTGGCTTTAACTAGGTTATTTTTTTTTTCCAGTTCGTGGAAGTGAAGTAATTCTGAGGGATGTAGGCCACAGTTTTCAACAGCTCCCCTTGGCAGGTTCATCATCGCTAGGTGTTAGACACAAACACACACACATGCCTCAAAGCTTGCTGGTTGATGACCACACCTCTCAGGCTGGCCCGAGGTCATCCACCCATTTCACACAAGTTACAAATTAGCAGCAGTTTACCCCTGCAGGCGGCCTGATAGGTAAACAGTGATATTCTTGCTGGAGGGCAGCACATTGATTCCCACACTGTGACCACAGACTGTGAAGCAAGATTACCTTTCAAATAATAGAGATGACCTCATTTCAGGAGACATGTCTGGGCATGTATGACCTCATTGACACAGGACAGTAAGGACAGACTTAACATACTGTCAAATCCTTGACTGAAGCTGTTGTGATATACCAGCTGGAGGTTATTGGTACATCAGTTTGTCATCTTTGGACTTTTTTTTAACATCTGTATTGTGTTGTTTTCTCACTGTGTTACATGTTAATGCAGTTAACCTGTTGATATGCATTAAGTGTCGTCTCAAGTAAATGCGGTTAGGCCTAAAGCGATTAGGCGCTTATTCACAGGAAATGAAAGATCAATCAATCCGTCAGTCAACAGAACATTATTGTACTTATTATGTTAAATTATTTAAATTATTTATTAATTGTTGTAAGTAACTGATCAAGATATAAACTGTGGTAGTGGAAGCACAGGGGGCCACCACTTTGGTCCAGATTATTAATCCTTTAACTTTTCATTCAGGTAAAAAACTCTTGAGTTTGTCCAATACTTCAGTTTATGACCAAAAAGCTGCAAAACTGCTGTTTTGTACTAATTTGCAGATGTGGAACTAAGATGTGGACATGGTAAACATTGTATCTGCTAAGCATCAGGCTGTAAGCATTGTCATTGTAAGTATGTTGGCAGTGCTAACTACAGTGCCTAAGTACAGCCTTACAAAGCAGCTAGAAACTGCTTCTTAGACAAAATAAGCAACCCTGGGATTTAGGAACTTGAAACTGGCAGTCCTCTTTATTTTCATGACATGTTGAAGACTAAACAATTCATTATAGTTAACTAACCCAGAAAAGTACTCAGAATTTTCCAAATTTGGCATTCTTCTTGCAAATGTCACTCCCTTTAAGTCGACCTCATTTGCAACACACTAAATGCTCATCTTTACATATTGGCTTCTGCAGTCATATTACTATGCTATACTACAATATGATTATGACTGTCTCCAGGGTGTCTCCGCCCTTACCTCCTTCCTCTTCTTATACTTCAGGTTACCAAGCTAAGCTCATGATCTCATTTTCATCTTATGTTGACTGACACCTCAGGGACACAAAGCCCTGCAGAATGTGTCATGTGTGCGGAGACAGACACATTAGTGGAAGAATGTGACTCCTAATGTTAAACGTGTCCGTCCCAATCTCCTGCATCCAGTGATAACATTCTCCTGGGGTCCTCATTTGTGCAAGGTTTATGTTTGTAACCAAATCCAGTAAAGTTGTTATTTGTATTTTGTTTTTTTAAGTGTCATAGACAATATTAGTAACTTCAATTGACTAATTTTGTCTAAAATATGAAGACTATTCAGTTTTAATCCTATGTGTTGGAATAATTATGAAATTAAATCTAAAAAGAAGTCAGACATTTTTAGAAATGAGGCCCCCCGAGATCGTGCTACATCTTTGCAGAGCATACACACTGCTGCAGTGTGTCCCCGAGCTCACATTCATATACGTTTTTATGTCATCTGTTTGGGTTAGGCTCCTCTTACACGGCACACACACTGCTGCTCTGTAGCGCACCTGCATTTACCCACCTTAACAACTGCCAGCTGTGTGTTACCTTGAACTTTCATCTCTGCTCATTTTGCTCTTCCTGTTCGACAGGAAACGGCAGGTCAGCTGACCAGACAGTGTCGCACACCTGCAGCCCCAAATGCACCGTTATTCATGAAAACCTGTCCTTGTTTTGACAGCAGTCAAGTTATTTGTCCCCCTCCCTTCTGTGTGTGGAGCGCCGTCCATGTGGAGGCCTCTTGCTCGTACTCACCAAAGCCACATGGTTTCCCCACATTTCATCACTCTTCCCTTGTGGGCAGCAGTGCCAACAGTGCTCAGTGGCGTGGGAGGGCTGTGAAACTTCAGAAGTCATCGGGTTTGGAGCGGAGGCCTGAATTTCCTCCCTCTCCTGGTTACCCCCGACCCCACCCCTGTGAGTCTTTGCAGGCAATCTGAGAATTGTCTCACACAGAGCGGTCTGTACTCTGCTTACATGGTCACAGCGGTCATAGGCCCCCCTTCTAGGACGCAACCCCTTGCTCGACTGCCCGCTAAAGCCTCCGAGGCCTGGCTCCCCAGACACAAAGCATGACCCTGTGATGTCATACCCAAACTTGTGCGTATATATAATCCAGTCGAAGGGGTGGTCGTATGTCATTGTGCAGTGTAAACTAACTGTCCTGGTCTGCAAAAGGCTTACAGCTGACCTCAATTTTAAAAGCTGTCTCTGCTTTCCAGTGAGGGAGTCCAGTTACCTTTTGTAAAAGCCAAAGCTTTCAGTTTGAGTGCTCACACCTTGGGTCCTACAATCCTCTTGCTGACACCTCTTTCTTAAAACTCAACAACTATTTGACAAGAGAAGGCCTATGTGGGTGCAGACTATTGCTGCTCAGTCTCAACACTGGCTGAACATAAAACATTACTTGTACCTCACACAGTTTGCGGTTTGGTCCTGCATGAGCCAACAAAGAATGTGGGTGAGATTGAACATGACAGCTACCTCCAATAGAGTAACGATTCAGTGCGTATGTACACAAAAAAGGCTTTTTGTCATTTAGAGCTAAAGTCCTTTGTCCTGCTCGGTTTTTATTTGAAAAACTTCAGACGACACTTGCTCAACTGGAAATGTTTTGTGGCCGGGTGCTACTGCTAAATTGTTTTTCACCCCAACCACATTTGCGCTGCCAAGCGGGGGTAAGCACCAAGCCCAAGAACTAGTGCCAAGATTCAGTTTCATGCTTGAATTTGTTTATGCGAAAAGTTCCACTACTGAAATTGATTGATTTTCTTTTCTTTTTTTTTTTGTCAAATGGGAAATCTCTCACGTGTCTTTCAAAATAAAATGATGGTGGTTCAAATCATCACTAGAGCAAATAAGACTGTCCAAAACCTCCCAAAGGTTTAGGAGTGACCACCACCCTGTTGTGTCAGTGCTGGTGGGGGTTGTGGACAAGTATAGCTCAGGACATCGGCACGGCACACCCCTCCTGCTCCTATCTTCTGTCAGAACATAGCCTCCTTTCACTTCTGTCACTCCACTGATTAAAGGCCAGGGGCCCTCAGTATGTCAGTCTGCCACACAGCACGTTTACAAGGATTCTGTTTACCCACTTCCTTCTCGACTCATTACCCGAAAGGGGCTTAACTGGTTAAAAGCAGCGGGCTTGCATGTACCAGAAGTATGACCTCAGTATGCAAGCATAAAGATTCTCATGCTACAGCATAGTCATCAAGTCCATTACACAAGTATGCATTTGCCTTGTATGCAAATTTAATCCCACAGTTATGCTTTGTGTGGCATTTGAGCCTGGAGTATAGCATGTCAAGCAATCTTCAATTTACTCAGCAGGTCTTTAATGAGGTGACGGTCCCTCCCTCAGTGGCACCTTACGCTTTCAAAGATTTACAAGCATCGTTGCAAGCCTGACAAAACACGCAGACATCATACGCAGTCGTACTGAAGCAGCAATCAGAAAGTTAACGACAGTATAATTCTGGAGGTTTGCACAGGCACCGGGGGTTGGGGAGGGGAAGCAGACAAACGGAGCAGCGGCAGCAGCAGCTCTGACACATGGCCCACATTCACAGCCGCCTCCCACGTCACTGTGCTCCTCAGTGAAAAAGCCCCTTTTGTTTCCTAGCGCAGGGAGGGAGTGAGGTCTCTGGGGTGAACCGCCGCTCAGCTCCACCACTCCACCCGCCATCAAAAAAAGAAAAGAAACAGGGACCGGACTTCCCACCCCTGCCCGGCGTCATCCCTACTCACTCCCCGCTTCAGCACACAAACACAGGCTCATCAGTAGTACCACTACTAAGGTTGTGATTGTCTTTTCCTGCTACTTAATTGGGTCAGTCTGCATTGTTGCATTAAAGATGTCTCCAACAATGACCTTGCTGTTAATGCATGTGCTCTGCTAATGGCAGTGAAAGTAACCATTACACAGTTAAGTCCTGCAAGTTTTATCAGCAAGATGCACTTAAAAATATCAAAAGTAAGTGTATGTAAGCAGAATTACCCACGTCAGTGCTGTATATTATGCATTAGATGATCATTAGGTGTGTTACATTATTACAGGTGCATTAACATTCAAGCATGTATTTGGTAGTTTATTCTACTATAGTATTCAATGCATCGAGCTCATTATAGATTTTAGAGTAAAATAATATTTGCCACTGAGATGCATACAATGTTCTCAAGTAGAAATAAAAAGTACAATACTTGATTCATTACATTATATTCAACCACTAACTAATACAGGCATTTGCCAAAATCCAATCTGAGGAGGAGGATCTATTGGCAGAAATGGAATATGTTTTCATGAGTTCATAATTACCTGAAAATAAGAACCTTACAGTGAACCTTGAGAGCTGGCATCCCAAACTTTGTGAGTAAAGACGCTGAAATAATGTGATTACAAATGACACATTTAAAACTGTGTTTATTTGTATAGAAATATGCTCATGTTTTACATAACTTTGTAGTTACAAATCGTAAAAAGAAAGAATATTAATGCTATTAGCATCACAAGGTTTCTCTCAAAACAAACAGGAGCATACATCTCAGAGAGAAGCCTGATGTTACGGTGTGAAATGTTAAGCTCTTCAATATACTTTACAGGTTGTGTGTGCGTGCAGCTTGTTGCTCAGTAAGAGCGAAAGGGGCTTTACTAACAGTAGCTCTCGAAGTAGTCTCCATTTCTATCCATCATGTACCCATGTACGACTGAAAAAGGTCAGAGGAACAGACGCTTGTTCTAGTGCAGAGAATTTATACAAACCTGCTGTGCATTCTCTCCAAATGTAGTACAATGAAGGTAATCAGGGTTACAGAGAAATGTTAAAGACCCCAATCTCTGAGCCAACATTAATATATCATTTTTCTATTTATCAGTTTTATTATCTCCACCCAAATCTGTCCTCCCCGACTTCCTTGTTTCTCCTGAGACACAGTTGAGATACCGCACAGTGCAGAAGTAGCTTCTGACTACACAAAGTCCCCAAAAAATAGGCTTTGAGCCCACAATGCTCCTGCTCAATTTCTCCTTGAAAAAAAAAGAAAAAAACAAGTGCTGGAATACTCTTTTACTCTATTGCATTAGCTTTTCCACTTGCTTTGTCCTTAAGACTATCAGTACTGTTTACTGTACCAACTGGTGATCAACTTTCAGTCCCCTAAATTAGCTTCCCCCGAGAGGAAGACGGTCCAGCTCAGTTCCTCTCAATTTGCTCAATGTCGAGCTCGCCTCCAAGCTGATACGCATCCTTCCTCATGCTACACAGCCCCGCCCACAGAGGCTCATTGTCCTTCCCGTTGGTTGTCCCTGGTGTCACATCGCCGCAGTCTGTGGAGTTCCAGTCCACCTCCTCGATGGTGGGGTCTGAAGACACGTTCCTGGTGATCTCGCCATCTTTGGTCCGAGGTTGAACGTCCTCCGGGCTGTGTTCGTTTGCAGATGAGTCGTCTGTGTCGCACTGAGCGGTGCTCCTGAGAGTAAGGCGGGCCTGGCTTGACTCGCAGCCGTCTTCGCCTGGGATTCCGGGGCAGCTAAGGCTGTGGAAATTCCGAAGTTTCTGTGGAAGGACAGAAAGGCAATTTTAAGCTTAAGATTTATGTTTTCAAGGAAACAAGTACATCCAATCTTTGGTCTGGTAGGAGTCCATGGTCTCAATGGTCATGGCATATTTAGTAAGGAAATCAAAAACGTTTCCTTCATCTTGGACTTTGACCCATGTCCTAACTAGGGCACAAACAAAACTAAAAGCATACAGCCATCTTATGAAAACAATCTCTCTACTGTACTCATAAGAGTGTGTGGGTGAGTCTATGAGGTCAGAGCTGGACACTGGGCAACAACCACTATAATACAAAAAAGTAACAAGATTTGAAGGGTATAAATTTAGCCTGCATTACATACTGGAGCAACTGGTAGTTGGACGAGTGGGGCTATGTGATCTGAGGTCCAACGGAAACCCAGGCAGCAAGTGGCCAGATACCCAGAGGGCAGACATCACTCATGTCAGCCTTTTGACTCTGCTGGCCTTTCACTGGCACTGTACAATGGACACATACATCTGGGAAACCAAGAAACTTCCTTAGGCAAATCCACATGTGCCAACACTGCTGCAGGCAAGTTCTGTGACAGCTGTGCGCGCTGGAGCGGGAGGCTTTATGACAGAGGCTTATCCAATCTGTACAGCTAATGTGGAGAAGGCAGGACAGCTGCCTCATGCCTGACCACTACGGTGTTAGGCCAGTAGGACACAGGAGAATAGGCCCTCTGTGAAACCTCCCGTCAATTGTGTGCTTATGCAATACTTAACAAGCATGGGACTGTTGGGGCTGCATCTCACAGCCAAGTGTATGAACTACAGCTGCAACTAATCGATAGATTAAAAGATTAATCCATGCCTTTTACACGATTAAAGGTCCAACACGGCAAGGTAAGGCAAAGTGTCATCTTCTACCCGCTTATTTTGTCTAAACAAGAGTTAAAAAGCCCAAAGGGATTTAGTTTATGATATGAGATACAGAAAAAGGCTGCACATCCTCACATTATAGAAGCTGGAACTTATTTGGCATTTCTATTTGATAAATTACTAACTTAAATTAATAACTGCTCTTGACTAGTCACTTGACTAATCAAATGAAACCTGTGTTTACATTTTGAAAAAGTAAAAAAAAAAACTCCTAATAAAGCAGCAGGTTTCAAGTCTAGAGAGAGCTAGAACCTATAAATGTTTGTGACTTTGTTTGATAAATTACATAAAATGCTAAATTGATTATTTGTCGGTCACTGATCATGTCAGCTCTATTATGACTATAATGTCACATATTCAGGATTTATCACCCATCAGATCTGTGTTTACAGAGACCAAAGTGGTTAGAGCCGATGCATAAGGTAGAGAAGAAAGGGAGTCATGTAAAGCTATGATCCACCTCTTCGTCTGCAGTGAGAAACGTCTCTACACTGGGCAGCAGTAGATCAAACGGGGCCCCTTCTACTTTTCTTGGCTGGTCAAGCGGGTACATTCTTCAGCACCAGTTCAGTGTCACATTGCTGCCTTGTGCATTAGCACTTCAGTCTCCAACATCATGCTTCTGGCCCAGACCACACCAGCTGCTAAGGCTACGAGTAATTCTGGACTATAGCAAAATGGTGCCATTGACATTAAGTCCAGAGGTGTTCTGCAGAGGAAGTTTCAGGCAGAGAAAACCCTCTTCCACAGAATGTCCTCACACAACTTACTGCACCACATAACAATGAGGGTCATGAATAAGTGCTGCCGGTGTCCGTGTTTGTCTGCTACTGTCGTCCCCACCTCTCTGAATGAAATGGAGAAGAGTGCAGAAAGTCTCCTCATCCATACTGACCTTGACTCTCCTTCAATAAAAGCTGATCAATAGCTCATGAGGCCCGGTTGTGGCAGCGATCCACCCACTGAGCTGAATTTACAGAAATCAATATCTCTTTACCCAACACGCATCTCCCCAGTGCAACGATCCATAACCTCTGCCACAGCTGCTCTACTTCCTGACATTCATGGAGCCGCAGTGAGCCACGCAGAGGGTAGCAGTTTCTCCCTGGGTAAACTACACCGCTGTGGCGTGTGGATGAGAGGACACTTTAGAGACACACTCAGCACTGTGACCCATCTGTGAATAGTAAGGTGACTTTGAATACTGATAGGGTGACGCACGATAAAGCCCCCCCCCCCCCCCCCCGCCGCCGAGTTGAGTGCCAAGCAAGTTTACTCATCACAAGTGAACATCTTTTCCACTGTGAGTTCCTGAATCTTTCACAGCTACACACTTCAAAACAAAAAAAGGAAATTTCGCAACATTTAGCCCATAAACTGTCAGAAAATAGTGAGAATTGCCCATCAGAAGGGGATCAAACTGTTTGTTTTATCCAATCAACAGTGCAACACCAAAGGACATTACATTTAAAATCATATAAAACAAAGAAAATCATGCTGGTAGTGGAACTGGCAAATGTTTGCCATTATTGCTTGATAAATTACTAAAACGATTAAGTTATTATACAGTTAGTACATAGTGAAAACTGTTGTCAGTTTATTTTTGTGTCAACTATTGCAACTAAACCCAGAGGTAGTGCTGATGACAGGGCCAAAAAGTCTGGAAGTCATTTTCTGGAGGCCTGGTTTCTAAACCAGAGTCACTTGAGAGAAATTTAAAAAGACCTTTCAAATAACAATAAATAAAACATTTTAGTGGTTTCAAAGGCTTTGTTCCTTCCACCTGAGCTACAAACCAATGTCACAGCAGTCCCTTTTAATAGAGGAGAACAGAGAACACAATGCACAAACAGCAGGACAGATCCAATGCTAACAATCTCAGCACCCTGACGTTCCTCTGTGAAAATATTGTTGGTTGCCTCGCCTAAGGCTTTTTTTTCTCCACTCTGACCTCGTCCCTGTTTGGAGCGTGTGTGGCGTCTGCTTGTCGTGTCACAGCAGCGCTGTTGTTAAGACACTGCTGAACTCTGGGTGACTTTCTCAGAGGGGCCAAGTCCAGCTCTGTTTATGATCCAGTCGGTGTACGTGTGAAATTTTACTACATGTGTCTGTGTGCTTGTGGGGCAAAGAGACAAATGCCTGCCGGGATGTGCAGGCGAACAGGCTGATGGTCTGCCGAAACTTGCTCGGCTTCATGCTCCACTTCATGCTCCACTTCAGAGGATAACCTCAAGCCGGTGATTTCATAAGATCATTTCTGACTGACTTCTTAATTCCTGCTTTGATTCAACCACCTTTTTTCCCCTAGAAGCACATTAAAAAGGGCACACACCCACACAATGGAATGTGACCCAGAATAAGCCTGCATGAATGAACGATGGCCTTCATTTAACAGCAATGCCTGCAGAAACACTTTGAGGTGTGCTGAGGGAGAACGGACACAATGGTGTGATCTTAGTTGGAAGTGTTTGTTTATCCAACATGGAGGGAGCAAATTGCCACAACAGTGGAGTATAAATAGCTAATGTTAGTGAGACTGATGGACCTAGCAGAGCTCCCAGCTGGCATGACTATTTCCTGTCCTGTCTCATGCTCTGGACAGTGATCTTTTGGAGCACGCAAGAGGGCTGTGGCGAGTTCAACCAATAAATGACTGCCACACAAAATGTCACTGGAAATTGCTTCTAACGTGACATGCTCAGGTCCCATTATTATTATTAGTTAAGATTACTTTGCTGTTCATTAGGCGTATGTTAGACATCAAATAGCATACGATCAAATACTGCCAGTTTGTTTTCAAATTGTCCTGATTATATATGATACAAAGCAGTTTCTTTCTGTGTGATGTGTTTTACAAAGTACCACTTAAATACCAACCTGGGTCATCTTGGCCAGGTCCAAAGAAGGCCTCTGTGTGTCAGCTGGTCTTCTGCGCTTCACACCGATCTTCTTGTCGTTGAGGACACATGGTTGTGAACGACTACGGGCGAGACCCCCTTGTCCACCACGGCGCTCCAGCTCGGGAGTGGAGTCAGGGGAGCTGGGTGGCGAGGGTCCACGAGGCTCAGGGAGGCAGATCTGTTCATGAGAGAGGTAGAGGGGCTGCGCCGAGGGCTCGGACAGGGGCATTGAGGAAGAGGGCGTCAGGCTGGTGAAGGCAGAGGGGCAGGGGAGACGTTGGGTGAAGCAGGGCAGCTCCAGGGTGTTAGAGCGGGCAGGCAGGCTGAAGCTTGAGCTGCGCTGCATGGCTGGGAAGCCGAGCTGCGTGCTCCCAACACCGCCGCGCTGGACGCTGCCTCCACTGTGGCACCTCCGCTTCTCCACCGTTGTCCACACGCGAGAGCCCTGAGGGCGCCAGGTAGAGCGGCAACCGCCGAGCTCGTCTGAGCAAGACAGGGACCGGCACTGCCGCTTGCTGGGCGGTGCAGTGGAGTGCGAGGACGCAGCCTCAGTCAGGCTGAGGTCTTGCAACAAGCTGGTGATTGTGCTCGAAGTGGAGCCAACATCCCAATCCCAGTGGGCTGAACTTTTATGCACCTCAGGCAGGACGTCCCACAGGCTCTCCAGGCTGGTCCCAACTGGCCTTTGCTGTATGGCACAGCTGTGACCCACCTCATGCCACCGGCTTGTCTCTGCAACAACACACCAGATTCATTATTATTATGCTTACCTATTAACATTTTTTTGCATATGACAAAAGGTTCAAATAAGGTGAATGCTATTTATGAAACAAACACAGGAACTTTTTTTGTGTGATGTTTTTTTTTGTGTGTGTTGTTTTCCTTTTGTCTATCATACTGCTCCTGTTCAGGATCAACTTGATCATACTTTTCTCTTTTTCTTTTTGTGCTTCCAGCTATTTTATGAAATGTATCAAACTTGGCTCCTGCCATGAGACAGCAGGTCTTGAAATAACTCTCCAACTCTGGTATTAGCTTGTAAAATCTCCCTGCCATTCACACTTTATTTTTCATTAGGAGTGACATCATCATCACCACTGCTTGAGGGCTGCTTTTTATTCCATAGTATCGAATAGAATTTTAAAAAAGCGATCTGTTTTGTGGAGGACAAATAAAAACACGTGTAGAAATGCAGACCTGGTGTGCAAACACCTTTAGAAGAAGAAAACACTATATAATCACTCTAGGCACAAACCTCTGAAAAAACAACATGTTTTTTAGTGCTAAGGTTCTACGATCGTGAGAGGGTTAAGTTTGGCAACTTCAACATGGACAACATCCATGACACTGCTCCAGTCTGGGTCAGCGACTCAGCGCATTGGTCCCAGCATGTGTACTTTGTATTGACACTACTCGCTGCTTTGTCTAAAAATAAATCCTGTCCTCCAGGCACTGCTTTAGTGTCATAGCCTGTAAGCACAGCTAATTGGGAAAGGGAACAGAGCTTAATGTCTAACTGACTCAATATCAAACCTCGTATCTGCTGGAGTGAGGCTTGATAAAATGTCAATAACCCATCATAAACATTCTGACTAAAGCTTGTAGTCTTTTGTTGAGATCTACAAGAGTTCTGTATCAGATCAGCTCTCTATCTGCTATTGTTGAATAACAGCCCCAGCACCATAGCTACCAACCCAGGAAAGCACCTGTTATTGCCACAACAGAAACACTCTTGAATCGTTGAATGGGTCAGCGAACTGAACTGGTCAGTCAACTCTGAGTCAGACACTCAACGTCAAAGCCACTGCCCACTCCTGGTATGCAAAAGGTCTATTCTTCTCCACTGGATATAAAATCCCCAAAATGTCATCTACAGTACACAGGCAGGATGAAGAACAAAGGGCAGTGTTAACAACACCTACTGCTGTGTTCTCTGCCAGGACTTTGACAGTCTTACATACTTGATGCCAAATTACTGCAGGGAGAGAATGCCATTTTATCTTAGAATACAAAGACTGTAAAGACTGTTATTGATACAGCAGGGTAAACTAAGGATATGCACCTTTGTAGTCATAACCAAATTTTTTAACTTGGGGACAACATGACCTCAGCTTTGAAGCATGCAGCAGTGCCATGAGATCCCTGCTAATGATAAGCCGATCACACATAGTTATTAGTACACATTTTAACTTGGCAGAAACACTTGTCAGACATGTTTGACATAATGGCGTGTAACTATCGACCAGATGCAGCCGAGGCTGGCTTGTTGCCCGTACTTTCTGTGAAATGTTACAATACGACAATCCCCTCCCAACCACTGCCGCCACTGAACGCCTTACGTTTTCCGGCCTCTACCTGGTGTGGAAGAAGTCATATCTAGTTTGTGATGGAAAGTAGGCCGCATTGACTGACAACAGTAGCCCCAAAAAGAAGAAATATGGTGTTAGAATATTTTCAGCCCTCAGAGATGTTGCTATGCTGTTTAATTTATACCGAAGCAGCAATTCCGTTCCTAAAACAGATACTCCCCTGTTTTATTTAAGGTTTCTCAACTAAATTACTACTTATTTATTTACTACTGAATGGATGTGACCATTACAGGTCAGAATGTGTGAGCAAGATGGCAGACCTTACCCATGAGTCCACAAGAGAAAAGTGCAGTCCCCTGGCTCATGGTCTGTGCCTGAAACTGCAGAAATACAAGAGATTCACTGTCAGCTTGGCAGAAACCAGAACGTCATGTAAATAAGTTTGCATAAAAATAGGAGGTTCTTGCAATAAAAAGTCAAATAAATCAACAAATTACAGCACAAAGTACTGGAGAGTCAAAATGTCTGTATGTATATTTGGCCTCGAAAGTGTATGTTGACTAAGTGCGACCCATCAACAGAGAGAGTTCCACCATAAATGCCTCTGATTGACGCTCAGCCACAGAGAAGTGACTTCATTTCACGTGGCTGAGAGGGCAAACTCAGTCCACATTGGTGGGGGAATTTTCTCACTCTGTGCTGACAGAGAGAAGGGTTCTACTGCATGGATGCCGATTAGAAAATGAGTCAGTGGCTCAGCCTATTGGAACTAAAATACTCCTTTGTCATTTTGAGTGAAGTCAATGGAACACATAGGATTCAACACCAGATGACAAACTCCCTGCTGATAACAGTTAGCAGCTATTATGATGCAATTATCAGTAATTGGAATATAAACATCTAAATAATTCTTTTGACATCACCTCCTGACATTCAGTAAGGAAACACTTATGAGTTTTCCAACAAATTTCACTCAGGGGAAGCTAAAAGTCAAATTTAAGCTCTGATTCAAGTTGACAAAATAGGAAAATATAATGTAGAGCCATAAAACTGCTAAGTGATGAGTGGCCGGCAACAATTTCCTGATTTAGAGCAGCACCATGTCATCTTCCCCCTTGACAGGTGAAGGTGACGCCTGTTGGCGGGGCGACATATAAACATAAAATGACACATTTCACACAGAAAGAAAATGCTTACACAAGTAGAAAATAACCTCTCACCGGGCCCAAATCTGTACTTTTGGATGTTACATCGTCGGCACCCTTCTTTTCCAGTGTTTTCTTGTATATGATCACCATGGCAACACACATCCTTGTCCCAAGGCATTCCAGTGAGGGCAAGAAATGCTGGCGGCCATCTTGGCGGGCATGGTGCGAGCGAGCTGATTTCTCATAAGCTTAAGACAGCAGCCCTCAACTCTTTCAGGAATGTGTTTCACTCCTTGGCCAATCCTGAGCGGACACACAAAGATGAGCACAGGATTAGAATTCAGTACATTTCTGACATTCTGTCGACCATATAAGCAGAGAACAATCCGGGCTGGATTTGGGAGGACAGATCCCTTGGGTGAAGGTGCTGAAACATACGCTGTCAATGGAGAGCAAACCCAATGCTCTCTCCACTGAAAATTTATCTTTTGAGTATCAGCTTCCTTGTTCGTGGAGGACATCAGCTGGATTCACAGCAGTAAACAATGGATTCCAGACGTCAAAGCACTAATAACTTTTCCACTTCCTCTTCCGCAACATTTCTCTGCCTTTGATCTGTATGTTTCAAACAATTGTTGCTTTGCTAAATGCACTAATTCTGACAAGAGTTTTGGAGCTATGAGGAGGCTATAGCGCTACCACGTATATGGAAGCAGTGTCTTTAGCTATGTTGTGGCTGAAACTGTAAAAGAGTGGATTGTGCTGCAAGAGAGGTATGAAACATGTCAATGCCAGTGCAGTTGCTATGACCATCCTCCATTAAGGAGTGAGTTACAAACTTTTCAGAGCTACCTTTCAAGCCTTCATGCACTTGACATATTGATAGTCAAAAAGAGAAAAAAAAAAATCTTTGGTGAGTATTCATTGACCCTCGAGCTAATCTCACACCACAAAAACAGAGGGCATGAACTGTTTGGAATCTGAAGTTACTTTGTCTTCCTCGTCACTCCTGCAAATCTGTTCAACATATACACTATAGTGAATGGTTGGAAAGGGAAATTCAAGAGAGGTTGGTGGTTGACAAGCTCATTTAACTCTCAAGTGAGGCAAGCAAACATTACCGAAGCAAGCACTCGCTTTGATTTGCAAGGCATTGCCTATGTCGCCATATTGTAATGTCTGTAGGCTGAAACTGCATTTTCACTTCCCCCGTCGGTCTCTCCGCCGTGTACCAAAAAATTTGGACCTATAATAACATTGTTTTGTTCTTGCCTGTCTATGTGGAGGATTATCAGTCATCTGAGAGAGCGAGTTTCCTCAAGTGTTCCACACTGGAGCACACAGAGAGGAATAGAGCAAAGTCAAAGTTGTGTAATTGAATACTCAGGGCTGGCTGGGAAATAGCTGACCTTGCGGTTATCAAAACAACCCCTCGCCATTAGTGCTGCACCACGGGTTACAGTAAAACAGGCTGATTAAGCCACAGAGTACATCTAATATAAATCATCGAGAGGACTTTTACTTACCACCAGATCAGTTCCACTTGGGGCTACGTCAGTGTATGGGATTTAACAAAGTGCAGTGGACACAAGGAGGTTATTGGATGCCTGCAAAGGTCAGAGTGTGTAAATGGACAACAACTGCAGCAAAATAATGGGGGGGGGGGGGACAGAAAGACGGTGTACGTGAAACAAAAGAGTTCTTCTGTGTGGAAGATGGAGGGACAGCCGTGGGAAACAAAAGAGGCGACATCAGAGGTGTGGGTGATGGGTGTGGAGTGTGTGTGTGCGGGGGGGGGTGCACAGCATCACAAGACCCTGAGGGCTGAGGGAGCTGACATACTGGAGGTGGTGTTTACATTCAGCATATGATTTCCATTACTGACACTTATCACGTCAGGAAGACAACGTAAGGCTGTCTTTAGCAGAGTTCTACAAGGAGATCAACGCGGTTCAGGGACGCCTGGCAGCTTTGACTTGCCCTCTGTGAACAGAAAAGAAGTGATCAAAGCTTGGAGCTGGACTAGGTCAGGCCAGCTTATACTGTACTTGGCCATTAACCACACAGATCTGCGTTTCACAGCAGAGATAACTAGGATGTGCTGTCGAGGGGAAACTGTTGTTTATATATTACCCTTAATGGCTCGGTGATGGATGCAGCTGGCATTGACACAAAGAAAAAAACCTCGCCCAAAGAAATTAAATTGGCAAAGTCAAGAAAAGCTCTGTAACATGATGTTTACCCAAACAAGAAGGACACTAAAGGAAAATATCCTTCCCTAGAAAAATGGAAAAAAGTCTAACTGTAGCTCCCCACTCTACTTACAGCGAATCGCAACAGTTCATCATCCTTCTCATGCTCAGGCATTACGTTTTTATCCCATAAATCTGAGCCGAGTGCTTTAAATGGGCGAGGTTTATAACATAATTATAAACATTCCTCAGCTCCATGACATAAGTTGAACACACAATTATAAAATTCTCCCGTAGCCCCACGGCCTTTGAGAAGCATTCAAACTTGTGACACGAGTGAATAGAAAAAATGCTGAGAAGTGCTGGCAAAGAACAACGTATAGACAAAGCTGTAAAGCAAATGTAAGAGCCATACCATGTCCATGGCTTGACTTCCAATGCTTAATGGATACACCCAATGCACTCATCTCATACTGAATGCACTGCTGTGTTCAAAGATGCAGATGAAGCTATAATCTGTTAATGAGGTATCTAGAATTTCTGCCCAAGTAGTGCCTCTCCCCTTCTGATGTCAAAGCCCGAGTCACCTCCAAAACCATGCTGCATTTATCTGGAATCAGTGGGAACCTCTATGCTTCTGCAGCTCGATAGCTCTTTATCTGCTTTGGGGCAGGAACCACCGTGACAACTGAGAAGTCTAATCTCTGAGAAGAGGAAGAATGTTGCAGGACGTGTCCCCTAGTCGTGGCTTTCCATCGCATGCAAACATTCTGCAGTAACAATGTCTGCAGTGACAGTGGGCTTCCTAAAAGACAACAATACGCAGCCTTGGACAAGCTGATGAGACTCCACGTTTCCTTTGTGGTCGTCACCAAAAGCTTCTCAACCATCGCTACTTTTGGTGTCAGCAATAGTGAGCTATTGCTAGGCCTTAAAACAGCGCTAGATAGCACACGAGAGGAAACCACAGAGTCGAATCGGTCAACTATATCGCGGATGCTTGCTTTAGAGTCAACTTCCAAAAGCCTGAACAGACCTCCGCTCTATTTTCTAGATGAGATGTACTAAATTACAATCCAGGTTTCACAAATTGCAGTCAGGTCCAGAAAGACAACAGACTGTCAGCTTATAATAGACATCAAAACTGTGGTCACCCATGAAAGCTCTGTTTCCCAATTAGAGCAGCTTTTCCATACATTGCTGTAATCCCACCGGTTAGGCCAACATTACATAAGGATTTGGCAGCTTTGTGTCTGACTGACAATTAGAGCTAATACTAATCCATTTTATAGCACTTGGACAGCTGGTGGGAAACAACACTGTTTGATATTGTTGCACCTTGTACAGGCCACTGTGCAACAAGTGTGAGCTACTTAGAAGACTCTTTTGTATATATTTTTTCTTTTGTATCTATTTATCGCCCATGTTTAAATGTTTTTGTCAAAGCTTTCATCTGTGAAGTGATGAAAAGCTTAAACGTTAAGTCGAATTTTCAGACATCCTCCATTGACATTCCTGCATGCATGGCAGTCAGATATCTGTCCTGCTCTCAACAATCCCAGGATTGTGGCCATGTCAGTAATCCGAGCATCTGCCGAGCACCTGAGACAGCCCGACTTGAAACCTAACTGAGGGATTTGTGCTGCTCTTCATCACCACACCACTTGTTAAAGGAATGCTGGTTAAAGTTTGAGCTTTCCCCTCCCATAGAGAGATTCTCTGGGAGAAAATATGCATGCTCCTAAGCTCGTTTCCCCCCAAGCTATTAGCTCTAGTGTCGTTTTTACATGATCCGTATTTGGACTCAACTTCTCACGTCATAATGGTGGCTGTGTTGACAGAGCATGTCATAAAAAGGCAGACAGAC
Organism: Morone saxatilis; assembly: GCF_004916995.1. NCBI lineage: Eukaryota > Metazoa > Chordata > Actinopteri > Moronidae > Morone > Morone saxatilis. The sequence continues at coordinate 7,357,782 of NW_023339651.1, read as the reverse complement.
ATGCACGGCTCATGAACACTAGATAACTGAGTGACAAATTGGCAAACTAGTTCTTATTCTTTTTGCACTGTGCATCATTTTTGAAGTTTTTGAAACCCCAAACTGTCTTTGTCGGTGTCGTCATTAATTATCATTGTCATTAATAACAAAGGGCAGGTGCCACCAAGTTTTGCCACGGCTGACTGAGTGAAAAGAAATGTATGAAACGCATTGTAGGGGTGCAGGCCAGCCCACAGCTGTCCGCATGTTCACAGAAATTAGGCTATGTCAAACAGGAGGCACACTCTACATTTAAAGCAGTGAGTGAATAGTCAGAAATGAGGCATGGCTGAGAGGCCTCAATAGTAGTTATCAGGCTCAGTTGAAGGCCTGGGGTACAGCCAAGGTCTCACAGGCATGCAGCTGCCCACTTACCATAAACACAAAGGCTCAGCATGGCTATGCATGGCAGCCGAGGAGGCCTACGTTTTAAAGCAGGCCTGCTGTTTAATTATCTCATACATAATCACTTGCACTGTATACATTTGTCCTGAACAAGTGCTTTGTTGAGCTCTGTAATCGAGGCTTTCAACACACCTGTCCAAGTTGGAGAGAAATGTTGTCCACTTGAATGCAAAGTCTAACAAAGTCTCTTAATTACAAAAGGTTGGAGACACAACATCCATCTACTTCTCCAGCAGAATAACATTGCATGTTAATAGAGCCAAATGAGAATAAGTCACATCCAGTGGACACAGCCCTATTAACTTTCAATCAAAATGAAGAGTGGAGGGGAAAGAGTTTTACATGCAGGAATTGATCAATCCCCCAGACGCACACACACACACTTCCACTTCCACTGACCATATATACATGATGCAACACGGGAAAGTCAGGGAATGACATTTTTCCGGATGAGTGTTTGAACAATGTCATAACAGTGCCATTATGATACACAGGATCTTAGAGCCTTACAATTTTGTATAAATATTTTCCGTGATATGGATGTGGAAAGAGGAATCATCTGCAAGCTCTGATAGGCATCCTCCTTTGTACTAAAACTGTTCAACAGTTTTTCAGATGAGCTTGCCAGCCCTCCAGGTGGATGCCTCTCGGTTTCAGAGGAAAAGGCCCTGAAAAGTGAGCTTGTCCAAGTAACCAGCACAAACAGTCCCTTAAACCCCTTTTCCAAAATCCCTCATGAAAGGGAAATTAGTTTGGCAAAGAAACTGGTGTGACGGGAGCTCACAGAATGTTACACGCAGGCTACAGAGCAAACAGGATTTGGAACTCAACAGAAAGGCCACAAGCAACTGATGATAAAATATGAAATGCTCCAAAAAATAAAACCATACATATACTTTAAACAGCAATTCTCCTATGTTCTCTTTTTAACTTTTAAATGTATGAATGTTTAAGCCACTTATGAACTTTGGCAGTCACAACCATGGCCATGGGACACTGAGGAGTTTAGGTTTAACAAGCTCTAACCCCAGAATCTGGATTGTATGTCAGCCAGCCCTGTCTTCATACCTGAGGGAAAGGTTGGCTAGATAAAGATAAGACAGCATTCCACTGCAATGGCACAAACTGTAACATACAAGAAGGGTCTGAGAAAAACTGAAATGACACGGATGCCAAATAATGTGGCGTCAGGTATGAAAGCATGCACCCAGAGGATGTTAAAAAACAAAGTATTAACATGGTCTTTAATGAGTGACACCAAACAACACTGGCCATATGTGCCATGCATGAGTGAAAACCTAGTCTGAGATCACAGTGTTTGCACTTCAAAGCTAGCCAAATTACATAAAATGCTTTTGATCCAAGGAATTTAAACTTTGTGGAAAACTTGGTCACTTTGTCGTCTAATCTGACTGGGTTTACACTTACTGTCAGATGTCAAACAAGCCAAACATACTTTCTGGGCTTACGTGGAGAAGATGGATGAATTGATACTGACATGAAAACTAGTAGTTACCAGGGATTATTTGAAGACTCTGCATATGTATGAACATGTTTTAACATAAACTTACTTCCTCTAACATTTCATCACATTGTCTCTTTATTAATCTATTTTATACAGCAATGTATGTCAGCAATGCAGACATACTAAAAAAAAAAAGACAGTCAGTTCGCAGCTGCATTTCTGTAAGTAATACCACAGACAGCACAGCAAAGGCAGTACACATGAGAAAAAAGTTGCTAAGCTAAATAATTGAAGCTATGTTGAGTTTCCACAAAGAGGACTACTGTGTTACTCTTCACTTCTAATTTAACTTGTCAGCATAAGAAAATCACCATTCATGCGAAATACAAAGGAGCATCACACTTCATGAACTAGCTTGAGTCCCTAAATTAGCTAGCAGAGAAAGTTAATAATTTGAGCGAAAAACAAAATAAACTCACTTACCACTCACAAGCATCACGGTGAGAGCCTCTCCGAATAAAACACCGGGTAGCTGCTTAGTTTCGCTGGACCATGTTGAGTTTTGTTTTAGAAGAAAGGCAGAACAAGGAAGCAAAGCGAGCAGGTCACCTCACGTCCTGTTCCAGGCAGGCTCCTGCAAACTACAACATCACCCAGCGCACTACTGTCCAAGCCTGCACGCTAATGAGCCTGTATGACAACATACACGAGCTGTACCACTTCTGACAGGGGAGAGGGGTGGCCCACTCACTTATTTGTACCACTAAAACTTTCGCTTTGGCGTTAATTATTTGGCTTATTTGCGTTACATGCAGCTCGTGTCAAATTCAGCTGAATCGTGTGATGGTAGGAAGTGAAATATCAATCTCTGTAAGAGTTTTTGTAAGACTTCAACCCCCGTCCGTGCAACCAGTGGTCTGATCTGCCCTGCAGTAATGAAAAGTAATCACAGTTTTGAGCTGAGCATATAGACAAGGCACTTTCACAATATACATTGGGGAACATGATAAGTTGCCAACTGTGTGTGACTTAAAGAACAATATTGAGATATAAAGAGAGGTGTGTGTGTGTGTGTTACAGAGAGAAATGTATAAATATAGTATATAGTTTCCACTCAAAGTGCTAAGGTCCAGTATAATCAGGGTTAGTCCTACATAAATACATTTATTACAAACAGATGTTCACCTTCCAGGAAGTTAATTCTGGCTTCATGACGATGTCCATCAGCATTCAATATTCTATTATTTAACCATCTGAGTTAAGTTGTCCAGATATACAAACATATTGTGCAATGTGTGCATATGGTCACCTGCACATTGATATCACTAAGACTAGTGGTTTTCCCCCTTCTTATCACTTAAAATTAATCCACCAAATAGAGATGTGTCCTTGTTATCTTTTGAATACTTTGAACAGGCTGGAAGAAGTAAAACCACTATTTCACAAGAAAAAAAAAACAAACATTAGCAACAGGTTTCTGTCTTATTTTCTATCCTGTTAAGCTCTTGCAACCCCTTTACTTTGTAAAGTTAAGAACCACCTCCAGTACAGCTTGTCCACATATGATAACTGTGTGTTTATTTACCTTTCTACATGTTTAGAGACTGTGCATACATTATGAGCCACAGACAGCCATAGTCAAATCCTTAAACATCAGAAAATTGATGAATGACTAATTATGATCATGACAAATACTGTACTAAGGTAAATCAACTGGATATTATTGTAACGCTACCAAAAAAGTGCATCAGCAAAAAGACCAGCACATTCTTTAGTCCCTCCTATCCTATCACATCATATGCAGTAAGATCATTTATTTTGTGGGGTTGAAGTTAACAAACTGGGCCCCAGAAGGGTGGGGAGCTGAAGCTCACCCCTGGCAGACACTATTGTTAATCAAGGAGTAACATCTGTTGTGTGCCACTAATCTCCCCCAGACTGTGAGACTGTCCTCCTCGGTTTTAGACTGTCTGCCTTTTGTGTTAAAGGGCACAGAGGATTTGCCTCCTCCACTATGTAAGCTACAGTGTGGGGGTGACAAGTTGTTTTTTTACACCTCCAGCAGTCTGGAGAGTGAGCGATTTAGCAACTAAATTCAGAATATATGACATACTAAACTTTGCATTCTGTGTTTTGTAGTCCGAAAGGCACAGATGACTTTTATGGAAACAGATGATCAAAACAGCTAATAGTGCAGAAGCAGGAGTTTTGCAGTTCAACAAGTTTGGCAGTGTGTGTTGTGACTGTCAAAACCACAGAGGGCAGTATCCACCAATCAGCGAGACTGAACTGAAGCATAGCGTGTATGTGTTTAAGATATATAATAATCTTTGATTTGGGTGTTTTTAGTCATTTCTCTTTGACTTTGTTCATGTAACTGTAACTAGCATATGGTTAGCAGTAAATAGGAAGTGAGCTTCCAACTCCCAGTACAGAGACCCCATGCAGAATGCTGTATGCCATCTGTGGTTCACACTGGCTGCAGACAGATGGCTAAAGGACTCCTGTTACAGGAGCCATGTCTTATCAACTTTAATGAACAGTTAATCTTCATCATCCCTAACAGAATTCCCCATTTTATGATTTAAGATGTATTAGTTTTCATTCACAATTTTAAATCCAGTTTAAACATGTAGCTCTGTACCACAAATTAGTTTCAAAGCTGAAGCAGGAGTAAACCTATTCTAAATGCAGCATTTAAGTTTGTTTGTCATTCCTAGAATTCATTAGTTTTCTCTCAGTGATCGTAAATCCCAATAACATAGTTGACTCTTTAAAGTTTTGTTTGGCCAAGAGTGTGTCACTTGAGTAAAAGAAAAACACTGACACCATTTGTCAAAATGAAGAAGTACATGCATTTACAAATTGACTTTTTGCAGCCTGTTGTTGAAATTATTCTCTGAAGTTATTCAGTGTGGGTACTGTAACTACAGTCGGAACACAAAAAGAACATATGGCTTTCATGGAACTCCATCTTAATTTCACTGCTTCTCATCTATCCCACTAATCCATGCCTATAATGTTTATGGCCAAGTTAATTGAATTGGCACATCTCTGTGGGTTTGGAGATCCCTTCTAAGAGGCTCTAAAGCGATGTTTTTGCCAAAGCATGCACATTGCTAAAACCTCTTCAGCATCTGAAAGAGGTGCAGCTGTTCTTCCAGTAACGGTTCATGAGTGACTGCATGAGTAAGGTATTCACAAAAAGGCCAGTTGAGCTCAGAACAGTTTTATTATGTTTATATGATAAAGTAAATAACGAATACTCCTATTTTAGTCTCCCCTTTTAGAAAATGGATACTGTGGGGCTAAAAATACAGAATTTTAAATATAGGATATGACCTTTATTCTAGGCCTGAGTTAATAATAAAGTGTTCAGTATTTCTTCTTTTTGTATGAACACTGAAGAACTTTAAATCAAATTGTACATCCAGTAAGTACAGTATTATCAGCAAAATGCACTTAAACATACAGTACAGGCAGCCTTTTAATATTATAGCAGGTACAGATGGAAGAAATGTTACCTACTTGTTCAATAGTTCAATCTATATAGGGTAAATGTAGCAATAAAACAATGTAAAAATATTCCAATAGTAAAATTTCTGCTTTCATAATCTTACTGATTTAACTATTGACATTATTATAAGTAAATATAAATAATGTAAGTAAAAGTACTCATTGTGCAGAGAAATGACCCCTGTGAGTGGTATATTTATGAATTATTATTACAAATACATTGTGTAAATAGTGTTTAATTGTAGTACTTTATTTACTGTTGAATCTATAACACATTATATTTCATAACTTGATTACATGTTTTGTATTTAGAAATGTTATCAGCTCAATAAGACAAAACTGAAGCTGTGACAAATGTAGAGGAGTAAAAAAAATGTTTTAGTATACAAATGTTTGAGTGTAAAGTAGCATAAAATTGACATCAAGTAAAGAACCAGCACTTGTTTTTATTAAACGTACTTACTTTGCATCTCTGGTCACTGGTGATGTTTACCCAAGATGACCCAAGAAAATGTGGCCCACCCGCGTGAGCACATTATTTTGAGGACAGTAATTGTTCTTCACGGTCGTCTGTGAGTAATAGATTTATTAAGGAACAGTTGCTCTGGAGTCAGTCAGATGCTTTGCTGTGACACAGTGAAAAGACATTCTTTTACAGCAAGTGTATGTGTTGCAGTAACATTTCAAGTGTTGTATGTACCATCTGTTTTTTTAACCACTCTGTTCACAGTCTATTATCTGTTCAGTCACGTTGGGAATTAGATATTAATACAATATATAATCTGTACTTTGTTAGCAGTGCAATATGTAACTCGACTGAAATAGAGGGCACCTATGAAAAACTCTTCCATAAATACATTTTAAATTACATTTTTTTTTTACATTTTACACCTTTTCCCCCTAATAAGTTCATTTGCATTGGTAAATGAAACACATAAAATAAAATAACCTCAGCTAAAAATGTTTGGAGTGACTAATACTGTGCAGTTTGTACAGTTTTTCGGGATCCCTCTCCTCGAGAATACCCCCTCTCGTTCTCCATGTGCGCCTGCACCGACCTCCACAGTGCCCGGATGTTCCCCTCTCCAAATCCCGTCGCCCCCCTTCGCTCTATCAGCTCGAGGAAGAAGGTGTCCTCTGTAAAGATGGGCTTGGTGAATACCTGGAGTAGGTATCTGCAAACAGACAAAAACAAGATAAGGACACTTTTGTTGGTCTTACGTGACCTTGAGAACCATGTTGACTTGATACCTACACTACACAGGAGATATGTTATGGAAGCGAATCCTGGCCCAGTATGGAAGTCATATAAGTGTGTGAAGCCACCAGTGCACATACACTGAGAATGGATGTTACAGTAAAGTAGGGGACATCTTGTGTCCAGCAGAAAAACTTTAGAAATGAACAAAATGTACATATTCATATATTAATATAGATAAATAAGAATGGCTCATTCTAAGGTAACAAAAACACAACGATTCTTATTTCCAGGTGATTATACACTAATGAAAGCATACCTGTGAATATTATATTCCATTTCTGCCAATTGAGTCTCCTAAATGTTACACATTGGACCTTTACTTTATGTCTTGGGGGGGATTTTTAAGCTAAAACATTGGTTTTATGTACATATTATCATATAAGTTAAATGGGTCCTCCTGTACTGGACAGTAAACCTTTAACATCATTTAACATCATTTAAACTTAAATAAAAGACAGATTGTTTTGCTATCTCAACAACTAGAGCTCCCATGAGGCTTTGACAGTGATTCTACAGCTCACCAACACTCACTGAATAAGTTAATATAAGAAAGAAATATTGTTTGATGCTTAAAAAAAAAAAAAAATACGATCCAGAACAGCAGAAGATGGACAGAAGACCCAATGAGACAGCCGTATCTTTTTAGAAAGACTGACAAAAGACTCAGTGTCTGGAACAGAGGCTATTCTAAAAAGGTGTGTGAGATTACAGCTTGATTGCCTCTCACCGTCTGTTTTCTCTGGATGCTGTCTGTGATGAGGGATCCTGGTGCAGGTCTGTGTCCAGGAGAATGCCATGCTGCGCCAGCATCTGGGGGTTGTGTCCCGCCTCCTCTATCTCCTGCCGTTTTCCCACCTGTCATAGCACATAGAATAGGTAAGACAGTTGATAATCATGGTAGAAAAGGACACATTTGCAATAATCTGACCACTATGTGCTATATACTGTTTAATGTCATAATCAGCCAAAGAAACCGCTTTGTTAAAAGGACATTTTGCCAAGTGAAATGACAAAGAAAGCCTTTATTTTCTATTATACAAAGTAAGTGAAGCTGAGCTGTTAAGGACTAACAAATCCACAAACCCAGAATCTTTGGATCTCTTTTATGGACTGGTCTTTGGTGCCTAGTGATTCACTATAAATTGGTTGTCTGTGTGTACATTTTACATGGTGTAGCTGCAAATTCACAAGCCAGAGCAGCTCTGCTATTTCTCTATTTAAAAACAGACATTTCTAGCATTTTTCAAGGCAGTATTTGTTTATTTCTGATGGAAAATAAGTTGTGCAGTTTTGTGGGAGTCAGTCAAACCTCAGTGTAGTAGGCAAGAGGAGGGGAGAAAAACTGGACACCAGCTTCAGCCATCGTATGTGCAGTAGACACTATGTTTTTTGTGTACAGCCCAATGTGCTGGATCCCAGGGCCCCTGTGCTTCTCCAAGAACGTGTCAACCTGATTCCTGCCTGAAATAGGGGAAGCACACAGCGATGCAGGAGTCATGATATAACCCAAAATGGAGGACACGAAATACCTTGAATGATGGGAAGTGGCTGCTGTTACCTTGTTCAGGCAGTGATTCTGCAATGACAAACTTGCAGTCAGGCTCTTTTTTGTCCACAAAGGGGAGAGCGATGCCCGCTTCGCTGCATTTCCAGTACTCCATGGCGGTAAGACGTAGACCAATGCCCCCCTGGTTTATGACAAAACCTTCGTCCACGTCTTCATTACTGCTCAGAAGAACAGTCATCTTTAATACTGAGATCAAGTGGAACAAAACAGAGAATACAACAATGCATGTCTCGAAATAGCTTCTCACCTATCAATGAAAAACCTCTGAAAACCAAAGAGCATCTCATACCACCTCATGACCTGGTGGGTGCTTTTCCTGGGACAGGCGTAAGTTATGTGATCAAAATGAGTGATTGGACAAGAAATATTGTCTTCTTCCAAGCTGAAGTCCTTTTCAATGACATCAAACCCGGGCAAGAAGCTCCCCTCGTATTTTGTCCTGTCAATCAGCGTGTGGCACACATTCCCCACAATAGATTTAACCACAGAGTAAGTGACAACACCCCTCTCGTCCTCAACTGTAGTGGGAGGCACCAGGAAATTGCATCCCAGATGGCGAAGATCCCTGAATGACCTTTCCACATCCTCCACCTCGAAACACACGTTGCTTACAGTATCCAAAGAGTAATGCGGGCTGACATCGTACAGACATTTTGCAGGATGATCCTGGCTGTATTTCCCCACGTTGACCCGGTGCAGATCACCGGTATACGCGCCTGTACCGCCCACTGGTTGTTCATTCAATCTCTGGTTTGGTCGCTCGTTCACCACAAAAACCGCCGCTCCTTTTTTGAGAGCCAGCTGCCTGGAGCTGCGGGTTAGTCGGGTCGCGAACACATTGAACTTGAATTTAGAAACGAGGTCGTTTGCAGCTTTCTCCGCGTTGGAAACGTGGAGTGAAATGTGGTGTAACCGACTCAAGTAAGCTGCCATGTTTGGATGTGACGTTTTGACAGGAGGCGTGTCCAAAACCTCTAGTGACCCCTGAACCTTTAAAAAATATCACTGTGATAGCTGTGTGATATTCATTTATAATGTGTGTATATATTTGAGTGCGCATTAGAATATGAAATAGCCTGTATATACTGCTCCAACATTTTAAAATAAAAAGTGATGTAACTTAGAGGTCAATAAAAGGTCAACTATTTATATATTTAGTAATGTAAACAACGTGTATTTGTATTTTTGTACACGTTTCTTCTTTTTTCTTTCTACTTCCGTGTATAATTTCAATCAATTCTGTGTGTGCGAAACACTCTATGGTAGGAAATACATTTATAACAAGGGTTCACGGAATCATGTCAGACTTTGTGCAAATAAAATTGTGCATAAAACTAGTTTAGATTGTTCTGTTGTCTGCAACATCGTTTTATTTATAAAAACTAAACGACAGAATTTCATTACAACAACACAACAGCGAAGCTTTTAGTGTTTCTAATCAACTCGGATATTTCAAATGTTTTTTTTTTAAATGATATAATATAAAATGTTGTGCTTAAGAATTACAGCTTTAACATGATTGGCAAAAAAAAGCTCAACAATAAGAGAAAATATGTCTGCAATATAATATAAACTTAATTCTACCCCATGTTATAAAATCTCCCAATCCCTTTAAACATCTCATAAAGCTTCCGTCGTAGCAGGTGGTGAGAATTCCGACAGGCTCTGAAGGCAACACAGCACAGCCCCCTTAACCAATCGCATCGAGCGCTGAGCCAGATGATTGGTGACGACGGCAAGCAAGCGTTTATTTTGGCTCTGCTACTCATTTGTCTCACTGTCGCCGCCATTAAACAACACGGAGGCAATGTAAACCATGGAGTGACGCTGATTTATACCATGATTCAAGGACCGCAGAGGCTTTGCCAAGGTGTGGGTTATTCTACGAGGGGTTAATGTGTCCACGAAGGTAAACATGTGAGAGACCAAAGGGGTCGAAATAACTCGGATTGGGAAAGGTTTGACAGAGTAGGAGGAGGGGAGGGTGGGGGGGGGCTGTACAAGAAGGGTTTGTTGTGGTTTTCAGCAGCACTTGAGAAACGAGCGCATCCGCGAAACGGTAAGAGATTGATATGTTTTCCTTAAATATTGCGTTTAATGTCATGTTTGGTGGTTGTAAGTCCTGTTAAATGTTCGTCAGCTGTTGGAGTAGACGGTAGCTGTGTGTGCTAGGTGGTTAGCTTGCCCAGGCTAGTCAGCTAACACTAAACACTGGGACATTATTGCATTGTAACGCAATAAAACCACCCGTCAGGGGAAAAAAACACAGGGTCAATACTGTTATGATAAGAGACAGCTGGGAGGCAATTTTAGTGTTTCAATCACAACACAATCTCAGGCTGCTAGAGTCATTGATACTCGACCAGATGTAAGTTAGTTAACAAACTGATGGAGCATATACTATCAAATCTCTTCATTTGATTTAGGTATCTAAATCACAATACAATAAAAAGTGTAGCATATTTACTGACCTTCACTGTGATTTACAAAGCTGTGTTTATGCCTCGCGTCTAACTAGATCTATCACCACAGTTTGACCATCCAAAGTGATCCACGATGACGGAACAGAAGGTGAAGTGGGTCTGTGACTACTGCACCTATGAAAACTGGCCATCTGCAGTCAAGTGCACTATGTGCCGCGCGCACAGGTCGAGGGGCCCCATCATCACAGAGGAACCTTACAAGAACAGCCCTGATCTGGACCCCAGTCTGGAGTGGGACCCTCCCAGAACTGAGAGTGGCAGCAGCCTCCTGATCTGCCCTGACTCCAGTGCTAGGCCAAGAGTCAGGTCAGCCAGCATCGCTGAAATTGCCAATAAGTGGTCCTGCCAGATATGCACCTACCTTAACTGGCCCCGGGCCATCCGTTGCACACAGTGCCTGTGTCAGCGCCCGAGGACCAGCAGCCCCACTGAGTCCCCCCAGACTTCAGGCTCCAATGCAGGCTGCCGTCCTGCTCTCCACTCCCCCGTGGACACCTGTGAGGAGTACAATGACAGAAACAGACTCAACACCCATCAGCAGCACTGGACATGCGCAGCTTGCACTTACCAGAACTGGCCCAAAACTACAAAGTGTGTGGTGTGCGACCACCCCAAGCCCAACAACCAGGAAGCCATAGAGCTCGCAGAGTCCGCAGAGCCCACACCCACGATCAATGAGCAGGATCGGGCTCGATGGAGGAGCAGTTGCAGTGGAGGTCAGGGCCAAAGAAGGTCCCCTCCTATGCCCAAGAGGGAAGACAATGTCAAAATGGACTTCCAGAGGATAGAGCTCGCAGCTGGAGCCATGAGCAGCAAAGAGGAGCAAGAGGTCGACTTCAAGAAGCTAAAGCAGATTAGAAACCGGATGAGGAAAACAGACTGGCTGTTCCTCAACGCGTGTGCTGGTGAGTGTTTATACATTATTACAAGGGCTAAAGTGATTAAGTTATTAGTAAATCCACAGAAAAATTGATCGTCAATTTTGATAATCAGTTAAGCCGTTTGTAGGGAAAATGCCAAACATATTATTCCTGCCTGTGCAAAATGTGAGGATTTGCTCCTTGTCTCATCATTGTAAACAAAATAGATTTATGGGTTTTGGACCGTAGGTTGGATAGAACAAGCTTTTCATTTTGGATGCTCTGGGAACTTGTGTTGTTATTATTCACACATTTTTGGCATTTTCTAGATTAAATTGTCCATCACTAAATAAATAAAAAAAAGATAAAAAAATCAAAAAATCAATGAATTAGTCAATAATTATAATAAATAGAAGCATGCTTTTTTTTTTTTTACATTCTTGGCTTCTTGTATCTCCTGTGTGTTCCATAGTAATGATTACAAATCGAGTATCCCTGATGCTGATTTATGTGTGAAAGTACTTTTTCCCTCCTTTCCCTGTGTGGTTCCCTGAAGAGACTCCGTTGTACAAAGAATCTATACGGTTGTCCCATTATCTTCCTTGTAACAACCCTTCTATTGTCACACCAGCTTTTTGTTTCCTTCCATGATGTCATGCTCAGTGATGACAAAGCGCAGTGCTCCAGTCAGAGGCCACCGTTGGATTGTTTTTGTCCCGATGGCAAAACCTTTAGTTTTATCTTATTACAGTGCAGATGGCGCGAAGGCCAAGGCTACATACTGGTGTGCTCGAATTGTCTCCTTGTTTAGACTCCACATATTGTAGTACAACAGGAATTTTGCTAAACATGAGCTTGGCAAGCTCCGCGAGAGGGGTTTAATTTCACATAGTAGTGCTTTCAGGTGGAAAATATCTGCTGTAGTGAGATGATACTTCATCATCAACAAAGCATAAATGATACTGAATGGCAGCATAATAAAGATGTGTCACTAAATGGCTAGTAGGAATTGGATCCAACTCGTCACTGAACCCCTAGCTGCCCTTGCTATGCCACTGAGAGTGTCTTTGAGAAACTGAGAGGGTGTGAGTGCTTCCCAGCCGGTGGGGATGAATGGGCCGTCTGGGCAGCGCAGTGAGAGCGGAGCCGGTGGACCAGAGACTCTCCTGGCTCGCAGTCAACAGACCCTGTAAACAGTGGCGCTTATGTGCTGACCAGGGGCCTCCAGGAGGCAAAAATAGCCCTGACAAGACATGAACACAACAACAAAAAAAGCAAAATTGCACGAAGGCAGCACATGATCTGTGTTCACTTGACCTTTGCACTGACTGTCCTCTCCAGCTTGTTGTTGTGGAATAGAGAACATGACTCATCTTTGTCCTACATCTACCTGACACAGACATATACAGCCTGTTTCATGTTGGGCCTTTTGTTTTTGTTCATACAATGTATGCTGACTTTTTTTCAGTTATGTTGCTCATGTGACAGTTGAGCTCTTCAAAGTGTTTGTCAATGGAGGAAGTGCCTGAGTTGAGCTGCACATTATGGCCAAGCCAAGCACTTCCTCAGGTCTCACAACTTGATCTCACTTTGCTCTACTGTTTCCACACATTTCTGCTCGACTGTTTTTTCAGTGGTCTGTGTTTCGGCCAAAATCTGCCGATACTACTTTCCCACAAAAGGAAGCGACTCTGTTTGTGTAATATTGTTCTTTTGTTTCACTGAAAAATATCACCCGGCGAGTCTTGCAGTCGCAGATCGTGTTTGTCTGTTTTAAACATGTTAGGCTTATAGTTGCTTATGTTATGTACAGTTTATGTGACTAGTGTGATCCTGTGTTTGCTTTCACGTAATTGACCACATCTGGCAGATCTTTTTATCTGAGGCTAAAAAAAAAAAAGCCACCCATGACTATAAAATTCTGCCAAAAATGGTAATGTCAGTTTAGAGAAACTCTTTCTGGGCTATAAAGTTTGGCAATGTCAGTTATATTATTAGTTCGAACAAAAACACAACATTAATGTCTGTCCAGAGGGCCACTACGTCAGATTACAATAGGTCACTGTGGTCTTGCTGTGAACTTGGTTGTTACGACCTGCACGATGTGCAAAACTGATCTGACAGGAGGGACCATAAACAAACTACAGGGACGTTATGCAGTAAATGTTGTCAAATCTGAAGACAAAGACAAAACATTCTGACATGCTAGTTTTTCCAGGGGCCTCACGAGGAATCGTACTTGCAAAATTGGTTCAATCATTACATACTCCATGAGACGGAACAACAAATTGTCATGCCTGATGTTCAGGGTTAAGGTCATTTTGGGGCTGATATTGTATAGACCGATCCCGGCATAATGGGTTGTTGGTAAAATGTTCAAAATGTGTCCTAATTCCACACAATGTATTAATACTTTAAAGTATGTACTAATCTCCATAGTATACTATTGTGGCAGTTAGTAAGAGTATCAGAAATGATGTCATAATGAATGACAGCTGCACATGCTGCAAATACAGGGTTAAGGTGATCCTGAAGATGAAATTGCTGACCAGGTTACACGAACGACTGTCAATCAAACTATATCTTTAGAACATTACCTCCTATTTCACATTTTTGTTTGGCAAAGAGTGAGGTCAGTATTTAATTTGATGTTCTTGTTATTACCCACTGTCTACAAATTGCCTTTTTGTCCAGTTGTGAGTAATTCCACCATTTCATTTTGCCCTTATTGATAGCACAGTATGGAGGCAGACAGACAACAAGGAAGAAGAGAGAGAGAGCAGTGTGACAACAAAGATCCTGGCTGGAGTTTAACTGTGTACATCATCAGGGTGTTTTTTGCACATCAGCAGCAGAGTCAAGCATACTTAATGTTGACTCGGGCACAGGTTTAGGTCTTGTTTCCATCATGACAGTTCTGACCCAGCAAATTATTGTGTGACCTATATTCATACACTGCAAAACAGGTCGCCACATTCTTCACTTTTTTTTTACGAGGTCTCAAGCATGGCATTAACTAGACTGCTGCCAAAATCAATTGAGCATCTATTTACGGATCTCTGTTCGCCCAGCATGTGCAAAAGGAGACTGGGTGTTCTTGGCACGTTCCAGTTCAGATTCTGTCAAGGTAACTGTCCTTGGGCAACATCCTCTCATAAGCCAGTCTATTAAAATTAGCCAGCGCTTCAGTGTGCAGCGTGGTACCTAGCTGCCACTCATTTCACTCATACCAGATGTTGAGACTACTAGGTCCAAAGGAGGGGGTGGACGCTAATCTGCACAGACTGTCCTCTGTTTGACACAGTACTCTGATAGCTCTGCATTATAAGCTACACTGCTGTGTCTGTTCTGCTATGCAGTAGCCTGACAGTGTGATAACTGTTCTCACACTGGGTTAGCTAGTGGCTACATCTAGAGGTCATCTGAATTGTGGATTGACGTCAAGAGCTAAAGAGCTCTGCTCACTCTGAATTCTTTTCCTCTAGTTGAATTTGTTATATAAATTCCTCCCAGATTTTAATATTAATTGGTTGTGACTGATAACAGTATGATTTATTAGCACAGACGTTGAACATGGTAAACTGTCTGTTACATCTTGCTTCTATTACAAGCAAGGACATGGGGTTGGAACTGCACCAAAAGCCAGTCTAATCCATTTACAAAGACTAGGCCTGTTTTAAAAGGATTCCCATGTCTTCCTACATTAATTTATTTTCTTTGCAGATGTTTTTATACAAGGAACACTAGTATTTGGCATGGTAGATTCACATGCACTACATTAGCTTAAACCAATGCGGCCTAATGCAACAGCCCTGTAATAAATACAGCGTGCATGAAGGTTATGGATGTTCTATTTTTGGTGAAATTGTTTTTATAGAGAGTGTTGAGTCCAAAACTTCATGGTTCCAATTTTGAGGTTGTATTGTGAAGTGCTGTTGAGTGAAAGTGGTTATACAGTTTTTCTAATTTAGTTTTCCCTCGTTGATGTTGTACCTAATAAACTGAGAGTTTATGTGCCGTGTGGTGTACTTGAAGTTGTGTTAGCTGTTGAATGGGAATTGCTTGCTTTTCTGAACAGCACTGTTCCTTCTTCCTTCTGTGTCACCTCTGGCTAACTTCAATAGCCTCTGTGCATGAATTCCTGGAAAGGCGACTGTATATTGAGGCACTCAAATTTTATGTTTCAGTGCCAACGTTTGTGTCCTATTTTCTGACCTTCCTTCTTCCTCCCCCGGCTGCAGGCGTGGTGGAGGGAGACCTGGCGGCAATAGAAGCCTACAAATCATCCGGCGGGGACATCGCCCGGCAGCTCACTGCTGACGAGGTGCAGCTCCTCAACCGGTCCTCTGCGTTTGATGTAGGCTTCACCCTGGTCCATCTGGCCATCCGCTTCCAGAGGCAGGACATGTTAGCTATCCTGCTCACAGAGGTAGGCGTCCTGATGGATTTTGTTTGTCTACTACACCATCTTCTTTGAGCAGGTTGACCCAAAAATACACTGAGTTTATTCGACAGGTTGTCCCTCTGTACACACACATTTTTTTCACGTGAATGCAGCAAACTGCAGAATCAACAGTGGAGTCAGTTTGTAAATTTTCCTCCAACAAAATTTGAAGATTACGGTGTTATAAAAAGAAATAGGTAACTACCAGTAATCTTGTGGCTTCCTTTTAAAGTAGTGCAGTATATTCAAAGTCTGAAAAACGTCTGAAGTGTTGCTGCAATTTTGATGCCATTCTGTACTCATCAACCACGTCAGTCTATAATTGTTCTGTACCAGAGTAGGCGATATATAGCAGAGGCCTGTAATGCCCATAATTACAGCAGAAGTGCACTTTGAGGATTAGGTGGAGGATTAGCCTGGCTGCAGTCCTGTCACTGGTTCCTAATGGACCTGATGACACAGAGATGATGTGGTTTGCAAGGGCGGCAACCAATGCTTAGGAAAGGCACAGAGAGCTGCACTGTGAAGTCACTCAGGTTGGAAGTGAAAGGTGGCCTCTTTACTGCGTATGGCACAATTCATTCTCAATATAACAAATGCATACATGTACAGTATTGTATTTTAGTTTTTATCTACACCCAGTTGCCACTTTATTAGGTATGCCATTTATATCAATGAGGTTAGACTAAATTGGAAAAAAAGAAAACTACAAAATACAACTTCAGAAAGGACACCTCTTTTTAACATTAACCTTAGGTTAGTAGGTTAGTATTTATTGCAGTAATGAGTTTTTAAAAATATATTATTAGTAATAATATTAGTCTTAATTATTTTTGGCTAGGTATTCTTAATGAATTGGTAACTGAGTGTATCTAAATAGGAGGGCTGAGGGATAATTCTACACATAACATACAACATAATTGTATTATTGTAACAGTTATAATATGAATACATGACCGTTTTTATGTCCAAATGAAGGAAATACACTAATCCAATTCAAGTCAAAATGTCAGTATCAAAACACTGATGTGGAGACACTTCTAATTACCGACTAATCTGTGTGTATGTATTTTAGGTGAGCCAGCAGGCAGCTAAGTGCATCCCCTCCATGGTGTGTCCTGAACTGACGGAGCAGATCCGCAGGGAAATTGCAGCATCACTACACCAACGCAAGGGAGACTTTGCCTGTTACTTCCTCACTGACCTGGTCACCTTCACCCTGCCTGCAGGTACGTGCAATATCTCGATGGTCACATCACTTACTCCCCTGCATGTGTAATCTAACATTTTCTGTTTATCCCTAAATTAAATGTAGCTTTATTGGTCTCCACTGAGCTCCGCCCCAATAAACACCTCAGATTAAAAGCAGTCTCAACAATTGTCAGGATACATTTACTCTGCAAGGGTAGAATGAAAAAAAAATAGAAATTTTTCAGCTCATATTAATGCTTAAATGTCATGCGCATTTGTAGAATTTCCCCCTAAACAGTATAAATGTACAGAATTTCCGTGGGGGAACCTTTGAATATTTTTTTTTTTCCTTCCTCACTGGAAAAGTCAAGGAATGTCAGCTATCCTCATTGTGCAGCAGTGTCCCGTCCCTGTGTCTTCACTGAAATGACATGTATTCTGATTCAGAGCTGCCAGTGCCGCTGGGATAAAATATTATGCAGGCTTCACTGATAGATCTGATTTTTTTTTTTTCCATGTTATGCCAAGTATTTCTTTGCAGACAGAATTTGGCCCGAGGCCAGCTGCAGGATGCTCTCCCTCTGTTTCTGCCTCTCTCTTTCAGACAAAGCCACTGCCATTCACTATTGAGCCAGAGAATAGCCACCAGTGTTCTGGCTTTGTGTGTGCACAGTTCAATACACACAGAAACACAACATGTTGTACAGAGCTTGCGTTTACAGTGTGCCATTGACAAAATGTCAGCCAATGAATGGAATTGCAAAGAACATCCCCTCTGTGTGTCATTACTGTAGCGTTTGTGTTGCCCTCTGTATTGTGTACCATTGGTTTATAATGAGCACGAAAACATAATATCTTTCCCGTGTGTCTTTGCAGATATAGAGGACTTGCCGCCTGCTGTCCAAGAGAAGCTGTTTGATGAAGTTTTAGATCGAGATGTGCAGAAAGGTACTCGAGATTTTTCATGTTCATATCTGGTATCTGCACGTATCCCCACTCTGCATTTATTTTAGTCCAGCTGGCTTTTGGTTACCTGTGATTCATCATCTGCCTCTGACTTGTGTCTAAAAACCAACATCTGCTTTTCCGTCTCCAGCCAGCTCACCACCTCCTGGTTCATCGTCTATACCCTCTCTAATTAGGTTAATTGAGCTCACTGGTTTCCCTCCCTCATACACTTAACCAATGATACGTTCCCAGGACTGCACTCTGTGTGTGAATGCTTGTGAACATAGATTTGCGTTGGTGTGTTTTACTGACTGTACCAGAGGAGTCTTGTGACCTATTTAAGCCTTCATAAACTGGGTTACTGGGGAGAGGTTTTTGGTTTTTGCATAGAAAGTAGCTGAGGAAACAGTAAAGGTATGTTTAATAATACTACACAAGGACATAAAAATGCTGAAAAGCAGGTTATGCGACTCTTAATTTGTTTCCATACCGACCAGCTGCAGCAGTTGCATGTCTGAAACACTCAACACAGCATCTCTGCATCCCATGCTGAGTTTTTGTGAACAGATTAAGGACGATCAGCTTTTCAGCTTTTTTTTTCATCCTCTTTTTAATTCTGCTTGTTCTCATAAACCCAGTCTTGTTTACTCATTGGTCAGCAGAGGAAGAGACAGGAAGTTCAACCCCTGTCATGTTTTTCTCATCTAAAATGTTTAAACTTAAAAATCATCTTCCTGTCTCCCTTGGAGAAGTTCCCCCTTGTTTTTTTCACTGCGAAGTTGGACAAAAACAGAACACACAGAGCGACTTTTATAGAACCTGTCCTTTTGGTGCCCTCACGACTCATGCATTTTGTCTGTTTGTATATAGAGTTGGAAGAGGAATCTCCTGTCATCAACTGGTCTCTAGAGCTGGGCACACGCCTGGACAGTCGTCTGTATGCCTTGTGGAACCGCACAGCCGGAGACTGTCTGTTGGACTCTGTTCTACAGGCCACCTGGGGCATCTACGACAAGGACTCTGTTCTCCGCAAGACCCTCCATGACAGCCTGCATGACTGCTCCCACTGGTGAGACACTACAACAAACAAACACTACACAGAGCCACTATGGTCACGTAAATCTAGAAAACATTTAAATTAGCTGAAATACTGTAATGTATTTGGTGCTAAACACCATCTATCCAAAGTGGTTTGGAACTTTACAGCAATTTGATGCACTTGGCTTTAAGTTACTTGAATGAGCTGACTTCTATCATAATCAACATCCAACTTGAGTTTGAGTTTCCACAGAACTTGCTCAGTCCTCATCTTTTAAAATAGAGCTGTATGTCATCTCCATAAAAAGAAAGGGGGAGCAGGTCGACCTAGATTTTTGTAGGAAATAAAGCCCTAAAACTGAAGGCTGGGCTGAAACAGCTTCCACCCCAAACACGATTTGGAACATTAAAAATGTCTTCCTCACATAAATGCTGCAGTTAAGTCAAGGTGAACATTGATTTTTTTTTTTTTTTTAATAATTTGATCATCAAAGAGTCTTAAGTCTTTCTGGCTTTCAGATTCCTAAATTCTGAAGTTGTACTTAATTTAATAGATATGTTTCTCCTGAGTAAAAATGTAAAAGAAGGTTTCTTAGTTGTCAGCAGCCAGTGGACTGCCAGTGCAGTCATGCCTGCTGGAGTGTGGTGCTTTGGGTAATTTGACTTGGAGGCTCAGTGTAGAAGCATTACCTCAGGATATTTACATACTTCCCTCACATAGTCAAATACAGGATGTTTGATTACTTATTAAAGAGAAAGCATCTCTTTCATGTCTTACCTGTACTTTATATTACAGCAGGTTGATTTTTACATCAAATACTGTTTCGTGAATGTTAAATGTTTGTCCTCCGTGCACTACTTCAGAAAAATCTGGTTGTTGAGATACACTGTAGAAGGATAAATAAACAACAGTGCATATAAATAAATGACTGCTTTATAAGCAGAGTGGCAGTAGTGTGAAATTGAATTCAAATGATAGTCTAATATGTAGCTTTTTCTTTTAGGTTTTACACACGCTGGAAGGAGTGGGAGTCATGGTACTCGCAGAGTTTTGGTTTGCATTTCTCCCTGAGAGAGGAGCAGTGGCAGGAGGACTGGGCGTTCATCCTGTCTTTGGCCAGCCAGGTAATTATGAAGTTCCTTCTGGTTTACTCACTTCCTTCCAGTAGTTCACTATCAACTGAAAGACAGAAAATGGCCTGGTACAGTGTGTTTGGGCTTTTTGTAAAAGGGTGAGGGAATAGAAGTAGTGCTGAACCTATAGAAGTACTTAGAAAATGCAATATATAAATGTGATGCATTCTAATAGGAAAAAAAGGCAGGTTTATGACCAAAAGGATGTGTGTTTTTGGTTGTGGGAAATTCACATGTTGGCCAATAATAGAAATGGCACCAAGTTAATTATTTAGTGACTGTGACTTGTTTTAGAAGATCATTAAACTGCCTGGCACACATTTAGAAATGTATACTCCTCATCTGTTGCACAAAAAGAACAAACTTTGTACCGTCTCCTTTATTGTTTTGTTGCTGTTGGGGGAGAAAAACGGCAAACAAGAAAATCCTCCTCCTGGTTAGAGGCACCCTGTGGATTTTTCTTATAAACAAGCAATATTTTTATATACAGTATTTCTCAACAAAACACAATGTAGTTTTTTTTTCTCCACTGCAGCCGGCAAGAGTGTGTATCTAACAGACTCTGTCAGTGGTCATAATGTTGATTATTGGTGTATGTGTACTGTACATTTGCATTTGTGGAGGGTGTGAGATACAAACAAAACAGGGATCTGCTCATCAAACATTGCTTGGTCAAAAACTCTACAGTGTGCATTTAACTTGCTGTAGGTTCACACCAGCTGTGGCCATGTTTTAGTTTAATTGTGGATATTAATTTACATTTGTATTATGTCCTTTCACTGCAATTTTGCCAAATAAATGTGTTAAAGCGTTAAAATGGACAGACCAAAAAGTCCAGCTTGCTTTGGAACATACAGACAATAAGTGAGAGACGGAGAGACATATTTAAACTGTATGATCTTCATAAATACTTAACTACTCAAACTATGAATCCACACTGTGAGGTAGAAGGTCTAAATATGGACACCAAGTTGTAGCTGCACAAATCTTCCACTGTCAACACACTCACAAATACACATGCTCATAAATGCACAAAATGGTGAAAGCAATTTGATACCCAGTATGTACAGTATCAGCTCTTCTTTTGGGGTGTTGCTCATTAACCTCCATTCCAACAGAGTGAATGGGATTGAGTTGCATTGAACTGAGTGGGAGACACAGTTGGGGAGAGTAGCACCGGTGAAGAGGGATCGTATGTGCGAATGACGGGGACGACATGAGCAATTATTATAGATCCCCCTAAGATGGCGTTGTAGATTGACAGACAGCTCATCTGCTTGGCTGGCACGTCTGCTGAAGCAGCACTCCTTCCCAACATGTGACCTTGGGATTACAGGCATTTAGCTCAGAGAGCCACTCCACCGGCAGCATAAACAAACGCAGAAAAAAAGCTACCATGTGATAACCCCGTCAGAGGGTTGACAGTGATGGAGAGATGAGATCCAAAGGATGAGATCAGCGTTTTTATATCCCATCCAATAAGTGTGGATGACTTTGAAGCCCTCTTTTTTTTTTTAACATGAAATATCATTGTGGCTGTAGTGCATTTAAAAGCAGTTCCGCAGTCTGCTTTCTGCTTATTCAAGTACAACTGAGGGAGAGCGGGTGGCAGACGTATTGAAAAGCTGCAGCATTGCAGGTTCACAGTGTGCAGGACACTCTGTTTTGCAATATGATCCCAGTACTTGGCAGTCTCAGCCCTCTTCACTATTTTTAGTTCTATTAATATTCAATGTACAATTGGGGGAAGTCCATGAAATTACAACTACTGTATGATGTGTCGTTTTTCTTTGTTTTCTCTTTTTCCTCCACTCAGCCCGGGGCCAGCCTGGAGCAGACCCACATTTTTGTTCTCGCACACATTCTTCGAAGACCGATCATAGTCTACGGAGTGAAATACTACAAAAGTTTCCGTGGGGAAACGTTAGGATACACTCGTTTTCAAGGTGAGGCAGCAACTGGATAAACCTGGGAGAATTTAATGGTCATTTATATAAGGACCCTGCAAATATTAAAATTTTAAGTGATTTTCTTTATTTTTTCTTTTTTTTTTAAGCGTAGTTACACATAGACATGTTTTCTCTCTTACCTCTTGTGGCATTACCTCCAGCTTGACTTTATTTGCTGTCCACAGACCTTCTCTGGAAACAGTTTTCATTGGAACTGCTTTCTGCTGAAGAAATAGTGCCCATTAGATGTGTTGACAAGTATTTTTCCAGTGCTCCCAGCCCGTAACATGCAATTCCACTGACCTCCATTGGATTGGAGTGGATGCAGAATTCTCAGAGACAAATATCTCAAAAGCTGGGCAAATCAAATTAAAAACTATCTGCATAGTTAAACACCTCTAGAGGTCATTCAGGATGAACAGACCCTCTAAGTCACATGGGTTCACACAGTGTACTGACTGTGTCTTTATAAAAGCCATTCATTCTATCATGGAGTTAACACTGTACACCTACAACATGAAATAAGGTCCTTGAGTCTCTTCATAACTTGGCAGAAATGAGCTGGAGTTGTGTCAAAACAAGAGGGAGCACAGTTGGGGTGCTTAGTCGCTATGTAACACAGAATATCTTTATCCTCTGCTGACTCAGCACACATCCCTTCAAATCAGGGTGCTGTCTGGCAGGTCATCATAACCAGAGAATAACTCCAGTATGTTTAGAACGGGAGCCATAGCTTCTACAGTCTACATTGCACACTAAGTGTGTGGTGAGCGGTAGTGTGTGCGTTTGGAGCAGGAAGTCAGCCAGGCAGACGTTGGAGGGAATGTGTACTCCCGAAGAAACAGGGCTCCAAGGCTGCACCGCAGAGCTGCCCTCTGCTCACAATGGGCCAGTTGTTTTCAGTCGGCTGAAACGCAGCCACTTCTGATGTCAGGTCAGATTTGAGATGGTGCTTGGCCTCGACTGACATTCACACGCACTGCAATTTGAGAGTACAGCTGCAGGGCCTGTTCCGCCCAGGTGGCTCGAGTGTCGAGGCCTACAGTAACTCCCAGCTGGTCTGACTTGCTTTGTGTGTTTTTTAGGAGTGTACCTGCCGCTGTTATGGGAGCAGAGTTTCTGCTGGAAGAGCCCCATCGCCCTGGGCTACACGCGGGGACACTTCTCGGCCCTGGTGGCCATGGAGAACGACGGCTACGACAATCGGGGTGCGGGCGCCAACCTCAATACTGACGACGATGTCACGGTCACTTTCTTGCCGCTGGTGGACAGCGAGAGGAAGCTGCTGCACATTCACTTCCTGTCTGCACAAGAGGTACTGTGATATACAGCTAGAAATTACATCTTTGTTTTCTATTTTCAAAAACAAAAGTTTGGGAATTTGTTTTAGATTTTTATATTAAGATAAAAACTCACACTTCTTTAAACTTGCATACTAAAAGGACCTCTAATAATTAGCTTGTTCACATTTTTTCCCCGTTTTACCAGGTATGACATATTACTTTAATAATTTATGAGCTGTGTTAGTCATAGTAGTTGCTTTGTACATGCAGGAGAAAGCGCAGTATACATGAGGACATAAAATCTGAAAACCATTCAAAACCAGTATGCTTTTTTTTTGTCTTTTTACAAAAAAAATTGGGCTAAAAAAAATGATGAGCATCATGTGCAGCTTGTGGTGTCCAGTTACCACAAATTGCTTCCAGAATGCACTTCATGTTTGTGATACATAACTGTGGTCACCGGGAGCTTCATCTTAAACACGTCCCATTTTTGCATCCTTAACAAGTAACTGCATGTTTGTGCGACTCAGATGGGCAACGAGGAGCAGCAGGAGAAGCTGCTGAGGGAATGGCTGGACTGCTGCGTGACAGAAGGAGGCATGCTGGCAGCCATGCAGAAGAGCTCCCGCCGCCGTAACCACCCCCTGGTCACCCAGATGGTGGAGAAGTGGTTGGACAGATATCGCCAGATCCGCCCCTGTGCCTCTCTGTCCGACGGCGAGGAAGAGGAGGACGAAGATGAGTGAGCGAGCGGAGGTGGAGAAGAAAAAAGGAGCTCTTAAAAGACTGGACACTGTAGGCTCTGAGAGAGTACCTTACTATCTACATTTCTTTTTTTTTTTTTCCTTTCTCCAAAATGTAAATCTTTAACTTGTAATAATGCATGTGTTCTGTGAGCTCTGTGATAGAAAAAAAACCAGCACCAACAAACAGAATCCTGATTACTGCTCCTATGAAAGCACATCAAGTCCACTTAGTTTGCCTTCCTATACGCAGATTTCTCCTTATTTGTTATCAAAGTAATTATCTCAACCTGAGAGAAATAGTAGGACATGTAGGAAAATATACTCTATTTAAGGAAATCCCGAAGCTGCACTAGATGAGAAATTTCATTTACAGAATTGCCTGACAGAAATTTTGCTTAAAACTGAGAGGATGCTAATCTGTGTGTGTGTGTGTGTATGTTAAAGGTTTAAAGAGCACCTGTTTTCCTGAACGCTGATCCCTCTGCAAACCCCCTTCTGATGTTGGATTTATTTATTTGTTTAGGAGAGTTAGCGCGCGGAGGCGATCCCTTTTTGTTTGGCCCCGTTTTATCTGTGTTCTGTTTGATCCATTCAGTCTTGAAGTATTTTATTTTGCACAGATTATACCTACATTCTGTGAGGGGAGGGGAAAAAGGACGTACAAGTTTACTGACATTTTTACGTGTGATTTAGTAGCTCATTGTCATGTTAGAGTGGGTGGTGGTGATGCTGGTGGGGAAAAGAGAAAACCAAACACTCTGCCTCTTTCTATAGAGTGCATTAATATTAAATTTGACTCACTTGCATCTTCTTTGTTGTTTTTTTCTTTCGAATTTCTCGTTTTTGTGATGTTTGGATGAGTAAAACCACAGCCTGTTCACACACACAGAGAGTGATGCTGGATGGTAATGTTTTAACATTTGATTTGCATGTTCGGACCCAGTCAATAAAACTCACACCGTCTAAATATAGTCCATATCGCAGCAGGATGGATCCCTCTGAAGTGCGAAGTTGAAGCCTGTTTTGAAAAGAGCTACAGATACATGGCGGTTTTGGAAGAATTAGGCCAAAGTCACACATTTGTATTTCTGTCATCACCCCCTTGGGAGCATCCTGTGATTCAAAACCGCAACACAGAGCTGCTCTCTCCATTGTAAGAAAGCTGTAATGGTATCAAACAGCCTAGCAAGGTTACCTTTTACCCCTGAGAGCTCACATTTTAAACTTTTAGCTTCAATTTGGTTTATTTTTATGGGTTTATTGCTGTCACATTTATTTTTATCAGGAGTTGTTTTTACTCTGGCGCCGCCCTATGGTAAAAAATAAAACTAAGGATAACACACATCACGTAAGGTTACAGAAAAAGGAAGGTAGCGTCAGAAAATGAAACACACTGCTCTGCTGATACAACATAACAGGACAAAAAGTGTTGGTACAGACAGCTGGTTCTCAGAATCGTATCTTTTATTTGAACTGCACTGAATGCTAAATGTTCACCTTGTACAAGAAACAAATACAAATACTCACACTAAAAACAAAAACATACTGCTGGCTGCCTCTTCTGCTATTGTTGGGACACTAAGTAGGAGTTTCTGCTATTGCTCTTACAGAGTACAGGATGCCCCAAAGAACCTGGCCTTCAATAGAACAAAGAAAATATAAGAAGGAGAGAAGAGAGAGGGTGGATCACATAGGACTATGGTTATAGGAACATTTAACTAGGCAATACAAATCTAACAGGACTCTTCAAAACTCTTTAACACCAAAAAACGTGGGATGCGCCTTGTATATAAAAATACCACAATGGAGAGGATGAGGGAGGAGAAAATATCCAGACTAACCAGATATTAGTCTTATCTTTTTTTTCTTTTTTTCTCAAAGACAAAATTCTGGGAATAAACAATATCTGCAAAAAAGTGTTTTCCTGAGTCATTAAGAAATGAAGTTTGCTTTAACCCTTTCCTGTCTTCAGTGTGAAATGTGCTCAAAGAAGCGAAGGGGGAGGGGGTCACAATCTGTACGCTGCTGCCACCAAGATGAGATCGGTCGTCCATTGGCTGTCATCAGAAAATGTCAACAGAAGAGTCGGATGCAGTCACACAAACTTCATTATCATTATTTTTTTTTTATGATTATAAAAAATGTTTCCTTCTTCACATATCACAGTCACACGGACACATCACCAACTCGTAATAACTAAAGAGAAAAAGTTCAATATTTAGCTGGCAGCTCCCTCTAAATCCATATAACTTCAAAATTCAGCTACAATCAATGTATAAAGTGAATGTTTGTGTAGTGTTTACTGCTGACAGCTTACAAAAATAATCACTCAAAATATATTGGAGCAACTTGTGGTTTCCAATGGTCACAGGCGGCAGAAGAAATCCCTCACACTGTGTAGAAGTGCCCTCATGTGGCGAAATCCTGTAACTGCAACTGTGACAGCCGTCATACTGAATGTATTATTGCCAGGAAAGGGTTAAAACCCACTCAAGATTACTATAACTGATGAGCAATCTTTTCCTTTTTATTTGACGAATGATAAATATATATAAGTCAATAATCCATTTTAGTTCATTCACACTAAAGATCGAAAGAAAAAATTAATAATTCTCTTCTGAGGCATAATGAGGGGCCTAAACAACACACATTAGTTACATAAGGAGGGTTGGAGCTGGGTGGAGGAGAGGCAGGGGGAGGGGGTCAGGAGGGAGTTTGGGTGGGGAGGGTAAGGTCCAGTAGCACATGTTGCCAAAGTTTTTTCTCTTGTTCGCCCGTTGGTGGGTTGAGATGTGGGCCTACGTTTCCCATGAGCTCTGAGTTGTAAGTTGGGGGGGCTGGACAGAGTCTCATCGGGTAATCCCGGAGCACTAAAAACACTGGACTCTGTGTCCACAATCATAGGCATGTCCCGAAGAAGAAAAAACAAAACAAAAAAATCATCAAAGAGTAAAGTCGGTACTGAGCCCAAAGAGACAGAGAGTAAAAACTATAACGTTAAAAGTACAAATTCCCCCGGAACACTCCTTTTGTTCCCAGTTGCTGACTGATTGAACAGGCAGCCGCTTGTGTTGTTTCACTGTCTCTTGGTCCCAGTTGGTCGGTTGCTTTGTGATTGGTTGGTTCTGAGTGTCGACGGGTCGAGATGAGATGTTGCTGTTCGTATCCCTTCTGCTGCTATTGCTCGGTGAGGTGCTCTCTGGTCTCGCCGTGTTTGGAGGGCTGGTTGGGCGACGGGGCCTGGGAGGGGTGTGTACCAGAGGGCAGGGTGTGGGCGATGGGCACCCCACCTGGCACCATGCCCTCTAACGCCCCCGGAATGCCACCCGGAGCCACTCCAACTACACCCGGCGGGTATCTGGGGGAAAGAGGGGGAAGGTCAGAGGTTAGTGGCCTGAAAGTGGACTCACGGGTCGGCCAGCCCACATTCCCCGCACTGTGAAAGATGGGAGTCTCTGACAAAGCTGATGTTTAGTGATACTACGCTGGCTCTTTTCTGCCACAGGAACTTTTTCAGGTAACTTTATAGCCGTATTTGCACCTACTTAAAAAAGATCCTGCTTTTAAGGTAGCCCTTTGATTGTTTAGATTTTTTTTCTAGAAAAAACAAAAGATATACTGGTATCAGCTTCCCAAAAGTGAATATTTTCAGTTTTTGAGACTTCTATGAACTGTTTTTTTTTTTTAACATTTTTATTGACCAAACAATTAATTGAGAAAATAATCGGCTGATTTAATCAATAATGAAAATTGTTTATTGCTATGCTAACTGTTCCAATATGTTTTGTACACTCAGCAGATCCTGGAATTTTGCAAACAGGTGTTTAAATTTTTCCATTTTGCAGTTCATTTTTGTTTATTTTCCAAATCCATTCAAATATAACCCAGTTGCATGTAGGTAAATACAACACACTGCAACTACTGATTATTTTATGTTCAATTGTCAGAAATGGACTGTTTACGAGCCAAGGATGGCAACTTCAAATTGCTTGTTTTGTTGGACCAACAATTCATAATTCATAAAAATAAGTTATTCAGCCCACATGATCTAAAACAGAGAAAAGCAGCAAATCATCAGAGTTAAGAAGCTGAGGCCATTGAATATTTGACATTTTTTTACTTGGTAAATTACTCTTTCAGAACTAAACAATTGTATCTCAAGTTAAGATTTAATCTTTTTTTAATCCTTTATCAGTAAAAATTTGCCTAATCTTTATGGTTCTTAGGATGGGGTGGAAGCACAAAGGGGACTGGTTTAGTTCCTGGGACTATTTTGTGGAAAAGAGCCGTTATATTAAAACAAAAACTGGGAGGAAAAGATCACACTGTCAGTGGCACCATTCAACCAGAGAGGGGAAAAAGGACGATAAAGTTCAGAGACTCCAACAGAACTTGCCCAAAAAACCCCATAAGAAGGAAACCACAAAGCATGAAACTGCATCTGAATGGCTTTATGTCATGCTTACTGGGACACTCAAAACCCCCCACATTCGCTGTCATCCATCTCTACTCTGTGTTCAGTCAAACAGGTGAGTACTGGGTGGGTGGGAGGAGGGGGGGAAGGTTATAGAAGTGACACACATCAGGTGAGCTCAGGTGAGAGGGTCTTATCCGGGACCTCCAAACAAGAGGCTGTTGGCCCGGATGGTTGTATTTACCTGCTCCTGATCTAGGCATTAATTTTGTCTTGGGGGACACCGGTTGTTACGGCTGGAAGAGTTTGGTTCAGATGGCTGCGTGAAAGAAACACATGGAGGCGGACATACTGAGATCAGGAAGGGCCCACAGTGGGACATGGTGGGCAGAGAGTTACCTTTCTACTACTACAGAGAAACATTAGTAAGGGGACAGGGCACTAGGATCTATAGCAGAGAAGTGAATTCATTTAAAACAGTGAATATAGAGGAATAAACACATGGAATAAACATGGTGGTGTAAGAATTTCCTCATTAACATAGCAAGAAAGAAACTTTTATAACCTTTTATCAATATTCTATCATTAATCTATCATGAATCCTCTCATTTGGAAGTTAAGAAATTTGTTAAAACAAAGGTGGTACAGGGGTATAGAATACATTAATACATTTTACTGACATATTAAAATACAATCCTAAACATGTTTCGGTTTTTTAAATGCAGGGCAGCTTTTAAAAAATCTTCTGAAACAGCAAGAGGGACATTTGCTAGCCATCTGCACGTTCAGTCCCTACCTGTAGGCGGCGCCGTTGAGCTCAGGGTGAACGCCCGGTTGATCCATAACCGCCCATGGTGCCGTGGTGACGAAGAACTCCTTGTTGACGCAGTTTCTTAGGCTGTCTGGGATACGGCCTGTCACACGAGCACACAGAGTTAAAAAGCAGCGAAGCACACTCAATCAGACACTGTATGGAGAACGTGACTTTTTAGGGGGGGGGGGCGAGTGACCAGACGACGCCAAAGTGTTAATGAGTTCAGACTGACAAACGTCTAAGGCTTGGGTACACGAATGCAAATTAAGATCATTTAACAATCTGGATGTTTTCTGGTGGGCCAACCCCTGGGCTCTGTTCTGCGTCGGGGAGCTAATGATGACATCTATTAAGAGGTCCAGATTTAATAAAGTCTGCCCAGGGCCTATTGAAGTGGAAATGTGACATCTGGGAAAGAAAAGACGTGCAACAGGTCACATAGCAGACGGAGGCGGAGGGGGTGGGGGTTGGGGGGAGGTCGGTTAGTGAGCCTGAATATAAAGCGGTGGAAGGTAGGTGAAGGATTTAATGCTGCGTTTGTCAGATTTGCGCGTACCGGTGATGGCTCTTCGGATCTCGGTGGCGGCCGCCTCCCTCATCTCCAGAGAGGCCTGCTCACTGTACCAGGCTGTGTGCGGTGTGCAGATCAGGTTCGGAGCGTCTTTCAGCGGGCCCTGAGCAAAACTGGAGACGCAGAGGGGAAGAAAAAAAAAAAGACAAATGAAGACAAAAGAGAAGTAGCTGGTGAGGGACACTGAGGGAAAAGCTGTTTAGAGATGTACATTCTGTCCTCTGAAGAGGATTTTAAAGTCCCCCTCCATTAAATCGACATTCCCCGTGCAGAATGATGAATGAGTTTGGTGAAAGATTCTCTGACATCCTAACTACTTTGGAAGCCAATTGTGGTCCAGTATTCACCTTACATAAGTGTGATTTTGTGTCCAGCATTTTTCAACAAGGGGAAAAGGGGTAGTTGGAATTGGAATTTAAACTATTTTTAACTAGTTGATTGAAGTTTTCTTCTGGAAATACTATATCTGACACAAATGATTATCCAAAGTATATTATATGTATTTTTATATGTCTTATAGCATGTCTGGAGAGGATCTTAAATCTTATGCTCACAGGATGAAAAAAGTGTCATGACAATTGTTTGACATCGGTTGAGAATGAACAAACCAACAGTTATTTACATTAGTTACATTTGTAACTAACTGTGGCATTGGAAGTTCTGAAACTGAGATCATATCTGTTCATGTAGTGCTATCACTTCTTATATTTTTTGCATGGCGAGTGCAAGTTGGTGCATTAAAATATTGCCATGGGCATTTCTTTGTTTTCTGCTTTGTGTGAAGAGCATCAAATATGGCAGATGTTATTCATTATTGGGGCAATCAGAAAGCCCATTCATGTGCATCAACTCGTTTCACATTGCAATATTCCATTTTTTTCCTAAAACGTCAAATGTTTGTGTACAATTTGTCTGGAAACACGGCCGATGGGAGAAAAAATGTCAGATCCTGTTATTCACACACGCCTCAACCTTCTTCCTCCTTTCCCAAAACTTCCTTTCTCTCGTCTCTGCCCGCTCGTGTGGCGCTGAAAAACAAATCAGCTCCAACTCCATCTCCTCCTCTTCTTCTACCCTTGTAACACCTAACCTGTCTGTGTATGTGTGCGTGTGTGTGCGTGTGTGCGCATGAAGTGTAATGCCTAAACAGCGCCCTGAATCAGTGTCGTGTCGCGTGGGATGGAAGGCCGGTGTTATGAAACACTCCCCTGTTGACATATCGGGTCAGTGGAGCATGAGTTCCAGCTCCATCGGGCTGAGTTTCAGTCTTCTCAAGCAGCCAGTCAGCCGAGCAGCCGGCCAGAAACAAGCAGCCTCCAAACCTCCCTAACTGCCCCTGATGCGTGAACAACACATCAACACCAGTTACCCCCTGAGATGAGGAACATGGTTCTTAGAAAGGTGGAAAACTGAGAGGTGTGTCAAGCCGTTCGGAAATGGAAATGGAGATTGTATCTCAAAGCTGCAATGCAGTGATGGGACAACAAGATTAGGGGGAGGATGGCGATGTTTTGGCAGTAAAGATAAATATTATCTACGCTAAATGACTAAATGTTTACAGTAGCATTTCCAGTCTGACGTACTAGCTTGTTATGGTCTTAAATTTAATACTTTTTCCAATATAAATGGAATATTTACTGAAGATGATCTACAGCAATCTTGGTAAATTATACATTATAGAGGAGTTGGAAGTTTAAATTTGAAGCATTTAGCTGATTTTAAGCACATTTTCTTTACAAATGTGTCCTGATATAAGTAAGTCATTAGGCTAGACACCTTAAAGAAGGAAAGGATATACTCTTTGTTGCACCTCTCCTCACTCAGCCATCCACCTGCGCCTTTAACTGTATTTTGTTTCCTCTGACGTGAATAAAGCTGGCTCTTCATCTCCTGAATTCCATTACCTGCAGGGCCCTAAAGGAGCCTTTTAGGAGGAGTATGAGGTCTCTTTAACCCGTCATGTCTTCCATTGTTTCTCTTCAGCTGTTTAAGGTTCTCTGTCTCTTTGTCTGTGTAATTTGTTGCTTTCTTTCCCTTCCTGCACACCCATCTATTTCCTTGTCTGTATCTGTTTCTCTAAGTGAAGCGTTCATCTCTCTGACTGTTTTTTTGTGTGTGTGTGTGTGTGTGTGTGACTACACTTACGTGAAGGGCTCCGTCTCGTGAACGTCCAAGGCGGCTCCACGTATCCTGCCCTCCTTCAATGCCTGGGCCAGGGCCTTCTCATCCACCAGGCCTCCCCGCGCGGTATTGACCAGGAACGCACCCTGACGCATCTGCAAGGGCACAAAAAAAACACACATACAAACAAATCAATGCAGAGCAACAGCGATATAGCCAGTTATTTACAGACAAATGAGCAGATATGTGTGTGTGTTTTTATGTGTCTGTCAGCCTGGCAGTCAAATGAATCTGTTTGATCTTAAGAGGAACATCCATCTGGATTGGATGTCTGCATTTGAGGGTCTTAAAACATATTACACATGACAGAAACTGAGAAGAAGAAATAAATGGGTGACACCTTTGTTGTGCCTGACACCTGAAAGATCTAGGAGACAGACAGCACCTGGGAAAAATACTGTCAGATGTGGGATAGAGAACAGTCTTTATCCAAAACCAAGAGATGAAATGAAGTATGAGGGATGAGCTGAAAGATGAGGCAGCGCCACCA
>NW_023339651.1:7324749-7324883 GCF_004916995.1 Morone saxatilis | reverse complement strand
TGTGTGCACATAATGGGTATAAGCCTGGAGGATGCAGAAGAAGTAAAGCAGAGGGAGAGAGAGTCCTCGCCTGCTGCTCTGTACCTTCACTAAACCAACCGAGGAGAGAGCTGGAGTGTAAGCGAGAGAGGAAA
>NW_023339651.1:7311596-7324604 GCF_004916995.1 Morone saxatilis | reverse complement strand
AAGAAAGAAAGAGGGAGAGAGAAAAGGGACGCTCAGGAAAGACGGAGAGCCAAGGCTTTTAAGAGGCTCTCGGTAACTGAGCTAATGGGTTCTTTTATTCCTTGTTTCTGTCGTTCATTCACACGCTCCCTTTACACACTCTGTCCCTTCGTGCTAGCTTCTGTCCCGAATGGAGGAGGAGGAGGAGGGGGTGCAGAGAAAGAGGGCAAAGAATATAAACATCCTTGTTTCTATCACTCCTCAAGTGTACTCTTCTATTCAATTATTATGTTACACAACAGTTGGTGGTTAATGGATTTCTCCAAAATGACAACAAGTGGTTAAACAAATAATTGTTTAGCTTTTTTCACTATTTTTAACAATCAATTAAATAATATTACAGTGAAAATCTGTTAATCACGACTATATGACACAAATACAGCACATCCTCATGTTTGAGAAGCTGGGACTTTCTGCTTAAATTATGAATATAACAATGAACCGTTTCAAATATGTCTGCAACTAACAACTGCTTTCATCATTTCCCGGGGCCAAAGGTTATGTCTTCAAAAGTCTTGTTTGGTCTGATCAATAGTCTGGAAGTTTCAGTGTTTCAGTTGCTGTTATAACAAGAGAAAGAAAAGCAGCAAATCCTCACATTTGAAAATCAATGTTTATAATGCATCTGCTCTCAGTCCAGTAGTCTTGTTGCTCAACAACTGATCATGAATACAAGTGCAGTTAAATGTTTTTGTATCCCATTATCATTTGTATCTGTATAAGGTAGTAGGTTATGTACAAAACGTTAACAGGAAACACTCCTCTTCACAGGAAGAGGAAAGTGACTGAAACATAAGAAACCCTTAAAAAAGGGTTTCTATGGTTTTCACACATTTAAATACTAAAAATGCACCGAAACCACCTACGCTGCCCTGTTGTGGTCGCATCTGCACAATGTGTGAAGCAGATTACTCAAATTTAAACAGCTGATGGACATCTGTAGATGCTCACTTGCACTTGTGTCAAAAGTTCAACCAGTTTCTGCTTTTCTGACCGTGACATGACATGAAAATACTGCAGCTCGGTCAGCCCAGGTCATCTGCCCACTCTGGTTTTATTGAATTACGCTGGATTTTATCTGTAACACAAATGTCAATTCATAGCACCTCGCTCGAGTGCTTCTATCTCTCATTTGGCCGCAGAATTACAAGCACAAACGATTGAAATAATACGAAATCTTTTTCGTGTCGCACCCGGTCCGTCCACACTATTTCTACCTTTTGATCCCCTTCTGTTTCCTACTTCCTATCAGTCAGGGGAGTTAAACAGCATGACTGAGTTGGCCAGTTTCCTGTGAACGCTCGACTTCCACTGCCACAAACACATAGACACAGGGCGTTGCCCCCCCCCCAAAAGCCCAGTGCCGACTTCACAGACCCCCTTCAGGGTGCGACCGAGTCATGTGCGCTCTCAGACACATTTCTTCACAATGACTTGACTTGGCCTAAAATGACTCGAGGATGCCAGGGCAGTTACTGGGCAGAGGGAGAGAGACAGATGGAGAGACAATGAAAAAGAAGATTAGAAAGAGACAAGAAAAATAAATTAAAATGCCAAGAGAGACAGAAAGAGCACTAGAGAGGTGGATGGAGGTAGAGAGAGGTAAAAAGAGAGACGTAGTTGTTAGCGAGTCTAACCTACTTTCTGTCTGCTGGCTGAATAAGTCAGCATCGCTGTACTTCCCTGGCACACTGAATAATTCACACACACACACACAGAAACACACACACAAAAACACACACACAGAAAGAAACACATTCTCTTTCTTGAACTCAGCAGTAAGCACTGATTGGCAGAAAATATGCTCTTCGTGCAAAAGCGGTGGGGAAAAAAGGTATTTGTGAGTGTGTGTGTGTGTGTTGCCAGGAAGTGGGGGTGTCGAGCGCTACTGGCAGAGAGGCTGTACCGACGGTCACCTTCCACGCAGACACACACACACGAGCTAAAATAGGTCACCCCTTACAATGCTCTCAGAAAAATCCATCTCCCGCACTGCGAGCATGCAGGGAAAAAGATGCACTGCTACAGCACAGAGACTAAAAGGGTCTGTCGCTCTGCTTCTCTTCCTCTGTCGACTCAATAAGCTTGATTGACGTTCTCGCTGCTTTTCTTTCTCTCCGTGTGGCATTAGTGTCCCGAATCAGCAAAAAAAAAAAAAAAGAGTCATATTTAGCACTACAGAAATATGTGACTGCGCCAAATGTTTTGAATGAATTATGTGTTATATAATGAAGTGAATGAAAAGGTGTGTGGTTGTGAATGGAAGGGGTGATGATACAAACAGCCGCAGCATTAAAAGGAGCAGTTTGACCTTTTGGGATGTCTTTCTTGCTGAGTGTTGAGATACCACTCTCACATCTGTATGCTTATTAATACGTGCTTAATACGCTAGCTTAGCTCTGCATAAAGACTGTAAACCAGTGCCGTTTACAGTTTACAGTTTACAGGAAGTTACCGCTCCCAGCCAAGAAAGTAGCAACACAAATTGCAAGATAAGCATATTCCCCAATGTGTAAAGTTCTAGAAGTGTTTTGATTAACAAAGTAATGAGACGAGAGTCATTCTGTCAGGTGTTTTTTTTTTTTTTTTTTTTTTTTTTTTTTTATTTTTTGTTTCTCCACTGTTAGTTTAAACATGAGCTACTAATCAAGCTCAATCCTAAGGAAATAATCTGAAACCCCCACCTGACCTAGATGAGTCAGGGGGGTCCCAGTGTGTGTTTGTGTGTGTGTGTACCTCCTCATTAGCTAAAGATCCCAACAAAGATAATGTCAGACAATTAGCATCAGTTACCAAGCTGTATACACACGTGCAAACATGCACACACTCATGCATTGTGCAGTCATTTCCACTTTATGGCTACTGGCCAATATAGGTCACTGGAGCACTGATGAGTTTGTTACACACACACAGCACACAGCACAGCCACACACCATCAGTGGCGGAAAACAGAAATTCAAACAAACAAGTGAGTTCATCCAGGAATAAAAAGCATCCAAAAAACTTTAAAACCAATAACCGAAAATGAATATATTAATTGCAAGTTCAAGTAAGATCATTGCCTTCAGTCAGTGTTTTTGAGGCAACCCATCTTGTCTGTTATTTGCGCTAGTAGGAGGACTTAAAATGGACTCAAAAACCAAAATCATCTTCAGATTTAGTTTAAAATCTAAAAATTACGGGGCAGTAAGATAAGGCTTGTAAACACATCATAATGAGTACCTACTGAATGCAGTTGACGAGTTGACATCATTTCTTGCGTTAAAAATAAACAATGGTTTCATGAACATGACACCATAATTATAACAGTTTGTAACATCCTAAAATTTGAATCTTTTATTGGTGATCTCAATCAACTTTTAATTTAACTTCTGTCCCAAAATCAAACAGCCTTTCTTTAATATTCCACGTTTTGACACTTGAATAATGGATCTGCTCATCCTCTTGTTTAAAAAGCATAAGTGATCTCAAATGTCGATCTAGATTATGAAGAGAGGAAGACATGCGGTTTCTTTCTCTTTTTTTTTCAAACTCTCTTTTTTCAAATCTTTGCAAAGCAATAAAAAGGATGGGCAGAATTTAAAAAAACTCTATGAAAAAAAACAGGCCTTTGTAATACTTTAAGCCATTCACTCAAGGACCCATTTCTTTTTCTTCATTATTATCGTGTTTTTGATACAGCGCTTCGATGACAGAAAAAAAAAAACTTAAACCGCCCTCCAAAGTGATTTAGATACGCTTCCAACCACTTGATTAACTTGAATTTTCTCAATTAGCCCTGAATTGTAACTTTCTTTTGTTCACCCCCATTTACTTTACTCCCTCTTAATTCCTTTTTGTTTAATCTTTTGGGGACAACGACAGGGCAAACAACAAAGCCATTGAAACTGTTGCATTGTTCAGCTTCCCTGCATTTAATTTAAAGTGCAGGTTGAAGGATGATAACAAGAAAAGGGCATGGCAGGCAAGCAAAGCAGCAGCAGCAGCAGCAGCAGCAGGGGAATGGGTTTTTCCAGTCAGTTTGAAACAGACCAGGTTGTCTTGTGGCTGCAGTGCAATCTGATTTACTGAGGCTGCTGGGGGGGATGTCGAAATTGGCATCTCTGCTTATTCTACAACGATTTTCTGCCTGTGTCGCTGTTGGAAAATTGTTGGCTTTACAGGGAAACGGTATCTCTTTGATATTTAGGGATTTACAATAAAGTCTGTTTACAGCTGATTTCTTTCTGTATCTGAAAATATTCCCAATTCTGCTGTGCTACAGCTGCACTAGAACCTATTAGAAAATGTCTGTTTTTGCATGGATTCTTCCTTTAATATAGAGAGATACACTAGTATACACTACTGTTAATCATTAACAGTTTGTCTCCTTTCTGTGTTCCTAAGCCTCCCTCCCTCCCTTCACACACCAATCAATGCGACTAAAAGAGAGAATATTCTCAGGTAGATCTGAGCATTTCGTTTCCTCGCTCTCAACTCTCAGCTGCAGTCTTCTGCTTTGTATTGCTCATTTATCCACAGTCGAAGGACAACAATAAAATGTGAGGCCAAAACATTTTCAAAACAAGATTTTTTTTTAAATCAACGCAACCAACCTGGTGGCAATGCGGCAGAGGTAGCAGTGACTGGTCAAGGCCAACATTAATGAAAGAATGGTGCTTTTGTAAAAAAAAACGCCCATTCCGTGTTATTGTGTGCAGTTGGCAGTAAACAATTGTTGGTTGCTTGTGCTGTGGATTTCACCTGAACTATGCAGCTACTTTAGCTTGGCAATATGGTTGAAATCAGTAATGATATTAAAGATATTATTGATATATGTCACAGTATGGGAAATGCATCATCAAACTGATGTTCAAAGCAGTGTGTTATATTACTATGTATTATATAAGGCCCAACAAAATATGTATAAAACACAAACAAGAAGTGGACCTTGAGTGAAGATTCTTTTTCCCAAAGTAATGTTTTCATGGTCAAGAATGAACTTTTACACTCTACCTACTAACTACCAAACACAACACAATGTGACTTTACAGGATTATGGTGTTCATATTTGCATTAATGTTTGTGGAACCATACTAGCTGGTGCTGAGAGCTTTTTGCAGCATCTGTGACTGAAACTGGTTTTTCGTTTTCTTCATATGGATTAACTCTTTTTATTAGTAAAATTCATGACTAACTATGAAAATAAAAACAAAGTACAGTAGGTCACCTACATTTGTTACACCTTATAAATATCAGGTTGAATTTGAATTTTGTTTTGCTCATAATATATCCCATGAATCCCCCCTTTAACCCAATATCTAGCTTTCCCCAGATAAAAGTATCATCATTTAAAATATCATTCTGTGATCATTTAAACAGAAATATGCAGAAAATGGAATTAAACTTGAATGTTATTTCTGAAGGTAAGAGATAATCTCATCAATAGTACCATTTTTGGTGGGTGTAAAACTAATGCACGGAGTGAAGTCAAATCAATACAATTACAAATGAATGAATTCGTAAGTAGCCAAACTGTAATTTTAAGAGTGTAAAGGCCTAAAAGGTTGGCATGGCTGGTACTTAAAGTGCTCCTGAGTTTATTGTCACCACAGACCCAGAGGTGTTCTTCATTCTGTGTGTGTGCAGCCTGCAGAGTTGTGCAGCTGGCTGTATCTGTACAGCAGAGTCCTACAAACAAACACCAGGAGGCCTTTGCTCTCCCCAACCTCCTGCTGACAATGGACATTGTTTTGGAGACAGCTTGAGCCAGAAAGACTGAGAGGAGGCTGGAGGTGGGTGGACTGGGTGAGAGAGCGAGAGAGATAGGAGGGAGCAGCGGATTTATCCTGTGCAGGACTGCTGTTTGTGCACATTAAGTTATGAGGCTTCTAGGCCTGTAGGGGGGCAGAGGTTGTGTGTTTGTGTGTGTGAGGGGAGTGTATGTGGACACAGAGATAAGGTGGCACTCTGGAAAGGCTTGTGAGAAGACAGAGCTTCTGTCAGCCCACTGATGTTGAGACAGGGCAGACTGACTCACAAACACACACAATCAGCATTAAAACAGGTGCAGGGAAGGGAAACGCACTGTAACAGACACACACAGGCAGAATCCAGTCTGCCATGAGGGGCCTGATTATGGCAGGGCAAGGTGTCGGGGGACCACAGTGGCAGAGAGGAAGAGTCGAAAACAGAAGAAGGGAGAATAATGGAGATATAATGGTGAGCGTTAGAGCGGTGGGATGAGAGAACAGTGTGGCAGAGAAAAGGAAGCCAGCCCGGAGGGAGGCGAAACAGACAACCTTGAGATAATCTGTGGGACGGGCGGAGGGAGAAAAATAACCTTATCAGGGCAGGAAAACAGAAGGCACACTGCGCGGTAAGAGGATATGAAAAAACAAAAGCCAGGGCAAGGAAAGGGAGAGAAACAACAGATATAAGAGAAAAGGTAAAAATGTAGGAGTTAAAAAGCTGGAGGAGGAAACTAAACACAAAGAGGACTAAATAACAAAAATAAATTATACTAACCGAAGCCGATGAGGCCTAGGGTTTCGCCACGGATGCGGGCAGCGCCTGATGCCACCTCGCGGATCTGCTCCACGCTCTGGACCCGCGTGCCCTCCCGGAGAGCCTGGTAGAGCCAGGTGTTTCGCCGGTAAAGGTTGAGGATGTGGCACAGGGTGGAGTCTGCTGTCTCCTCCACAGCTGCTGAGGGGATGTTACACACAGCGATGCCTAAAGAAAGAACAACATGCACACACGAGGCAGAACAGTAAATTCATCTCGACAAAAATCATAACTATAAAATATGTATCATCGCTTGGCAAATGTATGCAAAACTACATATCCAAAAGTAGCTCTAAAAGTTGCAACACATATGAAACAAAAACTTGAATAACTAATTGGGGTTATTTTAAATTACTGTTTGCCTAGAATCTCTAATTTAGGCGACATAATTTTGTTCAATCACACTATATTGATCATATCATCATAATATGATCCCACTGAAAGTCAAGATAAGGTTTATTGAATAAATTATGGCAGAGCCCTATTCTATCTAAAGTTAGCTGCTCAATAAAGCAAGTTTTAGACACTTTCTGTCAAGATCTCCTCCAGTAGAATAATTTTGTTGCCAGCAGGGAATTCAAACCCCTGACCTTGTGGTATTACCTTGCCTATCCTCCAACAACACAAAGATTTCCATTATCGACACTTAAGCACTTCTGCCTGCCCTCGTTCTCCTCTAATGTCCTCATCCCACTCTGTATCTCAGAGTAGCAGCACAGCCGTCTCTGGACAGCAAAAAATAGCCAGAGCCCGCTCAATCAATGCCCCCTTTTCTTCTCCCCGAGAACAGCCGCCATATCAGCGCCGCCTTCTCTAGGCACGATAGCTTTTGACTCCTGCGTTGCGAGGCAGAGCGCCTTCAGTGAGTGGGTGGCAGTTAGACACAGTATCTCGCATTGGCAGGGAAATGGCAGCTTTGTCAACTGTAAGGGCTGTTTGAGCCACCAGCCTGCTGATATAAGCCTGGGTGGTGGTTCAGAGAGAAGACTGAACTCCCTTTTCTCTCTCTGTGTCTTTCCCTTTTTGTCTCTTTGAACATTTTGGCTCACAGTGGGATGTCCACCCTTCATCTGACTCTTTAATTCAGTCTTTGATACTGTTCTGAAAATCCATACAGTAAAAAAAAAAAAAACGAGGAAACAGTAAACATGAAGCAGCCCCCCTTTAGGCAAAATCACTATCAAATGTGTGATCTTGTTTTTGACCCTCTAAATACAGTGTCCCCCTTTGGCCAATCACTATAATTTTCTACGTGCTGGATTGCAATGGCGTGATGAATTTCCCCTCAAGATTCACCTAAATCTGATTACTGGCGCCCGAGGTATCACATGTGTTTAATGAACAAACAAACGATCAAATGAGCAGACACCAATCCACACTACTCACCATGAAAAAACCAATACTGCATGAGATAAGGTAAACTTCAAAGCAATGCAAGTCTACTAAGACCTCACCCAGACATGAAAAACTAAAAATCCCTGAAATGTTCAGATCATTAAACGGACGCATACATGGAAAGAGAACCGAAAAATGCACCTACAGTGGAGACGCAATACCATTTCTACCATTCTACTACACTATGAATT
This sequence comes from Morone saxatilis, assembly GCF_004916995.1. Taxonomy (NCBI): domain Eukaryota; kingdom Metazoa; phylum Chordata; class Actinopteri; family Moronidae; genus Morone; species Morone saxatilis. The sequence goes on along the minus strand of NW_023339651.1, from coordinate 7,316,433 downwards.
ACTGTTTATGACTTGATACTGGTTATGTTTTAGCAGCGACTATCTTGTTACCCAGCTCTCCAGCAGCCTTGATGTCGATGTTGTCGTAGCCGCTGCCGATGCGGATGATGATGCGTAGAGCTTTGAACTTTTCCAGGTCCTCTCTGGTCAGGGTTATGGTGTGGTACATCATGGCCCCCACTGCCTCATTGAGCACCTGCAGACACACACATTAATAAAATGTTGACTGAATTAAAGTCCTTTTTTTCTCAATTACAGCATTTCATTCATTAATCTGCTTTTTTGTTGTTGCTATTGTGCATTCATTCATGCAACATGGCTATTAGTCCATTTGAGTTCATAAGAACTCATGACAATCACAAGATCACATTCCTTCCAGAGGATCCGTTAAAACCACGTCTGCCATGACTTCGGACGCTTAAGAAAACATTTAAGATTTCACAGAGAGGGGGAACTACAGACATCACATGGTCACCAGGAGCATTGACACAGACCTCCTTTTACAGACGTGCTGAAGTGGAACAAGTCATTATATTGTGTCAGAGGGGCTGCATGGTCATCACAATTGCACCCAGACCCCGAGGGTGTTTATGGACAAAGGATCTGGGCAGTTGACTGGACAGAGAGGTCAAGGCAGCTGCTGATCGCAAGATAAACCTTAAAGTATGATAGCATGTGGTAGGGGTCAAGGAAATAAAGACTAAAAATTAACCTTTTACATCTGGCAGTGAAAAGTATCTTGAGTGAGATCAAGACCAGGATCAAGACACACCTATTCACAAAAAAGAAACATTATCATTTTATTAGGTCTTTACTCGCTACAGCGATTACATGTCTATCCGCCCTGGAAGAGGGTATCTTCACATTTTTCCGTATGTAAATGAATGAGGGTCTAAGAGTTAATAATGTGATCGATTGTATGGATTGTAAAACTCACTAAATGATGAAAATAAACTAAATAAATCCAACGTCACTTGAGCAAGCTTTAGATGTATTGCGGCTACAAGTTGGCAAAGTGAGGACCTGAAAGTGTTTCTCCAAGCCAAATGCGTGATCTCAGCACTGCCTCAATAATGTCAGCCACCATAAAATGTAGCCGAAACAAGAAACAGCACGCAATTCTGTTTTAAATTGAATTCATATCCAACTAATCCAATCTGTTTAGGCAGAAATGGACCCGGACAAATCAAGTAATCTCGAGAAGAAAGCACTCCTACATGTCAAAGTTCAGGAATGATTTGCTACAACATACAGTGCTTTATAAATAACCACATGGTGGAACTGTTGAATCCGAAGCAGTACAGATCAAAATCACTTGTTCTTCACTTCAGGACATAACTTTCCTCTAAATTTAATCCAAATCTTACTGGGTTTTTTTTTAGATTTCTTTCTAAAAAAAACAATCAAAAGAAAAAACCCTCTTAGTGTAGAAAATCACAAGATGTACTTGAGTCAAATATTCGCCTCAGGGATAGAAAAGAAAAAATGTCTGAATTCAGTCACCTCGGGGGGTGGGCATCACTGTGAAACGCTAATCCTCTGCCACTTGACATGGACAAGGTGACCTGGCCTATGATTCAGTCTGATGTGGATCTAAACTATTCCCCTTCAGTATCAGCCACGGCCCCTGTCAGCACCTAAATAATAGCTCTCCAGCCAAACTGCATTAGCTTTCCTGTGATTAGCAGATTAGCTCTGAATTTCCATACTGCTTTTATTAGCGTCCTGGGCAGGCTTTCCAGATACTAGTTCAAGGTTAAAAGGCACACATTAAAAAAACGCAAACACACACACACTCACACACTCTTTTTCTCTCCCTCTGGGCTGAGCCTGAAGGTCTAGTGCTGTTTTATTGTGAGCGATGCAACTTTTTTTGAAATCTACTAATGTAGCTGACTTTAATGGAAACTCTGACCTAATCTACATCCCTCCCACCATTGTAACCAAAGCCTTCTTGCTTTTAATGTCTATCATTTTTGATGCCTGGGCTTTTCTTACACATCAGCCAGGCCTCCCCTGTTTGGCCTTGAAAAGTTGTTTCACCTTGGTGATATGCGTAGCCTACTGTACAGTTTGTGTGCGTGTGTTTGACTCCATGGCTTACTGGTGAGGGATTGTATGGCTATGAGGTCACCCCACTAGTGAGCTGAATGAATGTAGTTGGGGAATGAGACGTGGTTGTAATGCTGAGAACAGACTTTCTCCACCTGGCAGGGAAGATGTGCTCTTCAAAATGTAGCTTTTTGTTTTTATTCCATTTTTTTTTACCATTTAGCACTTCTTAAAGCCATGATAACAGCCTTAAACAATACATAAAAAAACATTACGCACAATAATGTGGAGTATGTTGTAAAGAAAAAGCCATGATCTTTTATTGATTGCTACTTTTATATCCACTTCAGCAGTGGTGAAGTGAGTAAAAGGAAAAAAAAGATTCTTTGTGTGAATGAGGCTAACACAGCAAAGTAAAGCTTAAATAATAAAAACAGCTGTATACTTTAGGGAATATAAGAATTGTTTGACATGTTGTAAAATACACTTATTTGCTTTATTACTGTAGAGAGTTAGATGAGATTGAGACCACTCTCATGCAAGTAGAATAAACACTGGCAGCCACTTAGCTAGCTTAGAATACAGACTGGAAACATGGGGGAAACAGCTAGCCTGTCCAAAGATAAAAAAATATCTAATTTTAAACCAATAAAAGTCACTAATTAACACATTATAACTATTTTTAATCACGTGCAGTGTAAAATGAAAGGTTGTGCTTTTAACACAGGGTTATGGGCCAGAAACAGTCACTAAGGTCATAGCCAGTTTCCAGTCGACATGCTAACTTAAGCTAACCGGCTGCTTACGGTTGCTTCATATTTACCATACGAGCTAGCATCAAGTCTCAGTGAGAAAGCGAATAAGCATATATTTTCCACAATTATTTTAACCAGTTAGCTCATGTTAGCTCAACAACAGAAAGTTTATCAAGAATTTTGAATATCAAATAATAGTTTAAAGCAAAAATGCCATTTATTCATTCCTGTTTTTTAAAATGTGAGAATTTGCTGCTATTCTGTTTTATATACACTTGGAAATTGACTGGGTTGTTTGGATAAAACGAGCAATTTAAAGTCTTTCTTTTTTTTTTACATTTTATAGACCAAAGAAAACATCAATAGATCATTTGCTTACATAAACTAGCTGCAACTCTGCTCTTAAAACCACAATTGGACAGTCAAGCAGTGTACAATGTAAAAGACCAATGTTGAATCTATGCCATATGGGCTATCATCCAACTTTTACAACCCACATGTGACTGTGAGAAAGACTAGGGATCATCGACCTTGGTCGATGATGTTGGAGCGCAGGTGCTGTGTGCAGGATTCGGTCTCACTGAAGTGGTATTGTAACTTGATCTTGATCAGCATTCGCCCATGTGTTTCATCATGCCCCTATCACCCGAGAAATAAGGGATTACCGGGTGGAAGACCCGACATAACCTCGGACCACTTTTATATACCACCCTTGACAAGCCTTTCCCATGAGTTTCTATATTTTTTGGTGTGGATGGAGGAGAGTGTAGCAGCTGGTGTCTGGCATGACAACATCATACTGAAACTGAGTTATCAGCGCTGCATCTCTGCATCCATGCCCCAGAAAGAAGAGATTGGACATTTTCAATCTACACCACCCCTCTGGGTATCTAGACTGCAAGTTATTACTGCGAAATGCTGAATATGCTGGTGAGGTGAACATTACAATCATGTTTCTCCTGATAAGGCAGTGTTAAAACAAACAAAAAGCTCCCCGCTCCCCCCTTCTCTTCACCGCCCAAGGTCTTTGATTGAATTGATCTCTATGCAAATGCTTGGTTTTTAATATGTCCCATTTTCATAAAAACAGCGAGAGGAAAGATGTAGCGGCTCTCACTCTGTCTGCAGATGGAGAGATAGCACTTCGGTGATACCCATCTCCATGGCCATATATTGTTTTGCAGCCACGGCGCTGCATAAAAAGCAATAAAGAGCCTCTACAAGCCAATGTAATTACACTGCATCCCCGCCATACAAGACTCTCTATTAGAACAATGGCACTGATATAGGCATTGCACTCAGTGCCACAAAGTGACATTAAATCATAATGAAGCCACTATATTTTAACTGGCAAGTGCGTATGGAGCTAATATAACACACTTCACATATCAGCATTGTGATAGGAAAATAAAGAGGCAGGCATGAGTGAGTGGCAGGCTCCATCTCTAGCAACTTTTTGCTGCTCTGATGTGAGCAAAAGTGAAGTGAGGTGCAAGCGTGTGTGTGTGTGGTTGTGAGCGTTTTCTACCTTCTCGTGTATCTCCTGTGTGGACTGAGCGTCGCAGAAGGCGACAGTAGCCAAGTCTTTCAGGATGGGCATCTCCACAGTGCAGTCGCGCCCATCCAGCAGCGCCACCAGGGGGCGTGGATGCATTGGCCCGTTCATGATTTGGGGCCGAATACCTGTAGACAGATGGAGAAGGGATGGACGATTATTTTAGGTACAAGAGAAAACTTTTTCATTAATGTCTCAGCACTAAGGTTTTGACTCTTACCACCCATAAAGGGTTCGTTATCTTGGACCTTTAAGGCTGTAAAGGGTTAGTTCACCCTAATTACAAAAAAAGCATATTATTATATTTTACCCCTAGATGTGTCTAACCATGCCGATAGTTTCATTTTAATTTCCTGAGATTCTGAGATTTAATTTATGGTGCACTGGTGCTAAAAGCATTAAAAAAGGCGGCCTCTGTATTTAAAAAAAAAAAAAATATATAAAAAAAATACACATGCAGCCTACTGTCAAATGT
>NW_023339651.1:7282352-7311496 GCF_004916995.1 Morone saxatilis | reverse complement strand
TATATATATATATATAAATCTATGTATATCAGTGATATCAGTTTCAGGGATGGTTACCCCAAAATACTCTGCAAGGCTAGACACCACTACATTTGAGTGATAAAATACATCCTGGTCTCATAATTTGGGTGAACTACAAAAGAAAAAATCATAGAAAGGAAAAATTGCATAATGAAAAACAAATGGAGAAACACACACAAGTTTTACTGGAAGATACACCCACTGTGCAAATCATTAGACTAAAAAGTGACACTCTCCTGCCAGCTGCAGTCAATTTCTCCATGTTTCCTTGAAGAATAAAAGACAAAGTGTGTGTGTGTATGTGTGTCTCTGTTTATGCACATGTGCTGATTAGGATATAGCAGGAAGCTTCTCTGAACTACCAAGCGTTGCTCAATAAATCAATGCGCCTACTCAAGACTGGATTAGACCACAGCCTCACTTACAGGAATCCTGTCGATCTCATGGCTCCCAAACACTTACATCACATACAGAAACTCTTACATACACAGATACGTAAATGGAAGTGGGTAAGAATACACTATATACTGTATGCAGGTGCACTGCACACACACATGCACTCTATCATACCAAGAGGAATATATTCCCTTGCGTGTACATATGACAGCTGCACACTAATGCATGCACACTTTGGTTGTTCTCATTTCTCAGTTCAAGGGAGAGGATCCTACATTTGCCTCGGCATGAGTGGAACCCGCAGCTGTGCAATAGAAGAAAAAAAGAGAAAAACTGCGAACTACACCTTTAGAAACGAGTTTTACTGCTGCCCAGCCTCAAAAAAGCCATGTATCACTGAAATGGAGAGCCTTAGAGAAAACGCTACAAGCCTGAAACAAACCCACAGCCAACTCACAACTGCACTTCAGTGCACTTGACAAAGTGTGTGTTGCAATTTTGGTTTTGCCTGCGCTTGACTCTCTCTCCTTCCCCCTCACCACTTTTCTCACTTAAAGTGAAGAGATTCGAGAAGAGCTGAGCTCCCCGGTGGGCCGACCTTCTCACACATCCCACTGAAGAAGACGTGTCGCGCTGAGAAGACAGACAATTACGCGTCCTGCTTCATACAATGTTAACAAGCGAGGAGCATCAATATTCATGTTGCATGCCGCTCAGACGCCAGCCAACGGATGGATGGACCTGAGAAGGAAAGCAACTGTTCCCGGCAGAGTACAAGCGCCCTAACACTACACAGGTCATGATCTTCATTCTCAGTCAGCAGCTATGGATCTGTACAAGTTGGGAAAACAGGCCAAAAGCCACTCCAGAGATCCCCTATGGATCTTTCTGTGCAATTTCATGACATCACCTTCTTCTCCAATGTTTTTCTGCTCTCCTCTAGTTTGCTGCTAAGATCTGCATCTGCATGCTAACGTGTGACCTCACTCTGTGCATGCGTGAGTGCAGGTGTGTGCATCTGTGTGCTCTTAAAGTTATCCCGAAGATTACAATGACGTCAGGCTCTTGGGTCGAGATAAGGAGCAGGGTGGAGGAAGGGAAAGGAGACGGGAGGTGGAGGAGAGCTCATTAGGGACATGCTCTGTGGGATTAAAGCAGCAGAGGAGGCTGATTAGGGCAGATAAAGGTGAGATTAGAAGATTTAAGATTGAGAAAGTTGTGTGTGGCCATTGCACAAAACAGGCTGAAAGGCGCAGTGGGAAAACAAACAGGTGGGAGAGGGAGGTAGGAAAAACAGCGAGACAGAGGAGAGTGAAATTAAAATGTAAAATGATCGGGCATAAAAACAGACTAAACACTGCCTGTTAGCCTAAAGAGCTCCCAGGAGACATATCAGAGAAGAAGAGGAGGATGAAAGGAGAGAGCACATAAACGACAGGAGAGAGAGAGACGTAGAGAGAGCTCAGCTGAGCAGTCCAGCAGCGCAGCCTCTCAGGGCAGGAGGAGGATTGCGCGGAGGTGTCATCTCACCATGCCATCCGCCTATTGTCATGGTGATCACTTAACGGGCCTCGGCTGCCAGCTTTAATGCACTTTATTTTTGGCACCGCTGGCATCTGCGCCAAGAGTGGAGGTCGGAGACGCAAACGGCTGTATCCTCCTCACACTCTCAGTGCAAAGGGCGATGGACATGTTTTCTCTCCTGACAGACGGACGGCACCCCCCCTCCTCCTAACCCACAGCCAACCGCCAACCACCAACGCTTCCTTGCCTACTTATCACGCTCCCCACTCAACACGGGTGACATGACGGTGGGAAAGGTGAGCCCTGGCGACTTGGCTGTCTGTGCCACATCTGCAACTGACAGCACATTGAATATTAATGGAGGCAGCTGGGCGGTGGAGGCCAGGGCCATTACAAACTGTTGAGGGTGTGAGAGTGCACTTGTGCACTTAATGCCTGACCACATCTGAGACATGCACACATGCATACAACTGCTGAAATGATTAGTTAACTAATCATTTGTCGTTAACCAAACAACCATAAAAAAAGCAAACAACGCTTATGTAATATCAAGATTATTTGATTTCCTCTGCTCTGTATATTTATAAATGGAATATCTTTGGGTTTTGGACTAATAATAAAATTTTTTGAAGACATCACCTTAAGTTCTGATTTATGGAAATTGGCTTTTCCCACTGTTTTCTGACATGTTGTAGTCTAAACAATTAATCCATGAATTAATCCATGAATTAAACTAATAAACTGATTAATCAATAATAAAAATGATCCTTTCCTTACAGTTTGATATGTGGATTTGACTAAGATGACACTTGACACAATGCCACTCAGATTTTCTAAGTTTAAAGCTGCATTTATTTATTTTTGCCCACTAGGGGGCAGAAAAACATCCAAACAAGCTGCTTGATACACAGTAACGATAGTCCCACATCCAGCATACACAGCGTAATATTAGCATTCATTTGGAGTTGTGCCTCTGTCCACCCGATGAGTCCAATATTTACTTTCCTCTGATCTCTATTTTGGTTTCCACCAAAACCTGAGAAGAAATATCTGGCTCTTTAGCTGCTAGATGTTCTAATTTCACATGCTAGTTGCTAAGTATGGCTGCCATTTAGTGCTGGGGAGGAGACGTATAGCGGGTTTATCAGAGCCTGCACAGACTTCAAAAAAGGCTAAAAAGCCCAGGCAGTAGAGCTGCAGAGTTGATTGATTTCAGCACTACAAGCAACCTCTTTCACATCACACAGTCATTTGATTCAAAGGTAATATCGATTTAAGCATTGGAGGTTTGCTGCATGCAAGGGTGTCCTTGACTCACAGAAAATACCCAGAACACCTGTAACCTTCTCCCTGCTTCATTTAAGCCACTAGTTACTGGCTTATACAGATTATAGACAGCAGTGGGTGTGCAGGTGAGAGAAGCTGTGGGTGAGGCAGTAGGGGAGAGAAGCGGCTGGCAGGCAGCGTCGAACCCCTCAGGCAGAAGTTCGACAGGCTGAACTCCATGAATCATCCACTGGGTTTCTCTCTGCTTCTCTGACCTTTCACTCTCTTACTCTTTCATTCTCCCTCTCACTGGCTCTCCTCTCTGTTACATTTCACCACTTCGTCTGCAGTGTTGCATTTTCCCAGATCTCTCCCTGTATGATAGTATCTTCTGACAGCTTCTCCTTTCTGCCGCTGTCTAGCTCTGTATCTCTGTTTGCTCACCACGTATCTGCTCCTCCGTCCTTTATCTCCATTTTCACGTATTCTTCCCCACTCCCGCCATCATTCCTCAGCTGTCTTTCAGTAATCACCGCCCCTCCTTTCTCTGTCATCCTTTCACCTAAACTACTGTATCATTCCTCCTCCTTTTCTATCATTTTCTTTCCTTCCCGCTAGCTTCTTTCTAGGAGCCAGAGTGTGTATTTGTGTGTGCGTGTGTCCTCCTGTGTGACAGATTGATTCGCACTCTGCTGATTTTGATGGAGGGGAGATGATGTATTCGGGCAGGGGAAGCAGGGAGGTGACAGGCAACACTCCCACTGTGGTAAACTGACAGCATGTACATCATACCAGTCTTAACCAGAACCACTGGGTCTGTCAGCTGCACATTACCACCAACACCCGCCTCTGATGCATTCGTGACGCCCTCCTCATCACCTTTTCTCTCTATAGTGATGCTTGACGGCATGCCTGTGGGTTGTGCAACTAGAATAGTCTGTAATAATGTTTGTAATTGTCTAGATGTGCTTAACTGTGCAACGTGTAGCAATTTAAAACACGGCATTATAGACAAAAACTCCTGCATTAATATTGTAAACATATCATACTGTGGTGGTGTCAATCTGTTTTTGAACATTCAACTGCCTTTACTGAAGATGATCATGTAGGTTGGGAGTGATATTCTTTAAGCTTTTCACTCATTTCATCCACAATTTACAGGTCAACAAAGTCTGTACATCTAGTTTTAAATCGGGCTAACTGGTTAAAAGTGAGTGTGTTTTAGACATTTAGGTCTCATGTAATTATTGTTTCAACATCAATGATGGCAATGTTAGACATAACCTAAAAATTTTAAATACTCTCACTTTCCGAACGAATTCAGCCCAGTTTTAATCTGGATCTGAAGGTGTTTTTGACCTGCTAATCGTGGGTGGACTGAGTGAAAAGCTGAAAGAAACTCACTCAAGTCCAAGGTTATCATCTTGCAAAGGTGCACATAGACATTTATTTGACCTGCAAACAGACAAATCAAGGCTTTCTGAGATTTATCTTCGCCATTAATGATTAAAAGATTTGGTGCCATAAAGCTACCAATAGATTTCTCAAATGTATCATCACATTACCTTTCAAATTTTACCAGATGCACCTTTAAATTTGTTTTTCTTTTATCTTGATTGGAATTTAAGTCTTTGCATGGACACACTCTCTTTGAGGTCTTCCCACGCCAATACATATCAAAAACAGATACTGTCTTGTATTGCAAGGAAACAAACTTTCCCCTCCACTGTGACAAACAATCTCTCAGCTCTCTCTTACTCAACAGTGCTGTAACAGCCCATTCAGCGGAACATGCAGAAATAAAACAGGGTGTTCAGCAGGTCTGCCATGTTCTCCACAGGCTCCTGTGCTGCCGCCTGGTCTACAGCAGCCGCTGGCTGTCTGACAACACACACCCGGTGATTCAAACTAAGCCACGTACGAGCAAAGACTAGAGGAGTACATATACTTACATACAGTGCATCAAATGTCAGCAAATGTGCACATTGAGGGCAGGGGGCTGTGGAGTGTTGGGGGTGGTCACGTCAGAACTGCAGGAGGCAGAGTGCTCTTAATTTCACTCCTCCATTAATTAATCCCTCTCATTTCCTTTCCTCTGTGTTCTCGCTTCCTCTGCTTGTTACTAAACAGTTGCCAGGCTGCGAGTGTGTGTGTGTGTGTGTGATTTGGGACGAATGCATTTTCACTGAAGGAGGTAGCTGCTGTCGTGGGTTTACCTGCCAAAGCAATAAATGCATGTAACACATGTGCACACACATACACACCCCCCTGCTGGGTCATCTCTGTGTAATGATATACTCTGTCAGATGAAGGGCTGCAACTAATGATTTTTCCTTTATTAGCAAGATACAATTAATTAATTGCATGGATTATAAAATGTTAAAACATGACATTGACAAATCAACCCTTCCCCTGAACCCACTGATCTCCTAATGACCAGAAAACACCTCTGCTTCCTTGATACAATAAGTATGACCTTGCATCATACTTTCATGATAGCTATGTATAGCTTGTGTCATGGAATAAAAGAAGATTTCTAAATTAATTCTCCCTACTTCATAAAAACAAGTTTCAAGATGATCAAATGGGGCTTGAATTTCTAGGAAAAAAATTGGTGTCCATTACTGCCAGATATTGTGTTACTAAAATCTAAAGCCCCTGTAATAAGAGGTGGTGAGCTCAGTTAGCCGTCTAAAAACAGAACATTTTTCTCAATTAGAACGCACAACAGTCGTCAAAAATGAGAACTGGGTCACAATGAAAATTATTTTGGAAATCTAGGTCTCCGATGAAAAGGAGGAGGCTTAAAACCACTCAACGTAGAGAACTAGCAGTTATGAGATCAGACTTTTGATTCTCAATCGCTCAATCTCAGTCATCCGCATTGTAATTCTAATCATTCCTGTAGACGAATACTTGTGGAACCTGAATTCGGCCCGGGCTGGAGGCTACAGTTTCTGAGCCAGCAACACTTAGTCAGAGTCTGGCAGCAGGACGTAGCAGAGCGGCGCACCGGGAGATGAGGCCAGAGTTTCCATTATGTGGGGAAGGGATCTGGGAGTTTCTTCCTACCGCTGGCCTCTGCTGCTGGTGTTATGTTGCCTCCGTGAGGCGAAGAGGGACCAAAAGGGAACAGGGAAACGCAGTTGTGTTGTGGTCACAAAGGGAAGAATAAGAAAATAGGAACAGAAGAGAAAAAAAAGCAACAGAAGTCACTTTAGTGGTAATGGGAGACCAGACAAGCCCTCCACCATACTATCATCATCGGCTGCCACCGGTTACCTAGCAACCCCAAGCTGCTGTTTGCAGGTGGCTCCTTCATGACAACAAGGGTGGGTGGGGGCTGCTGCTGCTGACCGGCAGCGGTTACGGCCATTTACTGTGCCACCGTGAGCAGCACTGTGCTGAAACATGACCCACATCCCCTGGTTAACACAGGCAGCCAGTCAAACAGGAGGAGGTTGTGTGCGGGCGGGGGAACATGCCCAACGGAGGAGCAAGCGGGGTTATAATATGGATATGTGGCCTGTGGGCATTGTGTGTAGGGTTTGGTTCTTATAGCGGGTTCCACTTCGGATTCAGTTCCAGGCTTGACAAAAAGCTTAATTTGCTAACAAATCCAATTGTTAACTGTTTTTATGAGCAAATAGGAATCTAGAAAACATTCAGGTTGCAGGATTTTCATGATAACTCGCCACTCAATGCAGATTTCTGCGGTTTCAAATGGCAAATGTCGCTCGCAGTCGATTTTATCAGTTGTAGCAAATTGATGATAATTCTCCAAATAAGTTGCCCAAAGGCTAAACTAAAACTTGGCTGTGGTCTGGCTAATGTGCTCTGTGCAATTTGGCACCCGTGCTCGGCCAAAGATAATTTGTTATAGAAAGGAAGAAAAACCTTGACATCACTCTAAAGTCGCTGACAGTTTCAGTAGTTTTACGTGTTTGGAGCAAGCAAGTGAGCAAAAGTAAGTAAGCTTGTATATTCATATTAAACAAAAGGCCATGAAACCCCCAACCCTAATCATGTGCAATGTGTGCAGTCATGTGTGCAATAAGCGCTCTTGTGGAGGCACAAGTTGCAAAGGCAAAGTGAGATCTGCATGAAAACATGGACACAACAGGAATGCACTTGCATGGATGTGGCAACAAATGAATAGGAACCCACACACACACACAACCTTGGAGGACTGCCAGTAGCCTGACTGTGGAGTAACGGAGAAGCTTGGCATAATGCACAGATGTGCCGTTGGGTCAAACAACACTTTGTTTTCCTTGCTGGAGTTTCCTCCCTTTCGTATGGCGCTCTGCCAGAGTCTGTACTTCTGGTTTAGTGAGGCTGAATTACTCATTTACTACTTTCCTCTCTCTTACACACACACAACCTGCCATAAACACACACAGACTCTTCATCTGCCTGTGACAGCGCGAGGTCACTGCATGGGTTGTAGTGGTTGAAGAGAGGGGGTGATGTGCGTGAGGGAGACGGGTATAAGAACCCTTTGTTGGCAGCCTCCCTCCCTGCCCTTCCCCTCCCGTCACTTCCCAAAAAGTAGCACACAAAGGCCACTTGTCCTGCGCTGCCAGTGCCCCACCCCTGTCACCACCCGGCTGCCCGCCACACCAATCCATCCCCTGCCAAGAAAATGAGCGCACGCCTGTTTTAAATGGTACCCTCTGTGTGCATGGGCGGGCCGGGCTCACACTCCACCACGGGACAAAAGCGGGTGTCAACAGCATCCATGGCACAACCACGCCGGACCTCCCTTCCCCTCCTTCTCCCTCTCCCTCTCCCCCTCTCTTCTTTTCCCGCTCTTTTATTCTTCTGCGTTGCCCCAAGCTACAGAGCGCGCTCAGGACCCCGAGACCGCAGAGGAAGCACAAACATGGAGCCAAGCGCAGCAGAACAGGACGGGCGGCGCTCGAAATGACAACAACTGCTGGACCTACTCGCCTACCTTACAACACACCCACACCCACACACACTCTCCCTCTCCCCTCCTCTATCCACACTCCCAACCCTCCCCTCCCTCCCCTCCTTAACCTCTCCCATCCACCTACCTCCCTTCCACCTCCCACATGCCAGACTTGTTACTTAGACATCCAGAAAAGAAAACAGGGAAACATGCTGCTTTGCCTTGAAAATGTTGTCTTCCACATTTCTTCGGCTTAAGAACTGACACATCCGCCCAGCGAGGGAAAACACTGGGAGGATGGTTTTGATGGCGAGGTGTGAAGAGGAAAACGAGGAAAAAAAATACCAAACAAAAAAAAACAGGAAGTGCAAAGACCCTCTGCAATAATCCAAGGAGGGTGCCCCCCTCCTACCTCCTCTCTCTCTCATCTCTCTCTCCTCTCCTCTCCTTCAACCCCCCCTTCCCCCAGCCCCCACTCCCACTCCCACGGAGTGCTCCTCTTGCGTCTGGCCTGTTTGGCGAGGGGAATGTTTTTTTTTTTTGAGGTTTTTTTTTTGCGAGCAAGCTCTCACTAAGCCGGCTGCAAATCATGCTTCAGTCCATTGCCTTTGAGGGCTGGGAGCGAAAAAAAAGCACCATACACAACCCGCGGGCGTCCTTCTGTGCGCGGCACACACACAGCGACGTTTGCAGGCTGGTGATCGGGATGGTAGCCGGTTGCAGAAGGTGGTGGGGGGTGTTGGTGGGAGAAAAGGAGGGGGTGGCTGGGGGGGACGGGGGACGGATGGAGATACGCTTTTTCCCCTTTTCTTTCTTTTTTTTCTGTTCTTTTTGTTTTAATCTCCCAGGAAGAAAAGGCTGCGGTCGGGGGAGCGCGATGCTGGAAACTCTCTCTCTCTCCTCTCTATTCCTCTCTCTTGTCTCTCTCTCTCTCTCTCTCTCTTGCCGCTTCCTCTGCCTGTCAGCTTGCGCAACATCTATCAACTGTTGCGACTCTCTCTCTTCTATGTCTTCTCTCTCTCTCTCTGTTTAGCTCTTTTCTCCTGGCCTTTTGTCTGTAGCTTGCGATAATAAAACCAGGAGCGGCAGGAAAAAAAAAAAAAGATCTTGCAGCAGAAAAAAAAAAAAAAAGAAGATCTGGTTTAAATCAAAAGCTGCAGCTCGAAACATGCAAAAAGCTGGAAGCTCTCTGGGCTCGCACAAATTACTCCCGGCTGCGTTCACGTTCATAGGATCCGCTACACATAACACACGTCGAGCACAATCCCTTTCCTCCCCCTTTTTCCCTCCTTCCTCTTCTCCCCCGTTTTTTTATTTTTATTTCTGATCTGGACTTCCACAGTGTTTTAATGAACGCCTGCCCCTTTTCCCTTCTTCTCCCTCTCTCTCTCCTCTCTCTCCTCTCTCCTCTCTCTCTCTCTCTCTCTCTTACACATACAAGAAAACAAACACACACACACATCACACACACACACAACACACACACTCTTTTGCTTTCGTTTGCCTCCCAAGCTCACCTCCCGATTATTTGGCTTCCCTCCTCTGCTTTTCTACTTTCATCTAGACCTCAACAAACCCCCCCAAACACCACACACACACACACACACAGAAAAACACACAACCCACCCCACCCTGGCATTTTGTGCGGTTCACCGGGAAGAGACTGGAATGGGACATCCACACTCACACCAACTCCCCTCCCTTGCTCTGAATATGTAATGACACACACACACACAGAAACTGAAACACACACACACACACACAACACACATTAAAACCTTAAGAACAATTGAACATTCAAGCCACTCCAGCAATAACATTACGCCTGTTAGAGTTGGGCTGTTTTTTCGCACCATTCAGGAAGTCATCAGAGCAGGCTGTGCTTAAGTTCACAGTTTCGGTCCCCTGGAGGTAGGGAGGGAGGAGCGAGGGAGGGAGGAGGAGCGGAGGACGTGAACTGACAGCATCGCTCTGCCTGAAATGACTGCGGAGGACGAGCCAGGGCTGAAAAAACCCTGTTTAGAAAAAAAAAAAAAAAAAAAAAAAAAAACAAAAAAAAAAAAAAAATTAACAATGTAACCGGAGCGCTCCCCTGTAATTCTGCCTGCACGCCAGAGCATGGGCGACGCCCGCTATGCACGCAAATACACATACATACATGCCATTCATGCACACACACCTCACCGGCTTGCATGACAGGCGCGACCAATATAGGACAAAAGAGCCCAGCACGGTCACAGCCAGAACCGATTACACACTGACAGTAAAGTGGAAAGGTGAACGGCCAAAGCCCAGTTTTTTGGCTTCACGGAGGGGGGGGCGGGGGCGGGTATAATCGTCTTATCCTTGGTGGGCTGAAGACACTTATTTTCTATTTTTTTGCAGGCAATGATTGTATGGCCATTCCACTTTAAGGTGTTATTGTGTGTGTGGTGTGTGCTGGTGTGTGCTGTGTGTGCTGTTGTGTGTGTGTCTCGTGTGTGTGCAGGTGAGGGGCTGCTGTTTCTCAGACGCAAGAGTCCAACAAGCAGAGACATGGCACGTCAGGCCAAAGTCCGCGCGGTCTGCCCAGCAAGACACATTCTGATGGGAGTGTGACCATCAAAAGCAGCAAGCCCCCACTTCCTGCAGGCCAGCCAGACACACACACACACACACACACACACACAACACAGAGACACACACTCTTGATGGGCCAGTGTGGGGATACGCCTGCCCCTCTTCGCATCTTTCTCTCTTCAATAACATTACGAGGATGTGCAGGAGGAGGAGGGAGGAGGAGGAGGCGCCCTGCACTTGACACGCAATTATGGTTAAATGGAACGTCGGCAGACTCAGCAGCTTCTCAAAAGACATTCTGCCGAGGTTTGCGGATATTTTAAGAAATCCAGAAGGAAGCAGGGTGTATCAAAAGAAACAAAACGGCGCATTCCTTTGAATGCGCAAAGTTATGACTGCCAACTCCGCCAGGTCAAAAGGTCAAATAGATTGAGCTCCAAGGTAAGCAGTTAGAAGATTAATATCTGGATGCATGCAGCACGCGTTCGCAGGTACTGCTTGAGATTCAGTCCTTCCAGCGATTTTCAGAGGTGTTTTGTTTAATTAAGTTGGTCCAGAATGGCCTGAATCTTCAACAGTTTTTCCAATACAGGCTGAAAAAATGTTGCAACCATTTAGGTGTTATTGTGCCAATAAATGCCAACTTAACTTAGCTGATGGAGAGAAGTATGCGATAAATGCTTCCACTCAAATCCTGAACGAATCTTAGCCTGCTTAGACTTCTTCATAACTTATCTTTTCACCCAAAATAAAGTCCATTACAGAACCACAGTACTTCTTAGAATGCCACTATAGGGCCTGTTCTGTAAGCTCCAATAAACCAAATGATTGGTTTTGGGTATTAGATAAGAGATGGTTTTCAGTTTCTGTAACTTTTTAAAATGTTCAATTAAAAGAGCTTGTGAGCGTGATCTAGCAAGTGCTGCTTGAAAAAAGGCCATTGTTTTATGGGAAACAGTCCTTCCCAGCATAGTTGGAAAGCTTGTTTTGTGGAGATTCGGGCCTGACTTATATTATTTTTATTGGCTAACAAAAGTGTCTCTTGGTCTGAATTTTTGCTGCATTCCTCGAGTTTGACAATTTTTGGTGGGAATTTAGCGGGGCATCATAAATTTGCTGTTAATTCTTGAGATCGCAAACTACAAATTCCTAGGAGGGACCCTGCCCTCAAATTATCTCCATGTGAAATCTCTCGAGGCGGCCCACACGGCTGATGATCCAAGCATGACAAGTTCCAAAAAGATCTCAATGATGATCTCAGCATGAGGTAAAGCTGGACTGAGCTGCGGATGGGCTTACGTCAAGCACAGGCGGGGCCTCTTGCGAAACAAACGCTATATGCTCCTGACTCCAGCATTGACGTGCATGTCGTTACATGTTTTGGACGGGGGGCGGACGTAATACCTTAATGAGAAACAGGGATTCCGCACAAGGCAGGTTTATTTCAATTTGATACCCACCCCCCCCCCCACCCCCCCCCCCCCACACACAAACACACACTTCCTCTTTCAGATGTAGAGCAGCCAGACTTGGGTCTAAACCAGTACTGAAGGCGACATCTGTTCCCCCCTCAGCCTCTGTTTCCATAAAGCAAAGTCACAACCACACCTTAGAGCGCACACGTTTGTGCCTGCACACACCCAGTTGTTACTACACAACCTGATGCACAAACCCCGCACATGTATTTGTTAGCTGAAATAAAACTAATCAATACTTAAAGCTCAATATTCAGTTTGTCATGTCTTATTTTTCTCCCCAAAACCCAATGTTTATTTGAATATATAAAATTGGTGAAAACTTGATTTTAAATATTCAGTGCAATGAAAATCTGGGGAAAATAGGTTTAAACGAATCCGCTCCTATTTAAAAAAAAAGAGTACAAATACAAAAATCTGTATACAATGAAACCTGATGAGCCTAAACAGTACTTTCAGATCCAGGTTTATAAGCGAAAATGCAACTGTGCAATTTTCTTTATATGAATTTTCCTTCTTGTAGCATAATAATACATTTTTCATTTCAAATTCAGAGTTCAAGAATTCAGAGTTGAGAGTCTACACTGCCATCTCCCTCCTGCTGCATGACTTCTCACACCCCCGACCTTTAGCGTAGTGAGACATCAAGAGCGGCGGTCACGCTCTGGAAGACCCAACAAATGGCCCGAACCTTGTTACAATCCTTGTGGATTTACCGTTGAGAGGGAGCCCTCTTCTTTAACCAGCCTAATTATACTGTAAGCGCCCTTTTCCTGTAAGCGCTGGAACTTGGCTGCTGAGAGGACACTGGATGTAGAGGTCTGTTAAATCCCCCTAAAGCACTTAAAGGGATTTTAAGAAAGCGAACGGTAGAATGAGCCAACCTGCCGCTTGGAGACGAGGCTTCAGCTGACCACATTATGACCAGAGGTTCAGGGGGCCATTTCAGATGCTGGACTCGGGTAAGCTGGAGGTTCAGCTCGAGAGCAGCTGCACCCTAGAGAATACCCCTACCAGCTTTTATAGTAGTTGCTTGGAATTTTTTTCCGTTCTCAACTCTATCTTGTGGTGTTTTACTCCCACTTGGACTTTTTGTAGTTTTAACTTGGTATCAAGAGTATGTACTGTCTTATATGCTAATCATCTAGCGCTTTGTAATTAAAGCGTCAGTTCACCTAAATCACGAAACACATATTTTCTTGTACCTCTAGTGGTTTCTAAATATGTATAATTTTGATTTGATCTGTTCAAGTTTTAAAGATACCTGTCCCAGAAAATTGTTCAAAGACCTCACTGTGAACATTTTTAACTGGAACTCAATTCTACCAAACAGTCCCTGTGAACACTGCTGACTGTATCTTTTGTGGAGCAAAGCAAATCCATAACACTGGGGCAAAGGCAGAAGTTTCATAGATGGATATCTCAAAACCTGTGCAAATAAAACCTATTTACATTGCTACATACAACTAGATTTAATGTTGCTGTAATTTGGGTGAGCCAGCTCTTAAAAGTTTAAAAACAAATATGCTTATTCTTACTGTTATATTGATGAAAGACTGACATATACTTGGGGCATGTTCAAACCTGCTTTGTTTAGTCCTTGATCTAATATAACTACAAGGCATAGGTGAGCAAAAAAGATAGGGTCTCCTTCCTGTGTTTAATTTCTCACTCCAACCCCAGAAACATCCAACCAGCACATCTAGCTTTAAGTGATGCATTTTGGCTTGCTTTTATTTTTGTCAGAGTGAAAAGAAACCAAGGACCAAAAAGAAAACGCAGCCTCTCATCCGCTGATTCTGACCAGAGCAAATTAACTTAAGGGTCTGAAAATGCCCTTAGATGCTAACTTGGCAACTCTTCCTTGCAGAAAACAATGTCAAAGTGAATGAATAATGCAATATCATCTTAGCCAAAGGTTGTATTTGTTCGCTCAGTGACTTAGTTTAAGAGCTTAGACCTCTGAGGAAACAAGCTGTGAGTGCATCCAACCAAAATATCAGGGGAGTCAGTGCTCTTGACATAAAGACACAGTCACCTTACAACACAGATACATGCTCACGTGTCCTTCATGCTCACTGACAATTCTTTTTTGGATTTTCAAAAATAAAAGATGGCTGATCTTCAATGGGTTCAAAATTCTTGGTGTGACGAGAGGTGGAAAGAGGGAGGAAAAGAAAGCAGTAGTAATGTAGGTTTTTATGACGCATGTCTAATTTCCCCACGGTGAATATTTATTTAGGAGGCCCAGGTTTATCCATTGAGAGGCACCTGCCGTGGCAGCAGCAGCCAGGGTAAATAACCCCCCCCAGGCATGTATGCAGACACACACACACACACATACACGAGAGCCCCCACCCCCTCAACAGCGGTCCAGATAACAACCCTGAGTCAACAGTGCCTCTCTGCTTTTGTTTTCTCTGCCTCCCCTCCTCTTTTCCCCTCCCACGTTCCAATCCCTGCGGAACAGCAAGGACCGGGGCTGAAAAGATGTAGGGATGAGGGACAGAGAGATAGTGAAAGAGAAAGAGAGGGAGAGGAGGGCTAAATTACAGCATGGGAATGCAAATGAGTGTATTTTATTTGGGGGGAGCCAAGGAGGGCAAGCAGGCTTTATTTTCCAGGCAGGAACAGCCCCCCTGTGGCCTCTGGATCAGTTGCAGCAACAGTGAAGGGAAGAAAAGCGAACATTCTCACTCTGCCTTTTTACTTGGGGAGAAATAAAAAAAGAAATATTACAAATACAAAACCCACAACTCTCGGAGGCTGGTGCAGTCATAAAATAAAATGATATTTTGCTACGCTTTCACACCGCCACCACCACCGCCGCTGCCGCCTTCCATCCCTCCTTCCCTCACTCCCTCCTGCTCTTCCTCCAGCTCTGCCCATAGCAGAGACGCACTAAAGTTACTGACATATGGGCACAAATCCCAGCCTGACTAAAACACACCACTGCCACTGCCACCACCTCCCCCATCTGGAAAAACAAAGTGAGAAAGTGAGCGTGTGCAAGAGGGAAAGGGACGAGGACGGAGGAAACGGGGTGAGCCAGCTGCAGGTGGTCTCCAGATGTGGTGGCTCTGGGGACGGGCCACTCTGGCGCTGTTAAGGGCAACTCAGAGCTCCCCCCCTTCCCCTTTTCCTTCCATTGCTCCACCTCCTCTCTCAGCGACAGGAGCCATCTGGCCTGGCAGAGAGAGTGGAGATGCAGCAGAGTCCCACCCTCCTAAGTGTGGCCCCTGCGTGCCACTCAGCAGAGTGCACAAGTAAATAAAACGTATGCACACACATACACGCACATATACACAATACCTCAGACCCCCGCCGCCCCCCGCCTTGAAGCTGTCACATGGCTATTAACCCATAGAAGCCGCGGCCCAGCTGTGCTCAATTACGATAAATACACCAGGGTCGCAGGGTCTTGTCAGCCAGGAGTCAGCCATCAGATACTAGGAGGTGTCCACTTACAGCCTTTTAAAGCTCACTTTGCTAAAGAGTTACAGCCATTTTCATCATCATAACCCCCCTCGCTTCATCTCCTACACCCTCTGGAAAGAAACTCCCACCCACCTACTCACCTCCCTCCACCATGGCAGATGATATTTCACACTTCCTCTGGCAGAGCAGACCCTCTCCACCACCACCCAACGTATCCCCAAACCCACTGTAACTCGAGTTTACATTTTGGCCACACAATATGACACCTGGATCACCTGACACCTCCAAGCTACACCAACGCTGCCCCACTTCCTGTATGCCGTCAGCCAATATTTTTCACTTAAGCTAAAGCGCAATTATCTGCAAGAAACAGGATGTTCTTGAATAAGCGAAAAATGAACGCAGAGCCTCGAAACTGTTTCCTGGAAGACGAACAATTTGACTTGTTTCATTCATAGGAAAATAAAATAGCTTTCCCCTCTCCAATTGTCAGTCATTACGATCCTGTTAAGAATTCCTTTCGAAAAGGTTAGCCAGTTAAACCCCTGGCTGCTTCCTGCAGGCACATTTGGTCTTTGTATGGCTTGGGAATACTCTTAAAAGGATTCCTGAGTAATTGTCTATGCTGCAGTAGAAATTGGGAATGGAGGAAAATGGACTGTAATGACTGAAAGGGTACAGAGTAGTAGCAACATAATGGCCAATGAGAGTGATGCAGGGTTAATGCTGCACTGTTCTCTTGGATATTATTGAAAGAATGAAACACTCTGTGTCCTATTAGCATGTACAACAAACTCAACAGGGGAGGAGGGGTTTGCCCCTTGACTAGTTTTTATTTATTCATTATCTTAACATCTGCTCTCTAGCATAAAGGAGTTTTTTTTAAGTCCCTCCAGGGACACGGCATTCAACTTGCTCGTTATAAAAATAAAGACACTAATTCCAGTAAATGGACACAGAAGTATTCTGATGTGACTGAAATGCTGAAGATATAAAAAAACAACACAGAGTTTGAAGCTTGAAGGATTTTTTGCCTTATCCTCTCTGTTCATTTTATATGTCCTCACATGGGAGATGTTCTGAGAGCCCTTGCCATGTTTGCTGGCGGCTGAGCGGAATGAATGGCAACCAGTAGCATTGATTTGCAGCACGGGCCGCAGATCAAACCACAGGACAAAAGACTAGGCAGGAGGACAATGGAGGAACACAGTGGGCCGCATGGGAAACGAATGACAACTGGTCGATCGGGACGACCACAGCCGACCACAGTCGCACTCGTTCCAGGAAGGAACAGGCCTCACAACACGCGACAAGAAAGGTTAGTGAATCAGGTGTAGCTACACAACGAGGTAGCCCGCTGTGCTGCTGAGAGGAACGAGTTCCTCCAGAAGAAAAATATCCACAGGACCACAGATTACTGTTCTACCTTTTTATTCCTATTCTTTTCATCTCCTCTTTTCCTCAATCTTTTTCTTCATCCTCTCTGTTTCGCCATCTCTCTCCAACTCCTCCTCGCCGACCACAGACCATGAAGAAAGTAAATATGTGCGCAAGGTAAAGCAATCGGTTAACCTTTGAAATACCCTGGCAATGAGATCTGCCACTCTGTACTCTTTTCAGTGGTAAAAAAAGGAAGGAGAGAAGAAAAAAAACACAAGGTTGGCCACCACTTCAGAGGGGATATTCAATATCCATGAGCTTTTTCATTTCACACTGATGAATAATTCAGGGTGACCTGCCCACCACTGAGTGGGAGAGAAAGAGGGGGAGGGAGACAAAAAAAAAAAAAAAACGAAGGACTGGGGAGGTGTGCAGAGGTAGTTGTCTGTTTTAGTGGATGCAGCTGTTGCCGTTCGGCATGCACAAAACCAATCTCCTCCCCAGCTGCCGTGGAGAGAGGAATAATATACGGCAGAATTGACGACAGATAATTGGGGAGATTATATCAAAGTGCTGCCATTCTTACAGCGTGAGCAGTGAGCACACATCGTTGCTATCCTGTAAACAAAACAGCCATGGGATAAGGAGACTAGTAGAATTTATATGACAATGTGATCTCCTGAAATAGCTGGAAGATTCTTCTCACCAATTATAACGTCACAAGATGAGCACAGACACATACCCACACATACACACACTCAGGCTCATAAACACACAATCGCACTTCTCATCTCCCCATTAGAAGTGACCTTTAAGCCTGTGGAGGAGTATGCAGGGACCAGTGTGACAGCAGCTAAATTCCAATCAGCTGACCTCTGGTCATTGCTACACAACCTGAAACATTTTTTGTAAAGAAATGTGAAAGACATAGCTGCATCCTTAGGATTGAATTCATGACTTTTTCGGCACATTTTTTTGGTCATTTACAATTTAATTTGGGAAACAATGAGGGAAACCCACACACTGTCTCGCAAAAATCAAATTTAGGACTCATTTAATCTTCAAATAAGCACAGGGAATACAAAAAGCTCACTTGAACAGTGTGGTTATAAAAAACTGAAAACTGAAACTGTGTTATAGTTTTAAAAATGTTTAACCGTGTGTCAGATCCACACCAGTTCTTCAGAAATTCAGAAAAACTTGTGACTCATAAATAAGTTAAAAACACAGTACACAGTAAAAAGTGTAAACCCAATTAATTAAACAAAAACTGTGTTGCAAACTCGTAATACTTTTAAAGACCTGTTAACAGCATTAATTAACAGTTAACAGCAGCAGCACAGTAGATGGGAGAAAACGTAAGACTTAAGGCCCACTTTCGGACCAGGGACAGCACTTCTGACCCTGTGCAGAGGTCAGCTGCTACTATCGCGCACACAAACACACACTCAAACACTCAAGCTGTCACAAGCAGGGGGAGGCCAGCTGTTCCTCATTCGCTCGAAGGCTCCGTTCCCTCCATGGGTTGGCTGGCTTCGCAGAAACCATTAATCCCTCTGTGAACGCAACCGATGGTTTGGAAAGATCAACCATGAGAAAGCAGCGAGGGAGGGGTGAGGGGTGGCGGGGCGAGAGGAGATGGGGCTCCACAACACTTTTTTCTTTCACTTGTTTTTTTTTTTTTTCTGAGAAAAAAAACTACTGCAGCGGAAAAATAGATTTTCCTGGCCATATTTCCCCAGAGACACAAACAATACAGAGGCCAAGTGGAGATGGAGGAGCAGATAGTTCATGTAACATTTACCAGGTTCTCGGGAAACTGGAGACACATGATAGAAGGACTCCGTACAGATAAGCGTTAAAGAATCTAGAGGTGAACAGTGGCCTTTAACAGCACAGTCATTACAGGGTGAATTAAAATGTTTCATTGTTTTGGATTTGCACTTGCACTCTAGCACATTAGGATTGAAATTAAGCGGTGACTGTGAGGCTAAAAGTCAACTTTCAACTTTTTAGCCCTTTTAATACAGAGTCCCCAAAGGACAATAAAGCAGAATGGCGACACTAAACATAAAGTTTTTTTAATGGGTAAACAGTGGAGTGTGCTTGAGAGACCAAAACAGTCACGCATTGAAGGCAAAAAGCCCTCAAAACAAATCCCTGTGGCCCCATATCTGTGGCTCACAGACTTCAGATGCCAAATCTGGGACTACTTTCTTCATTTTCTTTTACTTGTCTGATTAGTTCTGTACCCTAACACTAGGAAGCAATGTACACAAAGGGGTTACAATTCCTAGAATGCATCAGGTAGGTTGAAACGCTCTCAAACTAAAGCTGAAAGTCAGCACTTAACCTCACTGTTTCACTTCAAATCAAGCGTTCTGGAGACTGAGCCAACACGTCGACAAAATGCATCACTGTTACTCTATGACGACATTGTCCTTGTTTAAATAGGCATGGTTTAAATAGATACAGTACATCAATGCAAGCATGTGGTGCTGTAGCATTAATACAAGAGCTGGGTTGGTCTGATTACTACATAGATACATTCCCTCTAATAACCCCTGACCGATGCCATGTGAGCTGAAACCTCTTGTCTGTCTCCACTCATTCATATCAGAGGGATTAGTGAGGATGACACAAACTCCCACTGACACGTGATGCCTGTATAGTAGCATCCACACACACAAGCGCACATACACACATTATCTATGCTAGCACTCATACATACACACACACAAACAAATGCACACAGATGGTCAGTAGGATTTCCTCACTCTAATTCTCAGCCTATTCCTAGACAGGTAACGTAAGCCATTAGCCCCTTCACAATAAGAGCCCCTAACCCAAACCCCTTTGATAAGAATTTGACTGTGTTATATAGTTTGTTTTGTGTGTTTTACTGTGTAGCAAACCATCCGGTGCAGTCAGGTTAGCATCTGCACTGAGAATTGCACTTTCAGCTTTTATATTAGGGTGTTTATATCCACATCAGATAAAAACTGCAGTCACTCAATTTCAGGGGACAAAAAGTAACTCGGCTTAAGATAGTACATTTAAAGTCATTAAAATTATTATTCAATTAGCAGTAAATGGTTAATAAAAAACAATGACCCACTGACCTGGATTGAGGTCAGGTGACTGACCCTTAAGGTCAGTTATTGGACTCTTTCTATAAAAATTCTGCATTGTTTGTATGCTTAGGATCATTGTCCTGCTGCATTGATCTAAAAGTGGTGCAATATGTATAAAAATGGTTATTACACAAATCCAATGTGCTAGAAACACTAACAATGACAGTTGTTCTATACCATTGTCCTGACACATTCTGACTGCACTATACTGTAAATGCACAGTAAATAGTGCTGGTCAAAGGAAGAAAGAGACAGATAGAGGAAACTTAAGGTCTTGTCCTCGTGTCCTGTTGTCACATCAAGGCGGCCTCAGATGAAGACAAACACTTCCTGCTGCTGAGAAAGGGACATCTGTGGTCTGTGTATATGTGTGGCAGGATAGTGGGGGGCAGCACCATTGTGCAGTGTGTCGTGCACAAACGCACACACGTCTATATATCACAAGCACTTTGGAGTTATGCATTTGAGGCAACATAAGCACACAATCAAAGCACCCTCGTTCAATGAAAGAGCAGAGTGGCAGCACAGGAAGAGAGACAGTACTTTTTCCCCAAAACACACACAGATATACAGGCATGTCCAGAAACAAAGTTTAAGGCCACACTGACACATAGGGAATGCTTTCTTCCTGAATAGCCAGTGAAAAACAGGCAGGAGTGCAGAATGAAATCAATGTCAGACACCTGAACAAAGCAGTTTAGCCAAGGACAGCCGAGAGTACATTAGGCATGCATCCTCGTGGATGTCCTTCCAAATACAGGCAGGGAAATTAAAATCCCATTCAAGCCCCCATGGGAGCCATGCACCGGAAGGTTACATAACTGTCAGCCGCAACAGTGATGGCTTCCTGTCAAAAAGGAAAAAAAGGGACCTGCCATGTTTTGACAACCTCCCAGGAAGGAGCGAATACAACCTGGGCACAGTGGAACCAACAGAACAGACTTATACAGGTGAACACGTCAACTGACATATCCCATATGTCTACAGGGGGCTGTTGCCAAGTTCTGGTCTCTCTCTCCTTCCTGTAAGCTACAAGCCCTGCCCTCAAACACACCGCCTCCTAATTCTCCAGCCCAGAAAAGTACAGCTGAAGATGTTCTGTGGATTATCTCCACAAGGAAACCACGTGCTGGCATTTATGGACAACATGTAAGGGTCCACCTTAGTTAATCTACTGAGCACGCACACAATGCAGGCTACTAGCTAATCACATCACTAGCTAGCGGGTTGGCTATTCTGCTTCACGTGACAATGAAGTTAGGTTTACCCACCTGTGCTGCTCTGTGGGATGCCACTGACAGACAACTCCATGGCCAACTGCAAGGCGCGCTCCCTACTTTGGGTGGAAGGGAACTGTTGCAACTAAGCTCGACTCAACCGTTTAATGCCATTATTAACACTACTTACGGCTTTAGCCAACCAAGACAGCGCCCAGCAGAGAGGAGTACACAGGCAGGGCCCTCCCACCTGCACCTTTTACATAAATATTTTAAGGGAGCTACTGATTTCACTGCTTCTCACATCTTTGCTTTCAAAACTCAGCTTTGAGAATAGATAAGAATTCAACTTTATGGAAATGTGGATGATTCGGCTATGTGTAAATTTACACTTTGATGTAAGATGATAAAGACAAGACTGGTTTGTATTGGAAGAACAACCAATTTATTCAGTAGGTGCAAAAGGAATAATGTGTCAACTTTTCATCAATATGCATGTTTGAACATAAAACACCATGCATGTAATAAGAGAGGCTCTTCACTGGTAGAGCCCTTTGCACAAAAATGAAAAGCAATCTCTTGAGATGTACATTGCTGAGAGAGAGAGAGAAAGAGAGAGACAGAGAGAGGTAGAGAGACAGAGAGAGAGAAGAGGGAAAGAGACTAAGAGAAATGTTTTCATTAAGTGCCCTGCAACATCTTATTTTTTCACTCAATTTCCTCCTGCCCTAAACTGCAAATGGCTGCTCAAAAAAGAGTAACAAGTGCACAAAATAAATGTGCAACACTGCACGCAGGGCTCCACTTTTTCCCTTTCCTTAAATGTGAAGATTATCTATGTCTGATCACCACTGAAACCTAGGTTGCCTAGCAACACACAATTAAGAAGTATGTTTTCCGATCGGCGAAAAGGGCTGCCCATTATCAGATGAAGTTACTGAAGCAACAAATGTCAGCTACATGCAAATGAGTTTGTTGTGCTGAAAGTGTAGTTGGGGGTGTGTGGGGTTGCTGCCACTGTGACCTTGGAAAACAGTGTATATCTGCGTGAAGCTTGAAAAGGTACTTTCCACCAATACCTCCCCCACAACTCCTTCCCGCTCGTCTGGATCTCGTACCCTACTTCTCATTTCGTTGACAACACATGAAGGAAAGCCACTTCATAAAAGTCATTACTTTTTAACAAGTGCAGCAGCCCACAGACCTACTGGAGAGGCAGGCAAGATACAGGGTTACATGGCTAACAGCAAGGTTAAAGGATTTAATTCTTCCCTAAGCTCATCAGCTCTCATCAACAGAGAAATCCATCAACCTGTGAAGGGGAGAAACCAAGGCCTTTATGTATAAAAATAAAATGAGATAATGCTTTGGGGAATTCACTCTCATTGTAAACTGGGCGTAAAAAGCTACCACACTACTTGTATTAACCTTGTATGAGACAAGTTCAACAAAAGTATCTACATAATTATGAGTTATGTAAAGCCAATGAAGATGAACAATAAACATATTCACAGGAATATGTGGTTAAAAAGAAAACATCATTTTAGAAAACAAACAATAAGGCAAGTTTGGTCTTCGTTTGCAAGACCTTCAAAAGCGAAACATTTCTTTCATTACTGTCACTCTAAAAATGTAAATTAAGAATTGGCATTTAAGACATGAATGTTGGCAAGTTAGTGAAAACAGCAAAGAGCTAAGACATTTATTTTCAAATAACTTTTCAGTTTGAGTGGGTAGAGAGCAAATTTCCTCTCCAAATACCTGCTGTCTGAGGTTAGAACGATGTGATGAGTTTGTAAGTGTAGCACACAAAAAATAAATGAAAAATTTGAACAGTACTACAACGCAACCAGAATTTCAAACAGAAAACAGGAGGTCTAGAAAAGCAGATACCTATTATAGTCCACACAACTATACATCCAATTAGTGTAATTGGATTTGAGGCAGTTAAGTCCCTGATTAGGAGAGAGTACAGTCTAAGATAGAATGACAGCAACTCTGCATCAAGTAAATAAACTTTTACATACTAAACACAAGCTGGATGTTTATGTGTTTTGGATATTTATTAGGATATCTGCCTAGGATATCTGAGGTAGGAGTACATTAAGAGAAAAACTAGTAAACATTATCCTGTATTTAAAAGTGATTTTTGCCAAATTGTCTTAGGGTTAGGGTTAGTGCACACCAATGCCTATTTTTTTAAATTTCCACCACAACAAGTGAACAAATCATGTACAAGAAACCTTAAAAAACCATGGTGGTGCTACAAAACAACTCAAAGCACACTGTTGCTTTAAAATTATTCTGACCATTAAACAAAGTAAAAGAAAAAGACAGCAAAGTGTTGGCCTTAATAACTGGAGTGCTGTTCATAAGGAATATTTCATCTTGGTGATGAGACAGGATCCCCTCAGGCAAATGACACAACTCTGTTGCAATACATGTATAAATAGTTGCATAATTTAAAAAAAGACCTCTCAGAGCAAAGCTGCTTAACTTGTCAGAAGCATCTTACATGCTACTCCTTCATTCAAAAAGACTGTCAGTCTTATTTTCTTTTTGTAGTACGCCAAGAATCTATCATATAAAGAATTAAATCTCACTATGCATCTAATCTATGATAAAACACAATAAGAAAAACTAAATTATTACCTACAGAAAAAAATATAAAAATCAACAACGAGGACAGAGGAGAGGGGGCTTTAAAGAGATAAGTGAGAAAGGTGAAGTTGGACATTACTTGTGTCAGGTGTGGTAGTCATGGTTGAGACTATGACAGGTGGACCAGTACGACGTCCAACCATCTTGCTGTTGTTAAGGTTTTGCACTTGAAGAGTGGAAGAAGAAGTGACGGGAACAATGGTACTCTCGGCAGCAGCATTGATCCCTTTCCGGAGAAGTTGGGGGCTGTGCATGGGGCTTGGTGCTCCTACTGGCGACGCTGGGGGGAGGTTGGGGGCCCTCTTCATCAGTTCCATTGGGGAATAAGAGCCAGAGAATGTTTTGGGCGCTGCTCCAGGGGTGCCTGGAGCTGGTAGAGGCTGTTGTCCAAGAGCAGACATGGCAAGACCAGAGTGGGCATTGTACAGGGAAAGAGGTCTTCCTTGAGTCGTAGCATTGCTATATCCTCCAGGGCTGACTGGGAAAGTTCCAGTTGCCAGGGGCCGTGCTCCTGGGTAGGTGGTGGTCTCCAGGAGGTGTTGAGAAGGTGCGCTGCTGGGTCTTCTACCAAGAAACTCTCCCATCCTGGGGGAAACGGTCTGATAGGTGGTGGGAGGTTGCTGCATCAGGCTGGGGTCCATGGTCAAACCCTGGGGCTGCATGTATAGGTCGTTGCGGTGGCTGAAGCTGTTGGATCGCGTACGTGTTAACGGCCCGCTTCCCTTACAACCAAGCACCACACGTGACAGAACCCGGGCCTGGGCCAAGTTAGGGGCCACGGAGCGGACATCATGGTCCTCCATCATTCCCAGCGTGCCAGTGGAATCAAATCCATGTTGCAGCAGGAGAGTGATAGTGCTCTCAGCCAAGCCTTCAGATCGCAAGAAAGCCAAGAAGGCAGGGTCCACCATCTTCTTGGGGTCTGCAGCACTGGGATGATGAGGAGGTAGGTTGGAGGTCATTCCAGCTGTGGCAGCCACCATGGCAGAGCTGGGGTCATAGTTTGGGTCATAAGGCAGCCTCTGGGAGGGTATAGCTCCATAGGCTCGAGGGAGAGCTCCGTCCATTCCCTGAGAAGCTGGATCCACCACTGAACTGGTGGCAGCTGGCTGGCGAGGGTCCAGAGGAAAGCTGTTAAAATTGTTATAAGCTTGGCGCGCAGAAAGAGAATGTGGCTCAGCAGCGTAAATAGGGGGATGAACCCCGTAGACTGCAGGAGAAAGAGAGCTGCCACCAATACGCTGGACGTCTGGGATCATCTTAGATCCCAGAGTTTCCCTGTACAAACGGCTCAGCTCATGAACGGGAGGGGGAGGAG
This sequence comes from Morone saxatilis, assembly GCF_004916995.1. Taxonomy (NCBI): domain Eukaryota; kingdom Metazoa; phylum Chordata; class Actinopteri; family Moronidae; genus Morone; species Morone saxatilis. Next base: position 7,286,192 of record NW_023339651.1, on the reverse strand, counting down.
GTGGCGGAGGAGGTGGCGGAGGAGGTGGAGGAGGAGGAGGCGCGGGGTTAGGTGTAGAAGCAGAGGCCAGCCCGGAAGGTGTGGCCCTTGCCTGTCCTTGATCCCAGGTAGGCCTCACCCCCCCAATGCTGGGCCCATAATGCAAGGCTGATCTGGTGAGCAGGTCCTGGTTATCCCTATAAAACCCAGACTCTTCAAGTGGCTGAGCAGATAAGGTAGCATCAGCCAGGTAGTAATCCTGTGGTGGTGCAGAGGCCCGGCCTGCCATAACTTGCCTGAGGTAGAGGCTGCTGCTTAGATCAGGCACAGAGGTCTTCCTTAGTAGCTGCTGTACATGCCGGTCCTGCGGGATCTGCCTGTATAGGAAAGGCTGGAGGACTGGATCCTGTTTCTTACCAAGATCTAGTTGATGGTGAAACCACACTCCACCGTCTCCCCCATCCAGTGACAAAGAATTCCTACGCCCCGCAATGGTGCCACAGTAGTGACAGCGGCTTGCAGACCTGTCGTTCTGGCCTTCAGTCCACTCAGGACCACACTGGCCCACAGAGCCACCAAAATGCGACTGCTCACTTGAGTTAGGCATCAGTGAAGACAATAATGCGGACAGCTATAAAAGCTGAAAATAGAGCCGGGTATTGTGTTTCACAAGTCTCCAGTTACACTCACCCCCAATCAAAAGACAGGAGTGGAGAGGAGAGGAAAAAAGGTGAAGCATGAGGTACCCTTTTACCTGATCTACAGCTGTAGCTGCCCCCTCCCCTTACTCTTAAGTCTGTGCTATCATGTAGCTCCCTGCTGGCAGCCTATCTAAATAATTCAGCCCTGGAAACATTAGAAATCCATGAGGAGAGAGGCAGAACATGACAAACACATAGAAAGAGTACACACACACACATGCAGACAGCATAAAACACACCTTTAGGGCGAGGATCTACTCCATTCTACAGCAGTGATCATGCTTGTGCTGGGCATGACGCTTACATTCCAAACTAAGAGCGAGGGTAAAGAAATTGGGGTAAAAACACATGCTGGACAATGCCAACAGAATGGAGGAGGGGACTAGATGCACTAATCCAATGGGGTTGATGCACACCATTGGCAGGGACAGTCCTTTCCTCCACAGCGTTTGCCACAAGGGGATTAGCGTCAAACTAAAACCTGCTTAAATCCACTGCCCCCTGTGACATCACTTGAACCAGATAGTGTACACAGCCAGCACGCTGCTGTGGCCCCTGGATGTGTTCACGGAGTGTAAAGCTACAGTGTTTACGGTGCTTAGTGGTTACTACTAACCCCTTCGATGGCCTGCAGCCGGCATCCCTCTGAGCGTGAATGGATCTTCCCAGAGGGACCGGAGAGGTTGGGGACTGACATGCTTGCTGTAGTGTGTCCCTGGAGAGAGAGGAAGGCGGGGGAGTTGCAAAGGCCGGACACACAAGTACTACTGAGGGTCAGATTTAATCCGGGGGCTACTAGAAGGAGACCAGGAGATGCTCCAGTCGAACCATGGAGAATGCGCAGCCTCTACTGGGGTTTATATATCATATGGAATACAGACACTAATTGCACATACCACACCCGTTTAAATGGCATGTTAAAAGGAAAAAATCTTGCAACCCATGCGCAGTCCCCTTGTAATAAGTGATAAAACATTCGAGTTTTCAATGCATATGTTTGAGTTGACCTGTTAGAAGGTTTTATCTCTGTTTCACCTCTAATAGATTTTTCGTGAATTGAATCACAAGAAAAATGTAGAATGTCCTTAGGCTATATCCCAAAAGTCTACTTGGCAATGTTCGAGATTATTATCCAGGTTTTTTATTTCAAACTTACACTAAAGCATCAAGGACATAGCACATAAAGATAAAGCGGACTAGTGCTATGTGACACAAGGCATGAAGTCACAATTGATCTATTGAGTTCGCGTCGCCGATTCCGCGTTGAAACTTTTCGGTGATAGCTTCAAATTGCTTGTTATGTTTGGCCAACAAGCCAAACCACTAAGCTTACCTCGATAGCCTTTATGTCCAGAGTTATATTGCTAGGAATTTAGCCAATATAAAGCTGATGTCTGAAAAGCCGAATGGCTTAGGTAGAATCTATGTAACCGGAATTTAGTACTGGGCTTGCTTACAATGACTTATAACTTTCAATCATAATTGCTAAAGCCTAATGGACCATTCAAATATACCACAATATACAGACTTTTCAATTAATAAACGTGATATAAGGTTTTACACATTTTGCTGCAAACGTTATGATGAACACGTGAATGATTCAGAAAAATACAATTCAGGATGTATTTTCAAAACCTCCTTTCTGATCAAAGCCATGTCTATCGGTTAATTACTGTTGTCGAATATGTGCATAAAGGTTCTATTTCATGGCTTCTAACTATCGTGTTGGCATTTCGTGTCGACAGAAAGGCCAGGCTTATAGGTAATCTACTGTTGTACTTCTTTTTGAGTTCGATTGTATTCTCTTTTCTACACGACCGACCTCGATCCCCTTAAAAGTCAACACTCAATAAAGTATATTTCGATCTCTAGCGACACAAATAGAATTTGATCTTTTGTTCATTATCTTCCTGACTTTCAAAGATTTACAAGCAATTGGAGATGGTCCGCTTAATCTTGATTGCCGTGTGTTGTAGGCTCACATCGGTTAGAAGCAATAGAAATGCCCGGTTTTCCTAATTTAGCAAGATTGGCCATTCAGGGTCTATAGAGAGATATATCTATTGAATCTACAAATACAGCATATGGCTAGCGATCTTCGGTTTTGAAATACGAAGATCAGCAGGAAAGAGTCTGATATTGTCTTCGTATATTATAAAAAAGGTGTATGATTCAAATAAATTGGTTCTTCCAGGAACAGTCAGTTACGTAAACTTGTAATCTTCCTCTTTGTGATGTGGTGGACAAAAACTAATAATTATATGTTCTGATTAATATAACGCAGGACCACAGCCTGGTGGCATGCACGCATTGACAATCTCACCTCTACCTACGCAAGCTCAGAGGCAGGTGGGATAAGAGGACTATAGGAGGAGCGAGGAATAAGGATTACATGAGGTCATGGAGAACTTCGCAACATAGGACTGTGAACAAGAGTGCAGATGAGAAAGTATAATAAGAGGCTACAATGCCTTGAATTTCTATTCATTGTTCTGTTTCGTTCTATCAGATACTGTACAGTCTTGAATTGAGCCACAGGCAACAAGGGGGTCTCTTAAAGGAAGAGTTATTTCCAGCAAGTCGCAGAACAATTCAACTTTCTCGGAATTGATCACTGAAAGCGGAAAAGTACAATCACTTTCGACAGTCACCTGCTTTGAGATAAACTGACGGGCGAAAACGAATTAACTCAACTGTTTAACAGATGCACACCATGATGATCCGCCTAATGCCTAAAATTATCTAGTGAATTTGGCACCTCTTTATTAGTTATCCTATTCCTCACCTTAATACAAGTCACAGTATGTAGCCCTGACGAGATATATGACATTCTAACATTCTATAACAACCTTGTTTTCGAATTATTTTGATATTATGGTGAGTGTGGAGGGCATCTGAATGGATGATTGCAGAGGAGGGACGAATGTGAGTTAAGGAGCAAGGATCTAGCAAAAAACAAAGCTCGATTGTTTCCGATCTGTTGCTTAAGAACAACATCTGTAATGGCTCGTGAAAAGGTTCCGTCTATCCTAAAGCATACCGTACAGAACAAATGCAAAAACAAATAAACATACAATAGAAGGGTCACCCAACGAACATGACAGTTTTAATTTTCCCCTATGGCCCAAGCAAGTGGCACAGGGATGATGCCTAAACATCT
>NW_023339651.1:7279022-7282252 GCF_004916995.1 Morone saxatilis | reverse complement strand
TATATATATATATATATGAATACAGACATATGCACATACAAGTAAATGCATGTTAAAAGGAAAAATCTTGCAACCATGCAGCCCCTTTGTAAAAAACTGTTCAATGTTTGAGTGATTTAGAATATTTTCCCCAAGTTTTATGTATACTAGGGCTAATGAATTATATTTCGGATTTATCAGGGTTTTTTTTTTTTATAAAGCATCAGAAAATAGTAAGACATACACATCCCAATTTCTCCGAGCCCAAGGTGATAGCTTCAAATTGCTTGTTATGTTTGGCCAACAGCCAAAAACCCGAAGCTATTCAGTTTGCAATGATATAAAGCTGAGAAAAGCAGCAAATCTTAACTGGATTTTTGTCTTGTTAAATGACTTAAATATTTATCAGAATTGCTAAGCTTTCCTTCATATCACATAATCAATTAATAAACGTATCATTTCAAATCTGAATGATTCAGGAAAATTTATATCTTGAAAAGTGTACTGTATTACTGTCATAATAAAGCCATTTTATGCTTGCTATCACTTTTAGTCACGAAATGAACCTGTACCATTTGAGTCGTATTCCCCCACACACAGCTCTCCCTTTGTCACTACATACACCAGATGTACGACAGAGCAGATGTGGCTTATCTGAGATGTTGGCATCGGAGAGATAACTGCCGGTGTTTACTTGCCGTGACAAGAGCAATGTAAACAAAAAACAGCGGCAGGGGTAGAAGAAAAGGGAGCTTTGATAAGTGTGTGATGGGAAAAAAAAAGCTGATAAGGCGGGAGGCTGCCAGCTTTGACTTCACCTCTAAGACAGGCAGGGTGGGATAGGAGGACAAGGCAGGAGGGGAAGAGGATATGATTGGACTGCACTGGACTGTGACAACTAGATGGCTACAAGCCTGTTTCTATTCTGTTCTTTATTTCTGTTTGAAACAGGCAACAGGGGTTTAAAGGAAGAGTTATTTCAGCAAGTCGCCAGGAACATCATCTGGAGGCTCCTGAAGCTGAGACACAAAGACAGCGTGACTGAGATGGGCTAAATTTATTACTGTTTAAGAGTGACAAGAGACCGCAACAGTACTGTGCCTCTTTATGTTTTCCCACTACCTGTCAAGTCACAGAGGGAAATGCTATAACAACCTTGTTTTCATTTTAGAGCTTAAGTGATGCAATCATGATATAATAGCAAAAAACAAAAATCAGATTGTTTCATTATAGAACATCCTAATTGGAGAACATTAAGTAGGTCAAAACAAAAAACTAAATCAGAACAGTTTCATTTTCCCTATGGCCCAAAGCAGTCCAGGATGATGCACATCTGAAGGATGGTTTCTTTCATTAGAGGTAAAGTATACCTAGCAATTTCCTTGCAATGATTTCTCAGCGCTGTCCTCCCAGGTCTGAGTCTCCCTGCGCTTTTTTGTCAGCTGTAAAACACACCATTAATCACTGTGTTGTATCTCTCTACAGCGATCGCCGACAATAACTTCTTTTAATAAGCCCCTTCCAGGGCCGTGTGTCACTCAGATCCCCGCTTCCTGACAAAATATTAATAACAATAATAAACATCTCAAGTACGGTCAGGCTAGTGTTGCTAAAACCGAAACAAGGATATGGCATATCATATCTCCTGCCATGCAAATTGCTGCATTTCCCACAATTCATAAGCAAGAGAAGCTGGGGTACCATATTCATCTTGTCTACATTCTCTGATATGCCTCTCATGAGAGCTGCTCCATAATTAAGTGAGCATGCTATATTACATTCATCAAGCAACAGGGACCCTGTAGTTGCTAGCATGAATAATACAATAGAAGAAAAGAAACCCCAAACTTACACTGTGGATATTTGGTGCACGGCATCAGAATTGATGCCAACACTCGGTTTGCTAGCTCGGAGCCAATTGTACGGCTCTGTGAAAGACCTCTAGGTACAATGTGTTGAACAGACGTCCAGCAACAGTCATGCCTTTGGAGCAATCTGGCCATCTTTCTAGGGCACAGGACGCTAACGGCAGGACTTGGCAGGCAGCGCAGGCAGAGATAGCTGCAGAATGATTTAGATAGCTGCAACTCTACAACTGCTGATCCATTAAACTTTCATAGGGACTTCATAAATTAAAACCATGACTGGGAGAACTTGAAAATTCTACTCAATTACTGTGATTGTACAGTATATTAAAGTTTTAACGAGCCTCTGGGCCTGTGCTCACTCTAACACAAGTACAGGGGGGAAGGAGGGGCGACGAGTAAAGAAAAACACATGGTACCAATTCTGGTCCGATGGCTTTCGGAGGGTTCACATCTGCTGTGTTATCAAGATGCTGTCCTCCGCCTCTTTACCACCTCGCATCTCCGCAGTATATGACAATGTGTCACACATTTGCACGGGTGGGAGGAATGCGGGGCAGAGCGAAAGCCGCTACTGTAAACCTTTTATCAACAGGGCGTGACCTCTGATAGACTTGGTGAGGCAACTGATTAGAGTTTTGTCTTCCATTTTAGCAGGTTGGTTTGTTCTCTCTTTTGCCTCGTGCGCAGCCCCGCGCTCCGCCTGCCTATCATTATCAAGCCAGTGGCCCATACTGCATCACAGATGGGGCAGACAGAAGGGAGAGACGACAGCCCGCTTGCTTTTTGGAGAGATGAGGAGTGTGCAGCTGAGTGAGAGAAGAGGGAGGGAAGGACAGTGAGAGAGAGAGAGAAGAAAGGATAGAACAGAAAATGTAATTTGCCTCCACATCACTGATGAAAAAAAGATATGGAGTCTAGTTAAACGAAAGAACACTTTTACAATATGTTAATTTCAGCAGTGGTTATAAGCGAGGATGTAGTGGAGGGTAAAGGTACTTACAAACTGAATTTTAAATATCTAATGTACATCTCCTGCGGTGTTAAAGCATGGTTTACAAAGGTCAGTATGCCCTCTCACACCTTTTAATTTACAAAACCTATTGTCTCTTTCTTTTTTTAACAACATAAACCCAACTACTCATTCATCAGTGTGTAATGTTGTCTTAATAGTACTTAACATAGAATAGTCAAAAATTAGCCATTTTTCAATGTGATTTTTTAAACCCAGTAAATAATGTATCTGATTAAATAATAATTCAAGAAAATCTGAATAAGGGTTCAGTGTCACACGGATGCATTGCAGTCGGTGCTCAAAAAGATTTTAGGTTTGATACCCGGCCTTTAGTTTCATGAGCACAAAGCATTAATTCAATTCAATTCAAT
>NW_023339651.1:7262913-7278922 GCF_004916995.1 Morone saxatilis | reverse complement strand
TATAATACAATATAATATAATATAATACAATATAATATAATATAATATATATATATATATATATAATAAATATAATCTCTAGAAAGAACAATTGGCTACTGAACTACTTTTGTGTTTTGTTCAGCAACTAATATGGATCAATTATATTCCTAATTATACAACCATAAAGTGTCATCATGTAACACAACATGAAGAAAATGCCTATGTTGATTAAAACATTATCTGACTAGATTAGAGCGGCTCCAATCTAACCCAGAGGGGAAACAGTATTGCAGTCTACAAGCAAAACAACAATCTTAGCAATGAAAAAAAAAAGGAAAAGAACCCCATCCTTCCTCCCAGCCACTAGGCCCAGTTCCTGCAGAATGATAAACATTGGTTCAGCTCAAATTAAGCTGAGAACATGAAAGGACCTGAGGCTGGGAGGAACATAGGCCATGGCAGATCACTCCTCATCTCTTCAGATGACAGAAATGAATCTCTTCACCCCTGAGAGAGAAATGAGAGAAAGAGTGAAAGAGAAAGCTCCTCTCTGTTCCTCATAATGCTGAATTAAAGCTGATGCTTACCAGCAGCTGCTTTGATTGAGCTAACTGGCAGCTTTTGATGAAAACAGTCGCAACCAGCTCCCTGCCACCTTATTTGCAGACAGGCCAGATTATGCTAAATGCATATCAAGGACTTTAATGGCTTAATCAGCCTTGTCATCTACCCACCGGGTTTCCTTAGATACCGCATTTGTGATCCCACTGCCATAAATGTCAATGTATAAACAGCCAGAATGAACAACTCGGGCAATGGTATAATATTTAAAAAAAATACAATTTACACCTTGCAGGACGTTGGAAACTGTCTTGGACGACAAGAGCTGTGTTTTAGTGTCGGGAAAACAATAGAAACACAGGCGAAGGCTCTGTTGGACAGTGCAGAGAGAGTGTGGTCTCAGCAGACGTTTTCGAAAGAGAACGCTCCAAATCTTCCCTTGAAAGAGATTGAGGAGAGACAGCACGAATCACGGCTTCATCTGGTCTGTATCTGTTTGCCAACTGCGGCCCTGGTTGAAGTGTGAACCTGGATTAAGATGAGTTACACCCGACAGCAGCCAAATGAGCCCTGTGAGGATTTTTTACCTGTATGTGAAACAAAAAGCAGAGCCTTGCTTCATGTGTGTTTTTCTCCTCGCGTGGAGGCAATTTCCATGGCAGCCTTATCACGCCGCTACATGCAATCAGTGGGACAACTTTGCCTGGTCATTGGCTCATAGACAAATCACAAATCACAAGCTGTTTTTTTTTTCCTTACGCCCTCACAATGGCCGCCAGAGGACTGATTCACTGATCCTGTATGATGGCCATCTGGAGAGCTAGTGTGTGTGTGTGTGTATTTATGTGTGCGTTTGTGTGTGTGAGAAGGAACGTCGGCAGGTACGCTCACCACGAGGTAACTCCGCATGCATCACAGCAACACCTGTTACCGTCTCTCTATGCGTCTCCTGTGGGCTTTGAGCTCGCGCCCAGCAGAGCAGACTAACTGTTGGTCCCTCAGGAATGACTAACTACCTCAGCTGTCTGATTCACACGAATGCAACAGCTGGATGCGGACTGCAACTCTAATCAGGAAGGATTTCCACCAATGAACGACCCACCTGTGATATGAAATATGACTGTTTTTATGACTCGCCTTTAGGGTTGGGCAATTATTCAATTTTGAAAGTTTGAGCAGACTCTGATCGTTGCGAGATAATCTTAGTCATGTTATTGTTCAAATGTCAGCTGTCCAAACTGCTAAGTAATTTACAGTCATAAGCTGATAAAATGAATTATTTGAATGTTCTACATTTTTGGAAATGTGCTTATTTGCTTTCTTGCCAAGAGTTAGAGTCAAGCTACTGCTGGCAGCTGACAAACTTAGCTTATCATAAAGACTGGAAACAGGGAGTGGAAGCAGTTAGCCTGGCTCTATCCAAAGGTAACAAAATGTGTACCAGCACCTCTAAGGATTGCTAATTAACATGTTCTACATTGTTTACTTAATCCGTATAAAAACGACGATTCAGCATTTTACGGGGGGGGTTATGTAATGTAATGAACTATTTCTTGGCGGGACCGGTAACTTCCTGAAGTCTAGGCTGGTTGCCTGGCAACTGGTCCTGGACAAAAGATGGCCATGAGCTTTAGAGGAGGTAGCAGGCTGATCTCTGGACAGAGCCAGGCTAACTGCTCCCATTCTTTGTGCTAAGCTAAGCTAAGCTAAGCTAACAAGCTGCCGGTGGTAGCTACATGTATTTACTGTATAGACATCAGAGTGGTATCAGTCTTCTCATCTAACTCCCAGCATGCCTGTGCCTATCCTGTTACAGGGATCATTTTCTCTGCATTTCTGGGAATTTCAGAGGGTCTTATAACTTTACACACATATTGGGTTTCTTTAGAGTTGACTTTAGGCTGCTAGCTGCTCAGAGCTGCTTAAAATGTAAAAATAAAATCCAAATAATATAGAAAAATAATAGATTTAGTCTTCTTCACCACGATTACATACCTTAGAGTGCAGACAAGGATCTGAAATAGCCTTTATACATATACACAAGACATAATGAAAATGTTGACTGAATAAAGGAACTATGTAAAAAAGTGGATGCTGAGGAAATATATAATATATAAATATAAATATCTATAAAAGCATGGCTTGATTGAAGTATAATGAAGCAATACATTACATTTTTGATTGACATTGATATTGTGCTGTAATGCACTGACCTAATGTATTTTTAAGCTACTACTTTGCATCAAAAACTCAACATAATCAATTTTCCACAGCAGTGGCAGGGACAGAAAACTAGGATTCTTAGGCCTAACTATGGGCTTTTACAGGATGCACGGCATATGTCCTTCATTTCATGTGCGCAACTCTGAGGTGCTTACATCATGCTGCAAAACAAATATGCTGGCACTGGGGGTAATGGTGCGTCTAGCTTCATTTTCCAGCACTGCAGTCATGTCTGCCTCTCCCTGCGCTGGCTCCAGGAGGGCCCAGCAGCTTAACAAGCCTCTCGGGGACCCAGACAGCAGAGAGGAGATGATTTTACCTCAGGACACAGTCTGACAGACACACACACAAACACATATGGACGCATGATACACATACACACACACACGCGCGCCAGGCAAAGTCAAACAAGTGGGTTTAAAAATGCACATCCACAAGGCTTCAGACACAGTTTATACACCCACACAAAGGCTCATATTCCTTGTTGCCTAGGCCCACTTTGTAGCTATGTGCACGGCAGGGGGCTCCTATTCTATGTTCAGGCCCTTCAATACAGCACCACCGCTCTCTAATCCACAACCTAAAGCCTAATAATCACTGTAGTTCATGGTGTAAAATTGGCTGCTTCCAAACAGCCGTGACTGGATAGAAACCATTCAATCCCCTGCGGTTATCTGACTTGAGTTCAGATGTTTAGAGATTCTCCATAACCATAAGTCACATAACAGACACTCCTACACAAACAAACAGCGCCTCACAGAGAGGCCAGAGTATAGCAATAATCTCATTTACATCCACCAGATGACCAGTTTGCTGCTGAGGTCAACATTTATACACTGCTTACTGTAGTATCTGACATGTGCTGTGTGCCAGGAGAAAATTATTGCAATCAATGGGTATTGATCACCAATAGGTCTTAGGGTTGTGCTAATAACAATAAGGATGGTTGGCCAGGGGATGTATAGCTCTGAAGCAGTGTCAGAGAGGGAAATTAAAAAAACAAAACAAGTATTAGATGGGATTTCTTTAGCAAAATAACACAATTATTTGTATAGTAAGATTGTTTTTGGTGATTTGCAGGTCAAATAACTGGGATAAATTTGGTTTTAGTTGATTTGGGTTACCTATAACCATTGTTTCAACATCATTTAAATTATATTTCCACATGTAATTAAGGGCCTTCTTAAAATAAAACATTAATCAAAATACAGTTATTGAAAGGCTGTTGAAACAATAGTTATATGTAACATAGAAATCTAAACATTTTAACATTTCAACCAAATTTAGCTCAGTTATGTCTCCACATCAGTGCTTAATGCTCAGTGACCATCAAACTGATTCTGCTCACTACTGACACCATGATTATGTATTTAATTATTTCTCCATCTTTGAGAACAAAACTGATTTTGGACATTTAAACAGACAAAAAAACATCAACTACAATTTACTAGTGTAGACAGAACACTTAATTTGATGCACTGGAGCTTGAAACATAAGCATCGAGATCAAACCCCAGAGTTTAATTAACTGTGAAATCCAGAATTGTGATTGTAAATATGATATCAGCTCTGCTTGCACGTATTGAAAACAAGTGTGACATAAAAAAAGTTAAGGACAGACACATACATGTAACCTTACCTTCGCAGATCCTGTCCAGCCGCTGCCTCTTCACTTTGTGTTTGTCAGTCAGGGACATGGCGTCAAACACAGCACGGCACGGGACGGCAGGGCACGGCTCGGCACGGCAGGGTACCTCTCCTCCTCAGCCACAAATACTGACAAGGTTCAGACTCCTAGTGCACTGTCAGCACTATTCCCCGGGGCATACCGCCTCGGCACATACACCTGGAAGAAAGGCAAGAATCTGGTTAAACACAACCCTGGCACACAAACACACACCATGCTCTATATACACACATTATTGATGTACAAGCACAAAAAAAAAAAAAAACTCTCTGACACAGGAAGGCATTAAAGAATCCTTGACTACAAAGTCACTCAGCCTCTTGCTCACAAAGAGCCCGTGAAGCTGCAGGCGATAGATATACAGAAAATCAGTGAATCACACACATTCTCACACACACACACTTACTCAGATACTGTTGGTGACAAAGTGCCCCATTTGCTCTAAAAAGTGACAAAGCTACCGTGCACTAAAAGCTCCACTTTTCTCCTGTTTGAAGTGTGTTTTTCTTTCACTGACAAACATTCATCTGAAGCTCCATCTGACTTGTCACTCGTCACATACCTTATTGATCGCGGTGACATTGGAGGTATGTCGACTTAGACAAATAGCTATCTGCTTTTACCTTCTTTTCTTTTTTTTTTGCCCTCACAGCCATTGCCAAAGCAAGCATAGAAAAATACTTATTCATCTGACAAAAGTTGATCTGCGCAAATGCTAAAGGAGCTGAACTTGCGAGGAGAGATTCATCATCAGACAAAATGAAGCTCTTGAGTCGATGTGCTGCACCTGAAGGTTGACAGACTGTCGTGTAATGACACATTCAGGCCAATAGAGGGTAGTTAAAATCTACTCAGAGGGGAGCACACCATCTCACTTACACCTCTATTCTAATATGTGTATATACTAAGTATCAGTTGACTACATGCCTGTTTCTCCTCCGAGCTCACATCTCTATCTACTTTAATAATACAAATTCTAATGCAATGAATTGTATTTCTTGCTAATTATTTTGACCAGGATTTGGAATGGCAATTGTAATTATACTTGCTATTTCAGATTACATCAGTATTACAGAAGTTCAGAAGTTGTAACAGGCTGAAAATGTTACTTGAGAAAGCCTTCAATTCAGTATCACTGGTAGACATTTAGGCAAATATATGTAAAAATGCATCTTTGTTACAGAGAAAACCAGAGTATGTAGTTTTTCCACAGGCAGTACATTATGAGTACAGCGAGAATCAGCTTCTTGGAGAACTAGAGTAAAATTATTGCAACACAACAGGGATTAAATGTTGCACTTAAAACTCAAATTCCACATTGTGCTCATCTAAGACCAGAGCCAGAGGCGTCTCTCCTCTCAGAAAGTGCTGAGACCATGAAAACATCCCTTTCTGCCAAAAAGCATCAGGGCAAAGACATGACTTGAAGTCTTCATCAGTCCTTTGTAGTCAGAATTTAGAAGAAAGAAAATGGAGAAGGAAGACAGAAGTTCAACAGAAAAACAACGCCCTCCATCGTTATCTGCGAGAAGTCAGCGTGGTGTGGATGTGAGTCTGCCCTCTCCTCAGTCGTCAGTGTAATTTGTCAGAATTGGCTGTTCTGGACTGGAGCTCAGGGCTGGTGTGTGTAGTTGTCAAATGTGACACTATCAGTACACATCTACACATACGGGACTGCACAGACCCATCACACTGGGAGGTACACGGAGCTGTATACAGCACATTGAGGAAAAACCCTCCCTCAGACACTTGACCTGATGATACCTAACAGACAAAAGATATTTCTCAGACATATTTCTGCTACTGTAGGCCTCTCAACCTTCCTACAGTTAATGATTTAATGTTTCAGAGAATGCCTTTCGACAACCCCAAGAAGAGGGGGTGTCTAGGATTGTTGCATTTTTTACTTGTAGAGTAAAGCAAAAGTGCACACCACATAAAGCACTGGATTTCTCTCTTGTTGAACATCAGAACAAAATGTTTTTAATTAATGTGCAGAGTCTGACACCACAATCCGTCTACAGTCTGTTTTAGAAACAATTTTATTAGACTGCAAATTTCTTTTCGACTTTTTGACCACTACTAGTCAAATGAAAAGTGCAAGCTATTTTTTTTAGAGCTGCAATAATTATTGTTTGATCAACTAGAGTCAAAATCTTCAAATATTTTGATAATACTTTTTTTTATTTTTAAGCAAACATGCAAAGCATTTGATGGTACTTTTATAGACCAAACTATCAATCTATTAAACACAAAACCACCACATTAATCAATTATGAGAATAACAGTTAGTTGCAGTCACAAAAATGTAATCTATTTTTAAACTTTCTTTGTTTATGAGAAAGGAAAAGCATTCAACAAGTTTGTTAGACCTCAAGGTCTTTATGAGAAAGCAACAGGGAGTACCTTTAATTGCCTTTTCATAAAAGATCTGTGTGTCTACGATGTCTTCTGTAGACGGAAAAATCAATTTTGACGTGAGGAAGCAACACGGAATGGGTCACTTCCAGGGTGTCTTTCCAAAAGGGCAGCTCTCTGGCTGCAGTATGTTAACGGGCTGCTGGAAAACCTCACCCTGTTACTTGATTCATTTCAGTTGTTTTCCCTGTCCCTCCTTCTTCCTTTTCATCTGTCCATCCCTCTGTAGTGCTGCTGCCTCTGAGGTCTCTCACACAGAGTCATCAATCACCGGGCCCTCTTCCAGGGCTGTCCACTTGTGTGTGCATGTGTGTGTGACATAAAGAGTGAGAGTGACAGAGAGGGAGGAGAGTAGAAAAAAAAAGAGTGCTCATAGAGGATAACAAGACCCACACAGAGGCCAAACCTTCCCTGTTTCTTATCCCCTTGTGTCTCCCGCACTCATTTACTCAGCCAACTACAAGCAGAGTCCAAGAAACTCCCTCCAAGACTTTCTAAAATACAGTCAAGCATGACCCTCATGCTCTTATAAAAAAAAATTATGAAACTGGGCACATTTTCTCCACGGTTCAAAAGATAAACTGAAACAAAGCCGGCAGTGCAGTCAGCAGGGCCTGAAAGGGTATTTAGGCAGGGATTTTGCACTCTCAATCCAAACACAAAGGTCATATACATGAATCTTAATATTTAAGAGGCATTAAAAGTCAGATGATCGATAAAACTCTCTGCCTGCGGGGCCACAGCTCATTGAAAGAGAAACATTTGTGCGCGAGAGGCCGAGACATTAAATGTAGGAATCCATATCTGTGATGGCCGGCTTTGTCTCCCAAGGACGTCTCCACTCTGAGCACAATCACAGTCCACAAACTCTGCTCAATGTCAGCAACACACAGAGATCACTGTCCGAGCACTGTCGGCAGAGGTGGGGGAAGGGGAGTTTAACACAACACAACGGATAGAGACGCACAAATGAGCGGTTTCAGTTAGTGCTGAAACGATTAGTGACAGAAAACTGACTGGAAATGAACCAACGGCAAATTGCTAATCTAAACTAAAAGAATAGTTTGACATTTTGGGAATACGTTTATTTGCTTTCTTGCCAAGAGTCAGATGAGATGATCGATTATCTGTCCATTTGATATTACTCTGGACTCAGGTGACTTTCAGCTTAGCTTAGTTTAGCATAAAGACTGAAAGACATTTTAACAGTTTGTTTTTGTGCGGAATAAACAAACAATTTACATCTATTGGCTGCAGATTCTTATTAGTGTACAGACATGAGTGAACTTCTTATGAACAAGTTTAGTGTTTTTCAGACTAATCAAATCCCTGACGTGGGGTGTATCTAAGGTCGAACACACATAGAAGCCACCATTTTGCGTTGATACAGACAGGACAAGTCTATCTATTTGGAGGTAATTTCCCAAAAGGTTAGCTCATTAACTGATTCATTTTCAGTAGACTAATTATTATTAATCATACTAATTATAATAATTTCTATGATAGCATAATCATTTGTGAATATAAACCATTTATTGGTTAAACTTTCTCAATATTCTGAATTTTTCTATATGAACTATACAGACAAATTTGAAGATGCCATTTTGGGCTGTGTGAAATATATTTTGACATTTTATTGAATTAATAAGACAAGTATTCTTTAGATTAATCAATGCAGAAAAAACACATGACATTATGACTTTAACCACGAGTGAATGTGAAAGAACAAAAGTCAAATTGAATTAATTTGAAAGAGCATCTTCTTGTAATGCGATGAAATTTAATGATGACAACGCCGTTGTTGCAATCCATCTTCCTACTGAGAGGCAAACACTAACAGAATTGTCTCCGATGTGATTAATTGACTTTGCCGAAATAAGAAAATAATTTGGTTTGGTAAACAGATAGGAGCAACGCCCCTGACAGATTCTCATTAGAAAGCAGTGATTACTTACTTTATTAGACACTTGGGGGGGAAGGCTACTGATCTGAGGCAATCTCACACAGTCAAAACAGTCATTACAGTTACAGTATCACTTCATGTGTTGACACAGATCAGTGTGATTTGGAAGAGCCTGAAGAACAGAGCAGAGAAGCTGTTTCCTTTTGTTTAAAGACAGATGGAAATATGTTTGGACAGGAGGGAGATTGCTAAAAGCCAAGCTGGAGACAGAGTGAGAGCCGGCTAAGACAGTGTCAGTGGATGAGTTAGAGAGATTGAATAATTAAAAAGGTCAGGCTACCTGCCTGCTGTGTGTCGCTTCACACATGCAGGCCAGCGCACACACATGCTGTACACACAATTCTGAGAGAGGCATAATGCACACTAGGGAAAAGACTGAAGAGACAAGTCATTTGGGGGAATGATCATTTTCCCTCGAACACAGTGTAGTTTGTGAACTAATTGGGTGAATCCATAATTAATTTGCTGACATTAAGCCTTCGGGTCTGCTCCACTAAGACTCTACTTTCTAAGGATGTGAAGAAGTGCTAGTGAAGCCTTGGGCTCACCACTGAAGGGGGAGACTCTTGTTCTGATGTTTCACAGTGCAGGTTCTGACATTTAGAGATGTGAAACAGTTAACTTCCAATACTGCGGGGAATAGTTTAACGTAGACCTACATTTTTTTTCAATGAAACATTTAAGTGACGGACAAATCCAGAAAATCCCTACTCAACAAGTTTTCAATCCGCATCAGAACCATCACAGAGAAAGGTTATATTTCCCATCTGGCTGTTATCCCAAGGGGACAAAAACATCAATGCTGAGAGAGTTTTCACAAGTGTTTCTGGTACTGATGAGAGGTTTGGGGCTTTTTTTTGACTTATTAAAGCAGAGTGACCCTCTGTAGTTGAAGTGCATTGCAAACTGTAGGTCAAAGTGTTCGACCATCACAGATTTTTTATTTGTTTAGGGGTTGGTCTTGATTGGCAAGCCAGATTGCTACAAGGCGATACAGAAGAAAAAAATGACACTCAGCATTTTCTTTTTTGAATTTCAAACAGGGATCACTGACAGTTGTTGCTTTGTCTCAGTTTTTAGCCACAATTGTCTGCACGTAGGGGGAAAAATGGGATTTAAACAGGGCTTGGCATTTTTTAAATACTTAATATATTCCCTTTGATTTATGATAAGCCAAAGACTGTTTTCAGCCCCCTGTCAAAAATGTTAATTTGAGTGAAATCTGGTTTCAATTTGGAGCATAGACCAACCAAACAAAGATAGGTTTTTGGTGAATATCAGTGAATATTGTTTATTTGACTTACTGTACTCACTTGACTGAAACAATAAATGATTCTGGCACACGTACCACGGAATTTTTTATCACTTTATTCTGTTACAGATTCAGATCCAGATCACAAACTTCAAAACATTTTCTTTCATAAAAACAAATTTAGAAGATTGTTAAGGCTTGGCACAGGTATGCAGCCTGAGCACTTTCTAGCGTCTAAGTTGATTTCAACATTTGTCTAGTAATTATGATGAAAAATCAACAGCTGCTGTGGTTTTTAACATTACACTAAAATAATATGACACAGTTTAAAGCTCTGAAGATTAGAATGAGGTAGGATTAGAAGGGAATGGTCTTTTGATTTAGATCTGTTTGAATTGTATTATGTAACCATAAATCCTCATTCCGTACAACAATCTTTTACAGCCAATCTAACCACATTTTCAGTGTGTGGCGAAAATACAGAAACCACACTGAAACCACAGGGATTTTATCAATCGTCAGATGGAATGAAATATTTGGACGGTGTTCCCTCTTTTGGGAAAACAGTGCCTTGACTCATTGTGCTGAGTGATTAAATGTTGAGTTGTTTAGTTCAAGTGCAGTCAGAGCAGGATATTTTTATCTGTATTCGATGGACAGTTAAAAAGATTAAGATTATCTAACTGGTTATTTTTAGTAAACTGCCAAATTATATCTCATTCAGGAAAGCTTTAGATGAAATCTTTCAATGAGTTGTCGAATGCACTGCAGCTCTGAAGTCTGTATTTACTGTATCTTTTAGCTGAAGCTACAACCTCTTTGAATTTTGTCGTAACATCTCAATGTGAGTTCTGCTGTAATCCTTGCCAAGACTAAAAACTAGAATCACTCGCTTTTAGATGGAGTTGGATAACTTCAGCAGTTACTTCTCCTGACTTAATTTCCCTGTGGAGTTTGACAGGAAAATTGTGGGGAGAGACAACTGTTAAACTTATCTGACAGAGTGCAGCAAGAAAACGCACAGCAATATCCATCCCCCTTACAGCTGATTCCTATCAGACGCCAGAGCTCAGCAAGCCTCTTCAGAGACTCAGAAATAAGAACCTCCTCAAAGCGAGTAAAACTTCTCCCAGAGACTTTACACTTTCACCCAAAGAGGGACACTTTACTGGAAAAAACACCTCTGTCCTCTAAATGTCTGTTAGAAATAACAAACTAAAGTCTCAATGACAAGGTTGTTTAGACTATTGATATTGTAATACATTATTACCCACTTGTTATTTTCTTCAACAAAAAAAAAAAGGCCCTGTTTTCTTTCCACTAGAGCCACATTTGAACAATGGAGGCCTTTTTTCCCCTTTCAGATGCTGGAGTTCCTCCAGAGGTAAATCTGTCAGCACGAGGCCAAAACGAAGAAAGAGAAAACAGGAAGGTGTGGACACCCTGCAGCACCAGCCCGGCTCTACTATTAATATCAACTTACATGCCCAGATCCTCAGCACCTCAAGCAGGGGAGAGTGTGATTTCCATGAACTAAACGAAGCCTGTGACAGCGTAGGCAGGTGACAGCTTGACACAATTATATTTAGCTCGGTAAGCATGCCAAACTGAATGCCTTCAAACTGCAGAATTGTTGAACTAGTGGCATCAGTAATGAAAATTTAGTCTTGGAATATACAAACAGGGCAGAACTTGAAATCTAAGCTACTGTAGCCCACCTTGTGCTATTTACATCCAATCAATAAATTCTTGTTTCTCAAAGTTCCAGAGGCTGAGGTTATCAGTGCAAGCCACAGCCGGAGCCGAAGCTGAAAACAGTTCCCAGTACAGGAAAACGCCCGCAGCGTGCCAACCTGGTGAGCAGTGGGAAGGCGTGGCCTGCTTTTGCGAGGGTGAGGTAAGAACTACGCTCGCCACCAGCTTGGTGTCAGCGAGAGGCCAGGCTCTGGCTCAGACAGCCTGCCTGTGTCCAGCCGGCTCGGCCCGGCTCCCTATGGGTCCTTCCAGGAAGAGCCAGCATGATTCAAAGCTTCCTGGTCCAGGAGAATGAGGTGCTTCTACCCTCCCCCCACCCCAGAATGTGCCCACGAACAAACACACTGGCACACACACACACATACAAAGACATACATCACTCAGCCCACTCCCTGTGGATGGTGAGACAGCCAACTCCGTGCTGTACTTGGGCTTACATTGGGAGGAGGCCAAGTTAAACAATGTGTTGATAAAGTCCAGAGCATAGTGGTGAGAGGAACGCAGGGAAAGAGCACGAGGTCTGTGCTGAACCACATGAGGACGGGGCAGGAACCCTTAAATATAATCATTTCAGTTTGTCTCTAATATTGTAGCTTTGGCCATTAACCCTAAGGGTAACAATAACATTGTACTCACCAAGTTAATTACTGAGATCTGGGAACATGAATTAAAAAAAAAAAGTCAGCTGTCTGTTGTAAACGTCAGCGACCGTTTCCAGATTGTCATCTTGGTTCACCTTTGACCTGTTGTCTTACACAGTTTTCCTATACAATGACAGTTTAGTACCAACATATCAGGAGCACTCACTTGTGATTTCCTCACAAAATAAAGTGCGTTTGTTCACAACCTGCCTGTGTTTCTTATAACATCGGACTTTGTTGTAGTGATGTCAACATGTTCCCAGATCGAAGCAATTACTTTGACAAGCACAATTTTATCTTAACTGATAATTGATGGCCAAAACTAAAAAAAAGACCCACATTGTAACCAGAACTTTGCTTTTAAATGCAGCACAGGCAGTGTGGTTTGTCTGCTCCCTGAGCACAGTTTAACTGGCCATATTTTGGAGAGCCAGAGCAATAACTGACTTTACAGGAGAGCTTTTTATCCGAGGCCCCTCTGATGGGCTCACAACACAAGGCTGGCCTCTCTCTTTACCACATCCTATCATCTCAGGCTGTACTAATGCGCCATGCTTCAAGGGACTAGGACTGACACACACACACACACATATACACTCACACACACAGCTCAGTCAATTAGTCCTGGCCCAACCTTGCAGCTGAGAGATAAATGGTGTGGAGTCTCAGAGCAGGCTTTTGCGCGAAGCTGTGCTTCTTGTCCGCCCGTATGTAGAACAGCTCTCTGGAGGAATGCTAGCCCCTCCACCACGAAGAGACGTGGCGAGCACGAGGCTGAGGAGGGGCCCAGAGTGCTCAGGCTGTATTAAAATATGACCACGAGGACCCCAAACTCCCTAATCAGAGCTGGTCTGAGAGACAAGAGGAGGAGAAGGAGGAAGAGGTGGGGAAGTTCTGTTGGGGTGTAGAGCTGCATACAGAATTTCAGGTCATTCCACTTATGGCATGTTAACCATTTATTTGTGCAGTCAAGCTGTAACCTGTCTACTGTAACGGGTCTGACATGAGGCGCTAGATGAATCCTGGGAAAAAAAACAAAATGTGGTCATTCAGATTAAGCCAGAATGCCTTTTAGTATGTGTGAAAACAATGTGCTACCACACTAGCCTTTTTAGGTACGTTTCATTAAGTTCATACTAAAACACCCCCCAAAAAATGGAGCATTTGTTTTTCTGTTCGCTTTTAGTCAGCCAACAACAAAATCATGCCATCACAGCCAACATGTGGTACGGAGATGTACTCACGAATGTTGTTCTATTTTTTCCCTTCTGTAGTCAGACGACGGAAATTAGATCGCAGTTCAAAAAAGTGCTATTTTATGATGGTCCGAGCAGGGTTATGATGTAGTTTTCCAAAAGATTCATTTTCCAAATCCTCTCTGAGGATCTGAACATTAACAGCTTTTAAAGTTTGCAGAGCATTTGCAAAAAGATAAATTTCTCTGTGTGAAAAACACCAATTCAGTGTGGACAGAAGGAAAACATGTTTTTTTTTTTATTATCTAGCCGCCTCAGTGTGAACGTGGTTTCAGCTACAGGAGGTCCAAGCAGAACGCCACACCACCATCGGTGTAGTAAATCAAGTCGCTAAGCTGTATTATCTGCAACAACATGACAATCCTTTTAACACCTGACACACCCCGGTAACAAGCGTCTCCCCCCCTTCCCGCGAGTCCCACTGACATGTTATATAAGGCTCCTACTCCTCACTAACTTTTCACGAGATGTCAATCCTATCTGTGCTCACACACACCTTTAAATCAGCCTCCGATGCCAGCAGGGTGGGGCGGGATGCAGGCGTTCACGTTTATACGAGAGCGAGGGCCATTCCATTGACAGCGAGATACAGAAACACACACAAGCACACAAACACAATCACACAGCAAGGTGAAAAATTACAGTGTGGGCCTGGCGGATTAACTGCAGAATAAAAGTGCTGATGGGCAACAAAAGAGAAAAAACAGCTATTCATCACCCTGGCACAGGATCAAACTCACACACTTCTCAAATGCCCTCCTTGAGTTATTGTGCGGCGCAGCTCTGGTGGCAGCTCCACAGATAATGCTGCCCTACCTGAATTGATTAGAGCGGGGATGCATCCTCGCTTTCCAAAGATGGAGCCCGTCCCTGCATCTACTCAATGCTGAAGTGGAAGAAATCTGTTAATATGTATTTAGCAGCTAGACTGAGATATTTTTTTCCTTCTCTGTGAGTATGTTTTTTTTTTCCGAGCATGCCGCCATGGTAATTTTCTCAAACAAATGCGATCTCCGTGCCGTCGCTGTGTTTCTGCTGTTTCCTGCATTTATTTGAACCTGGGGGAAACAAATTGGGGGCATCCGTGTGAAACTTAAATCACTTTTTACATTATTAGCTCTACATGCTACTATTCCAACTTATGCTTAGGTACGCCCTAATATTTTGGGATAATATTTATGCCAACAACTTTAGAAATATATACCGATGGATGACGAATATAATTTGCACCACCAGTACCCTCTAGTACAGCTTCAAGGCTTCTTCTCATTGATTCTCCAAGTCTCTGAACTCTGAAGGGAGGAACACCATTCCAGAAAAAGATATTCCATTTGATGTTTTGATGAAGATGGTGAAGTCTAAACATTGCTCCAAAATCTCTTTTAGGTGTGGCAAAGGCCATAGCATATTTTACATCATTTTCAAACTTTTCACTGACCCCGTGCAGATGAAGGCTAGATATCGTCTTCCTGCAAGACACCGCTCCAGCTAGGAATGTTTCTTCAAAGGATAAAGACACCTTGTTCCAAAATTGAGGTTAACTGGATCTACTCAGCAATTGATTAAATGCATCATGCTGTACACCTGTATCCGAGCATCTGCATTTGATTTGTCTCCCCACTCGCTTATTCAGGGTTCGCCCTATAATTTGTCACCCTTCTCTATGTCAAATGCTTTTACCATCTGACTTCTACATGACTGACATGCGCCAGGGCTGTAACTAATGGTGTAATTTCCATTAATGGTTCATTTATCCATTACTTTTTGCAGACTTACCAATTAATCATTTATTAAGTGTCAAAAATGCCAATCACAAGCTCCCAAAGCATAAGGTGAGGTTTTCTGATGACTTGTTTTGTCCGAACAACAGTCCAAAGATATTAAACGTACAACTAAACAAAGGAGTAAATGCTCACATTTGAGAACTCATCAAGAATTTTGATTATTGGTTATCAATCGGTTAATCAACTAACCGTTTCAGCACTAACATACTGAATGGAAGCTTCGCAACCTATGCTCCACACACTGCCATCAGTTACAGTTAAGTGTCTTCTCTCTAAAACCAATCAAAGCAGAATTTTATCAACAATCTGAACATCAAAAGAGGCCAATAAAGACCATTAATGTGAATATAATGTCATCAGCTTTATCTTCGAACTGCTGTAAGTGTTGTATAATATTAGTGCTCCACTAGATAGGCCAATTAAATGCATTAAAAGTCTATGGTCATGTGTGAATAGAGTACATAATGTATGTGTATATATGTGTGTGT
>NW_023339651.1:7261416-7262886 GCF_004916995.1 Morone saxatilis | reverse complement strand
TGTGTGTGTGTGTGTGCAGAAACAGCTCAATGAAATCTCCTCCGAGGCCTTGACTGTACATAGCCCTACACAACGGGGAGGAATAGCCATGAAAAAGGATAAATCATAGGATTGTATCCACACTGAAGACACACTCGCCTCAGGGTCTAGGTCAGTTGTGTTGTATGAGCAGCGGCAACTGACACTCCTAACACATACACCACACACATCCACAAACACCATTTCTACAGTTTTGTTTGTTTGTTTTCATTCATGAAACAGTTGCTGCCAGAAACTTTTTTTCCCCTTCCATCAGGGCATGAGAATCAGCGGTGGCCTCCATTTCAACTCAGCGGGTCACGGGGGTCGCCACGCCTTTTAAAGAAGAGAAAAGCCCTTGTCACAGCGCTAAGTTTCTCTACTGCCTGCCACAAAATGTCTCCTGACACAAAGACCTCGTACTCGTATCAGCGCACTCCCACAGCACTGCCAACAAATGTGACCTCCTTTTTTTTTTCTTCCCACTGCTAAAAGAAAAAGAAAAAAGAGAAAAACTTAACTCACCTCTACCTTGCCAACTGAAATAAAATAAATAAATGAAAACAATGTGCTCTGCAACTCTGCCAGACCATGAACAAGAAGTAGACTCTCTCTCTCTCTCTCTCTCTCCTAACTTCTGCTTGAGATAGTTTCCATGTTAGAGTTAAGGTGACGGCTTCAACTTTATACTTGTTGTGTTCAAGGCCTGGGGGAAAATGCTTTTCACTGTTTATCTTTGGCTGGCTGGTTTGAGCCAAGGCCTCTGAAACACTGCGGAAACCCTACGCTGCCACTGCTCAAACCTGCAGGAAAAAAAGCAGAGCTTGCAAAGTGGTGCCATGTCTTTGAGCGCTAAGTTACAAATGTGCAAAAAAAGGGGTTATTGAGGTTAATTAGACCTTTCTGCTTGAGCTACACCAGGTGACTTGATTAAATTGTCAGAGCCAAACATCTGTAACTACAGTTTTTTTATTTGTGTATGCTTATAATCGAATAAGTTCAGCAGTGCTTAATTATTCAGTAATTTATCAAGCAAAAATACCAAACATTCATTGGTTCCAGCTTTTAATATAATAGAATTTGCTGGCTTTCTTTGTTTAATATAATTTTAAACTGAAAATGCCTAGGTTTTGGATTATTGGTTGGACAAAACATGCACATAGAAGATATCACCTAGATCTCTGCAAACTTGTGTGTGTTGGACACATTTAACATTAACAGACGAAAACAATTAATCTGAAAAAAACTGACAGATTAATCAATAATGAAAATAATTGTTGCAGCCCTACATTTCAGTCACTTTTGTGTACACTATGTGGTATAACATGCTAACAGAACTCATAATGTATTATGAGGTGTGACCCCATCCATCTGCTCCTATAACAATCCCAGAACACACACACACACACACACACACACACACACACACACACACCCCCACTCACCACACAC
>NW_023339651.1:7244286-7261316 GCF_004916995.1 Morone saxatilis | reverse complement strand
GGGGGGGGGGGGACACAAGAAGGTGGAGGAGGGCAAGGAGGATGAAGGGAGTTGGGGGTGGGGACAGTGTGCGGAGTAGGTGACAGGCAGGACAGAGGTGTGTGTGCAGGGAGGGAGGGCGGCAATCTCTGCGCAGAAAATTAACAATTCCACCCCGCGCTGTGTCTGCGCGACATTAAATGCATGAATTATTGCGCTGAGGGGGCTGAATTAACTCTATATATCAAGCCGAGTCAAAATAGTTCAGGGGTGAGGGGCTGTGTGCCTCAGCTGATGAGGGGGAAGGGGATGAGAAGAGTGCGTGGCAATGGGAGGAAGAGGGAAAAATAAAGTAACTCAACATTTCTATCTCCTCCCATTAAAGTTAACCACTTCTCTCTCTCCAGAGCCATAAAGCTGTCAAACTGACCTCTGATTTATTCTGCCCTTGCCCAGGCTCCTGTCCTAACTGTCGCATGCCTCCAATTAATTTTTTTTGTTGCTCTCCATCCCTTCCCTGTAAATGTAATGAGACTGCAGCACCGAAAACTGCTGACTCCCGTTAATGCACAATTCCTTAATAATAAACCGAAAGCTGGCCAGAAAAAAGCAGAGGGGGAGATGCACACTCACCCAATAATAGCATTTTAAAAGTGCAGTTGCGTCGGATATGTAATTAACATTATTCATTATGCATTTTTCATATTTGCACATTACAGACCAGGCGAAAGCTCAAAGCTGACACCTGGCCTAAGAAAACACCGATTATAATGTATGAAAGACTCTTTGTGACAAAAACAATCCGCAGACTCGATTGCCGCTGCATCCATTTGTCCACCTACTCTTCACCCACTCAGCCGGCCCTTTCAACAAAGACAGAAGTTGTTTTGAAAAAAGGAGCGAGCTGCTGTGACAAGAAGAGGAAGTCCAGGAAAAGCACTTTTCAGTATTTACAACAGCCAGCGCTCACCAACGGCTGAGGCAAGCAGATGAGGAGATCAGATAAGAGAAAATGGCTGCAGTTATTGCATTTGGCCTAAGATACAGCAGCCTAACCTGCAAACAAGGTCAACAACGCGGGGCTAATTGAGTCAAGATTTTAATTACCCCAATCATAACTTTCAAAAGCATTCCGGAGACAGAGAGAGATACCGTCTATTGGCTGCGTTGATGGTGTGATTGACCTGCGCGCTGACCGTTACGGGTGGGCTGCAGGTGCACAGCGGGAGGTATTAAATAGACTGTTTTTGTCAAAGCTGAGCGCAGCTGGCAGGTGTTGGTGTGGAGGGACTTTATTACCCTATAAACTATCTGAGACAATTCACTCACACCGTCTTCTGTGGGCAGCAGAAGCCCCGATTCAATTACTGCTGAAACTCAACGAGGAGAGCCCTAGGAGACCGGCGAGGCCCGACTCATTGTTCTTCATGTCACCTTCCTAAGCAGAAAGTACAATGGCAAATGTTCTCACACTGCAGGAGCAAAGTGAAGAAAACTCTGGCAGTTGTAGACGTAACCCAATACATGAGAGTAATACCCGGCAATCTGAAGAGTGATATGTTCTCATGGGCGACTAATAACTCTTTTGTCAGTAGAAAAAGGGGATTCAAACAAGCTGCGGTGATTGATTGACGTGTTTTGGACAATTAGAAGCTCATGGAAAAGCAGCGTTTCCTACTTGTTTTGTTTGTCCTTTGTTTGTGTACATGGAGAAGATTCATTAGGCCTCTGCATGGAGGATTTGAGGTCTGCGGAGCGAGAGGGACCCAGCCCAAGTGAAGCATGTCAAATTAGGAGGGAAAAATCAAACCGCTGCTACTGGGACTCATTAGAACCTCAACAAACACACCATTTTGTTGTGTATGTGTGCGTCTGCCTCGGTGTGCGTGTACTAATAAAACAGAGGAGTAGCGTTGGGTTGTGTGGTTTTAAGTTATTTTCATCATAGCAGTTTGTTTTATGAGGCACCGAAGCTGAGAGACTCTCCAAACAACTTTAATGAAAGTGAGGATCCAGCAGCCTCATGGGAACAAAAGTGCAAAGCCGATTCTCCAACAGAATAACCGACATGCTGCGAAATTAAAAGTATCAGGTGACTTTAGCGAAGTACCCAAGTTTACTGGCTTACAAAAACAACAAGGACACACAACATCATTGATGCAAAGCACATCTTTGTGCATCCGATGAGCAGGAGTACTTGCGAGATGTTGACTGAATAATAAATATTTCTAGATGAGGTAATAAAAGTCAATCCTTGAGTCCTGAAAGTGACGGCTATTCTGTTTTTAACACTACTGAATGTGGTTGCTGGCTATTTTGCACACCTATAATTAGACAAATCTGAAATATAAACAGCATAATAACATGATATTATCACAGCAAGTTCCAATACATCTCTCTCTGGTCAGATCAGGAGATGGAAGTTAAAGGAGAAATAAATAGACAAAACCGCAACCATAATCTTTTGGAAACGCTTAACGTTTTTTTGCATACCGATCTACTGCAATCTACAATGCTGTCACTCTGCTAGCTTACTACAGTCGACGAGTGAACGAATCTCAAGTGCAGTTTTAGATGGACAGCTTAGCTAATCGCCCCAGATCACATCTGATTGGATGAATTTATGTTAACACCCCATAGTTCGAGATGAATATAAAAGTATGTCAATATGAAAAAAATGCAAAAAAACACACATCATTAGCACATGATAACTATAACAAAGAGGCACAGGATTTCAGTTTCATTTTTAGCTGAAAATTTCCACTTCTGAAATGATCAGTGAGTCAAACGTGTGATTTAATCTAAGATAATTTAATTCTAAAATGATGGAGGATGTCAAATTTCAAAGAAATTACACACTGTATGTAGCGTAATTCCACAATCCACAGCAGAGATATTCACTACAAGTCACCAGTCTAATAATCACTGCTCCTCCACTGCAGTTAGGAATTCTAGTTGGTATTAACGCTGCAGTGCATTTCTGTATTAACAAAAAGACTTTGTTTTCCGCCAGAGACACGTACACATACAAGCTTTTAGTGTACACAAAATTAATGGTAGCAGTACAATGTGGTATTCTTTCATAGCAATGTCCTTGCTGATGGTAAATGCAGTCCGCAGCCTGCTAAACATCCATGTAGTAAATCTGTGAGAAGGTGTGAGTCACACAAAACACACAAATGCACTCGGAATCAGAAGCAAATTAAACAGAGGTTTAAAACTAACAAAACAGACCAAGTTAGGCCACCAAACACAGCAGAAACGTGAAGATGTAATGCCAGTGTGGCAGACAGTCATTATTAAAGTAAAGAAAACTGAATGGCAGCTAGGAGGAGAAATACTTAAATATGCAGAGGAGAGAGTGCTCAGTCGGCAACATGCTCTTTACAGGGGCCACCAAGCATGGAAGAGCCAGTAAGATATGGGATTTACAGTACATCCAGCAGTACTTCATCCTCCTGCAACAAGAAAGGGAAGCCCAATTTGCTATTGGAGTGGGGAAGACACATCTGCCACCCCATTGATTTCTGGGGGTTAAAGGGAAGCTAATCTATCCCCAGGCATATCCACGCTGAGGCCTTCAAACAGCTCACTTTACCACACAGCCTGCTGCCTGCACAACAACCCCCAGCTCCTCGGTTATCATCCAAAAGCTTAGCTGTGCAAACTTCCCCCTTCACCGCCCCACACCTCTCCCTCTGCTCCCCTCTCTGCATGTATACCTGTGATGTCTCCCCTCAACAGGCAAGGAGGTGTGGCGTTTCCTGTCCCCGTCTCTCTTACTTCCCCCTGCCCCTCCCCCTCCCTCGCATGCTTCTCTCTCATTCCTCAGATCATTTCAAAGGGCCCCGGAGATCAAAGCTGGTCCTTCTTTCAAAATGGACAGGAATGGGGGATGTATTTAGTTAATCATTTATTTGAAGAAAAAAAAAAAAAAGACCACACCCCTCCTCTTCCCTCTAGTTTCTCTCTTAACACTTTTTCTTTTCCCCCTTGCTATCCCATCCTCCTGAGGCCCTGCCTGCCACCTCTCGAGGCAGTTTTTAATATGCAGAGAAAATAAGCTGGTCGTCCTCTTCAGGCAATGGATGGGTGGGAAAGGCCTAGGGAATATAGTTCACTTGCTTCTGATGGATAAACCCCTCCTGCACCTGAGATATGAAGTGGTACCTGTCAACATCACCTCTCTGAGACTGGTTGTGTATCTTAAGATGACAGACGGATACCTCATTAGACTTGATTTAGGAGGTTTGGTGAGCTATGCTTAAAAGGTATACTTACTGCTTTCACTGCTTAGCAGCAGAGCAAACAATGAATCTATCTTCTTGATCTGCACATCGTCTGCGAGACATGTTACAACAGACAATGCTAGGCAGCACAAATCATATATATGGAGCGATTATAATACGTAACACAGCTCACATCCTGTGCTAAATCATGATTAGTGTCAAATGCATTATCTGAGTTTGAGGTGAATACTCTGTCTCTCTCTCTCTCTCTTTCTCTCTCTCTCTCATCACACACACACACACACACACACACATCTCTCAGCTGACCGGCCTCCAGCAGGAGGGGTGACCCTGTGAAAGGGCTCCGTCACACTCCCTGCCCAGCAAATGGACTGAGGCCTGAGGCAGCTAATGGCATAATGAGCCCACGGCAGCCTGGAGTGACACTTTTGGCCACGCGCACGGGGAAGGCCCTGGACGGAGGCAATGCACGTACACACACACACAAAGGATGATGATGATGTGGCCATAGTCTCCATCATTCTGACAATGTCTCCTTGTTACCCAGTGATGTGTGTGAGCTGAGTGTGAGCTGCTTGCTAACACCATCTCCAGGCATTCATTTTACCATCATGACCAAAACTAGGATATCATAAAAAACACTGTAAAAACTTTTTATGCAACTTTACTCGGTAAAATTTTTTTTTTTTTCTGTTTAACATTTCAGTTAATAGTGAAAAAGCCAAACTTCTCAACCGTATTAAGCTACACTAACCACTGACTGTAGCCTTATATTGAATGGAGGAAGAAAGCAAATGAGCCTATTTACTAAAATGTTGAACTACTTCTTTTACACAAAAAAGCTGTCAAAGACCTTTTCATACAAAAAAAAAGAATTAGTCATGCACTAATTGGTTGGAGCACAAGTAGAGTCAGATCAAGCATTCAACTGCCATTACTTGACAGTATTCATTAGTCAGTGTTATAGATATAATTTTGTCAGTACTCAAGAAGTACTGAAGTTGATCGAGCCTGACCAATCACTCCCATTGTCAGCGAGAGCCTGACGTGTAATCTTGCTTTGCCCAGTATGGTCTGTCAGTGCTCCACATGCACTTTCTTGGAACCAGCTTCACTCTTCGCTCTGCTGTTCCACAAATGATTGACAAGCGCTCTCCTTCACAGAGACATCGACATTAGCTTCTCCTACACCCGATCAGATGAACACACCTCTCACTAAACTGCAATTGCTGTCTTTCAAATGGTCAACCTGGAAAACCAAAAAGGAGTTTTCTAAATAAATGTGAGGCAAGAAATACTGTAAGTCCCAGAACAATTTTAAGCAACAACCACTGCATGGTTTCCGTCCGTAGCAGGCAGCTGCTGCACACTACCTTCTCAGCACCAAACAAATATAGTACAAATAGTGAACATAGTGGACAATGTAGCTGCTAAATAGCTGGCTATTTCCCTCAGCAAGTGGTAGAGACCAAAAACAGAGCTAAAAAGAAGAATGAATACTGGACTTCCATTCACCAGGTGGACACAGAAACAACTCCCAAAATAATTCACCTTATCAACTTATCAAAAGTGACGATATGTCAGCAGTGTGTAGACCTTGCTGAACTGCTGACTTCAAGTTTCTAAAAACAGCAATTATTGCAGGTTTCAGTTGACCTATTTGCCTGTTTTATCGTCTTACTGTCGACCTGTGTTTCCACCTATTTTAACAGTTCATCTTGCTCCGATGCGTATTTTATTGTTATTATTATTATTTGTGTTATCTACTCCGACCCAGGCCTCTTAAAACCTCACACCAAAAACAGAGTCTGTGAGATTTAGTGCTGGCATCACCCGGCTACCTGATATTTGACAGCATGTATTCTCCGAAGCACTCTGCAAGGCTGTTGCAATCTCCATCCTTGGCAGTAAGTGAGAATGCAGTCAAAGGGCTGAAAGGTTTGACAACCATCCCTACATGTCAAGCTTGTGTATGTATCATCTGTGACTGTGTTTTAGTTATAGATGAGAGGAGAGACCGCATTGTCTAGCCCAGGTCTCAGAGCCCCTGCAGTCTGTGAAAACAGAGCTGCCATGATGTAGGCTAAAGGTTCCCCTTTCTTCCCCCTTTACTCTCTGACCTAGATGTGTGCATGTGCTGGTGTGGATATGAACTATATGTGAATGTGTGCTGGGTGGTCCTGTCTGATTCATTGTAGGTGCTGGCCGGGAGCCAATTCCTTCTGCCCGATTCACCTGGGACGTTCTACATCTTTGCGAGCTCTGGCAGTTTTGTTCTGACTGTCGAGAAGAGACATGAGAACGGGACCCCACACAGGGAAAAGTGAGAGAGAGTAAGGGAGAGAGCAAATTAAACACAAAGAGACAAGAGGGAAGAGCCCAGATGAGCTGTAGAGTCTAGTCGGTCAGGCAGAAGTGGGCCAAGCTGGTGCTGCACTCAGGAGATGACACACATACAGGCTACTCCAACTGACTGGAGACAAGCCTTGCAGTCTCTCTTTCTCTCTCTCACACACACACACACACACACACACCTACAGAGTCCCCTGGGTCCCCCTGCTGCATGCTGATGTTGTGAAAAATACTGCTCATACATCAAGCTGACTAAACAAGAAGAAGACGGCTTAACTTTAGCGGGATGAGAGGAGGTGGGGCATGAGGATGACTCCATAAAATGACATGTCCTTACCTGACAAAGCCTTGTTCCACCTCAGCTTCAAAGTGATGAAGTAAACTGCATGTGTGCAGCGGCTGCACTGTGATTCTCCATCGGCTGAGCAGAGATGTACAGTAGGGATTACGGCTGCTGCTACTACTACTAATGTATTTTCATTATCAATTAATTTTTGACTAATTGTTTAAAATGTCTGACACAGTGACACCCTTTTTCCCTGGCCAAGAATCCAATCTACAATGATATAAACAGAGAAAACCCTCCCGTTTGAGGAGCTGGAGCCACCAAATGTTTGACGATTTCCAAAAAACATTGAACAATAAACCTAATTAATTATTATTAATTTCCCATCAACACTGATGTCATGTAGATCCATGTATAACTTAGTATCATCTAATGTGTGCTGAAAAGGATTTCCACAAATCCAAAACATAGGTGGGTTTGTTTCTCTGCCAGCCATTATAGCTCTCTGTGAGAGTAGAAAATATGTGAGGTATTGTGGTCGCTTAGTGCAGGTCATGGGAGCCAGAGGACAATGGCCGCCTCTTAGGCACAGGTTAATGAAGCCTTTTAGAGGGCACCCGTTTTGGGCCTCCGCAGGTTAATTACGGAGCAACATACTGACAGTCAGCCAAGTTGATTTAATGCAAAGCAGACAGGTTAAAAAACTTGTGTTGTGCTGGTTGTAAGCCTCCACATTTACATGAACGGAGCTCTATCCTCAACACTGATCATAGCATCAGAGTGTCTAAACCTGGGCTCACAACCTTTGGCAGCACATTTGTGCATCTCCGCTTCTGGTCGACAGTTGCTATCTTTACGAGTCACTTCATCTCTCACTCACTCACCTCTCACTCTGATAAACAAAATGCGTCACAAACTGCACCCTTTGTTTTTGTCCTTATCGTTACAGGAGGCCGCCAAGCTGACATTTATCCATTTTTCATGAACCAGGCCTGGCATGTAAAAAAAGAAAAATCCCAATGGTACATTGATGAGGACAAACAATAACAAGCTTCAAGATAGGTACCGGTAGCAGCATGAGAGGATTATGTGCAGATGCACAGTGATGTTGAAGCGGAATAAATCACTTAGCATGTCCATGTCAGACACTCACAAGTCAAACATGACAAATGGCAAAAAGTCAAGTCTGTAAACTGAACAAACACACACAAATGCCTTACATTTTATTGTCAGAGTTGTTAAACTTTTCTCAAACACACGAGTATTGTCTGATACAACATTAGAACTCGGATTATATTTCTGATATTGTAAATAAAACTCTTTCTTATCTGAAGTCCACTTCACAGCCCAGAACCCTTCAGAGCTGCAGCATTCTGTGCCACAGTGGGATGCAAGAGGGGTCACATGATGGGTTAGAATGATATATTACTACAAATATATCTTTATCCAACGTCGTATCCAACACCCATCAGGTGCATTGGTTTGTATATGTTAAGAGTGCCCTCCTCCTGCTCTTCCATTGGTCAGGAGAGCTGTTTTGTCATCACTCACTTAATGCCTAGGCTTCTAATGCACTTCCTTTAAGCAAAATGGAGCACGGGGGCGGTCTTAGTTTGGAAATAAGAGGCAGGAAAGAAGCCAGACAGGAACACAAATGTGAAATACATAAGATGAGAATGTGATCTCGCTCAGACTATTATTAAAAAAGTGAGTGAAATGAAATAAAATGTGCAGAGGCATAACAGCGTGCTGCATTGGCAATTACATAATCCACTGCTATCTAACATGTCAAATTTGTTCAATGTACAATGTAAGCTCGAGCGAGAACCTGGTAAACAAGACTGTGATACCACAACAAGACAGCGTGGCCGCATTCCCAGTAATCATACAACGAGGCATCAGGCACTCCTCGCTCTGACCAATCCCTGGAGATCAACTCCTGGGTGGCACAGCCAGCGATTGGACCGTTTGCTCTCCAACAGCACCCAGTCCAGGCCCTAATGGATCTGACTGATCACATTTCACAACAGGGCCAATGCAGCCAGCAGAGCAGAACAGGGCAGAGCTGGTGGCCCAGGGCCCAGAGGCCCACTATAAAGACTAAAGCATGCTGTGTTGTTGGCAGCCTGGAGAGCAGGGAGGAACCTTCACTACACATAAACCTCTTTCAGACACAGAAGCTAGCTTCAAGTATGTGTTAAAGTACTGGCTTTTGGGCTTTCAAACACAAGTGTGCATTATAGAAATGATCCATAATAACCTAAACATAATATGACCAACACATGACATTTGCCGTCAGGGGCACCAGAAAAGGTGGAAGCCCCTTTTCCTTTTCACGTTGGCAAAACTAGTATAGAATTCAAACTGTAAGAAGTTGCATGACTAAAGGCTACAAATTTAGGGAGGGAGACTGAAGGTCTGATGATTAATGTGGTTCTCCATGTTTTTTTAATCCTCTTTTGCCCTGCGCTGCAAGGGGAAAATAAAATCAAGGGAAAACACATTTTTATAGACTGATCTGACACACAAGAATCTCCCGAACAACTTAAATGGCTCATAATCACAATACACTGCGGTTTATTAAACAGTTTTTTTCCCCGGTGTGCATAAGAAATGATGAATGAGCAATATATTACAATGCTCCTAAGAAGGCGGAATAATATACCCATTTAGTATCTATGACTACAGATTTAACCTTGTGCATGCTGTACTTTTCTTTAATGTGATGGCATATAGACATGAGCGGTTACCTTGTCAGACACTGTGACGTTTACAAAAAAAGTGCATCTGGGATTGCACACAGGAACACACACTGAGAAAATAACAAAATACAGATGCTTAAATAGACATGTACGGTACACAAAACTCATAAAAACTCTCATAATGTTTCCCCTCTTTGCAATCCCGACCAGAGTAATGAGCAGGGCTCCCAGGCTCTACCTGGAGGGGAGACACGCTTTTCCACAACTTGCAATGTTTACTGCTTTATTTGAAACGAAATAAGGCTTTTGCTTTTCACTTGTAGCAATTATTTCCCCATAAAATGTACTGACGAAATTCATTTACACGCTTTAAATATGGATGATTTTCCCTTTCACCAGGTAGCACTCAGTACATCTCTCTCTCTCTCTCTCTCTCTCAAAGTAGACAAACACTTGAGTTACCTTGAGAAAGCACAGAAAGAGTTCACACTATGGAAAGAAGACAATTTTCTATTAGAGATAAGCAGATAAGTGTCCTCAGCTGGAAGCCAGGAGTCTGGCTGGTTTGTTTACCTAAGAAAATGGACCCACACGCTGAACTTCAAATGAACCATATCTAATGCAGACACATCTGCAGCGATATTAAAACAGACACTGTGGGCTGAAAAATAATGGATGTCAATCATCGCAGCTAAAGATGTCTAGTGCATATTATGAACTGACAGATGCTATTGTTGGACACAGAGCTGCATCAAGACAAAAAAAAAAAATCTGTAATTCATGTACATAAAATAATAAAATAATGTATACAATACACTTAGAGAAGAAAAATCTCCTGAGAAACCCATTTATTCTTGTATGTGTAACTAGGGCATGAAGGCAACATTTTGTAAACACGAACCCAATTAAAACTTGTTTTTGCAATTAACTCTTGTTCTCCAGAGATGCCATATAAACATTCATGAATTCACACAAGAACATACAGTAGATTCATGTGTTTCTGGCAGCATTTCTTCGTCAAACAAGATAAACTGACATAGAGTATGCCTGTGCAAAGCAAAACTGTATAGTGCCAATTGCAAGTTTTTAGCAAAGTTAGCCACAGTTGTACTTGCATTGTAGATTGTGTTTAGTGCTATTTAGCAAATGCCAGGAATGCTAAGAGCTAAACTAAGGATGGGAAAAATCTTCCTTGTGATGTTTTACGGAGCAAAGACTACGACTAGCATTTTCTCAGAATTTACATGCACGTCTGTAGTAAGCTGGCTGTCAGCTGCCGTCTTTACAGAGTGTTTAGATACACCTTTTAGCTGAAGACCTGAGGCAGCATTAGGCCAAACATCTGCTGGTCTCTTTTGGTGCAACTTTGGAGGATGGCTTGGTGTGTCAGGGACCGAAGTACAAGATGACCTGTCTTAATGCAACTAAGCGACAGAAGTATGTACTTCTGAGGCCTGACTTTAACAAAAAGAAATCTACAGTGTTTGTAAAGGGGAACTATAAGCACTGAAGCCGCCTGAAAACTAATAAATCTGACATCATTGGCATTGTCATGGGTAAATACAGTAACACTGTAGATGACAGCAGAGTAGAAGACTTGTCAAATACTCAAAGGAAGATTTTTATTTGACTAAAATGAGGTTGTTACAACAGATCACAAATTGTGAGATAATTGGCAGCAAAAAACTCACAGCCGGTTGAAAAACATGTGGGACCGATGCATTTCATTTAATATTTAATGGACAAAAGCACAGCTTGCAGTTTTAGTGTTTTGTGACTCTAATAAAGAAAAATCCTTAAAGAGCAGGTGTTTTTTTTTTTTTTCTTATATCAACAGAATTTCACCTGCACAGAGAGCTTTTTATTAGTGTTATGCTGCTTAAACGTAACCTGAGTAAACCAAACTGACCACAAGAGAGGCCGGATGCCACTTTCAACATTAAACATGCAGCATGAGTGCATCATTTAGATGTACTTGCAAGATTGTTTAAAATCATGTGGGGAAAACTATACTGTCATGTGCAACATAGCGTGCTAAAGGTGCTATCTTCTTTTCATACAATCTGTAGATGGTATCAGTTGCAAAAAACTTGAACTTCTGCTTAAGAGTTGTTCCTACTTGTTTAAGAGTTAATTCTTAGTTCTAATTAGTTCTTCTTCTTTTTACAAATGAAAATTTGAATTCATAAACAATAAATTAAACCCTTGCCCAACTCAGTTTAATCTACGGCCCTGTACTGTCACAATTGGTCTGGGGTGACCAGTAGCTTATGGTGGCTAATGTTAACTAACGTTAGTAAATTAGGTATTAAATGGTATCGATTCAGATTCTGATACAGTTTATTGACTCCAGTTCTTACCAATCCTTGGTTTTAATCCCAATATGGTAAAAAAAACAAGTCAAATGTTTAGATACTTATTATGTTACGTTACATTTTGTGTAGTGCTTTCTGTACCTTCCCTCCCTTGTGTTTGTGGCTTCACTGTGGTTGTTTATACCAGAAATGAACAACCATATGTTTATAACAGAAACCCCAGCACTATGTCTCCACAAATTAACTAGAAAATATTAATTAAAGAGAAAAAAAAGGTTAATATCAAGAAAAATGGTTCACACTAGAATAAATAACAGAAAGCCACAAAAATAAACAGATTTGTATTCACACAAATTAATCTTAAGTCTCTTTAGCCTTCATCTGTTACTACATTGTACCTTTTATTTACTTTTTTATTATCCATGAATACCATAAAGAAACCCTAATTACAGAATATCAGCTACTGTGTTGATACTTACAGAGCTACTCACAGTGTAGACACACTGGTCTGCAGTCTCAACACACTCTTGTTTCTACAGTGTGTGACTGAGAGGGACCTGGCTGCAGACATAATGGCGGACTTTCCCAAGAGCACACACAAGGGGCATGTCCATTATCTAAGTTAGCTGATACCTGATTCCTGCAATACCAGATTGTTGGCATTTTGGATGAATTTTGGTTCACAACCCTAGACAGACATTACTAAGAAGTTTGTTGACTTTTCTAACTGTGCTACTTTTACACAATGTTTTAACATTTTCCACTATCATTTAATTTCAACTTGAGACCACAGTGGCTGTTCAGCTAAATTTACATAGTCAAAGACAAATTGATCTGGCATTAAAGAAGATATACCTGTGCCCAAACAATTAGCTAGAATAGCCAGCAATCGACTAATCATTAAAGTAATTTATCATTTTTCAGCCAAAAAGCTTGATAATAAAGCAAAGCTGTAAACTGATTATCTTTTGGTTTGAGACTGTTGGTCATACAAAACAAGCAATAAGATGTTAAGGAGAGCCATTTCATGCACATTCTTCACACTTTTCTACTGAAAGATTGATCAGTGACTGAAAAATTAAGCAAGACATGAAATAAAATAATCATTAGATGCAACCATAGTGCCAAGCTGATGTTTACTCCAAAACAAATGATTGGTATTCTGAGATATCTAAGAAGATATGAGATATTTCTAGACGTCTGCTGCGCAAGAAGTCCAGAAACATTCCAGCAAATATAGACAAGAATGTAAACAAGACATTATCGCTTTACAGCCAGTGATGGTTTTGGCCGAGAAGATTATGATAGAGCTCAGTCGCCAACTGTCATCCTTTTTGCCTTCTTAATTGCATACTTTATGTTCCCATCAAAAAATTACACCAAACATCAATTCAGTTTTGTATGGCTTTTAGTATTTGATAGCAGGAGATCCTGAAATCTCCGGTCTTAGTGGGAACAGTAGGAGGTGTTCTTCCTACAACAGAAAGCAATGACCCATGATGGTGGAACTGCCACTCTCTGTAGGTAGTCGCACATTTTTATTTTCCTCCTTAGCCTTACCTCCTAGTGATTAGAGGAACATCTGCAAACACAGACAGTCCTCCCCGATTTTCTTTTCATATTTTACACAAGCAAACTCCAGGAATCGTTACCCCAACATGAGCTCATCATTAGCACATTCATAATTCAGTGTAATGGATTATGTAATTGCTCCATTAATCAGGGGAGCCACCCCAGCATACTCTCCTATGCATTAGTTTAATTATGGGGAAATGCCTCTGTTAAAATAGATGCTCTGTTTGCAGTGGCAGAGTTAAGAAGTCTGTTTTTGGCACTGTGGGAACTTGTGCAGGCTGAGGTTTAGAAGCAGCTTGGCGATGTATAGCCCTGAGTCCTTGTGGTGCACTCGCAGACAGCTCTTCAATAAAATGTGTCATGGCAGTAGGGCAAAATGAAAAAGTAGGCAAAAGGGCAAATGCCTTTTAGGAAAGCAGTTGTCAAACTCAGGCATCACTTAAGTCACATAATTTATTGACATTTGCAGGCAGCGACTGTGATGAATATTCCAGTTATATATGAAGCTGGAAGCGTCTTAAACAGATTAAGACACGTAGACATGGAGGTACTTGTCATCTGATTCCAGCAGCTGGCATGACTTGTGAGGACTTAATCCAACAGTGTCATCAGCTATTTGTCAAGGAAAGGAGATAGAGGGCTCTACACCTCCTCCTCCTTACTATTGTTGGAAGCTCAGTATGAGAGTCTGGCTGCAGTCCTTTAGTTTGAGTGACATTTGACTATCATCACCGAGGGACACTCAGTGTATTTTGGTCTTCTCATCCTTGTTAAAAAAGGTCAGTGACAGGCAGAGTGCCGTATGCACTCATAAGTGCGTTGAGTGCTGACAAGAAATAACAGCCTTTGTTGGAAAAAAAACTGCTGTTACATAAGAAAAATCACTTCACATATAAAGAAATTGCAGCACACTTATCAGTTATTTTCCTTGTCTGCTTTCCTCCCCCAGATTGTACTTAAAGCGATTTCTTTCTTACTTTTGCCTTGTTCCTGCACTTGGATGGAGAGTGGGAGAGCCTGACAATTAATATGTATTTTACACCACTGCATATATAGTCCAGCATAAACCTCAAATCCAAATAGGACCCGTGTGATTGGGTCCTTCAGTCACTACCTACACAAAACAAACAACTAAATGGTTTGTGGTTACTGTCAAAATGTTGGCAAAGCTTCACAAGGCTTAAAGCCTGCTGCCAATAACGCAGCCTGAGCCAAACAGAAAGACAGAGACACACGCAGAATAAAACATGGCAAGAAATGTTTTTCCATTGTGAGAAATGCCCATGTAATTCTTGAAAAAAAAAAAGAAAAAAAAAAAAGAAGAGCATACGCATTCACCTCGTTGAAGTGACATTTAAATAAGCAGGAGCCATTTTCTTCCTCAATCCCTCCATCCCTCCCCTTTCTGCCGTTCCCTTTCTGCCACTGTAATTTGAAGCTGTCACAAACAAATCCTCTTCACAGACCTTTCCAAATGTCAGGTTCCGTCAAGCAAGATGACGGCCTCCAAAAATCAGGCCCTTGGAAACTTTTGTCTGGAAAACAGAGGAGTTTGAGTGCACATGCATATTTAAGGGTATACTCACTAGTCATTCCCCGCACAGTTGTTGGAGAAGGGAGAGGACTGACTGAGTTACTGATCTGACAGATTTACACAACTCCAAGTATTGCGCAATATTCATGCATGTGTTCCTTTTTCTACCCAATCATTTACTAATTTTGGAAAAAACACTGAGGACTTTGGTCCAATTACCTCAAGGCAGGTAGCCTATAGATGGTGATGAGTCCATAACTGGTTTCCATAATGGCACAAAATCATCTCTTATGTCCTACCAAATTCTGTCTGAACATGCTGTGACCAAACCAGTTCTGTCATAGTGCTACATTTGGCACCTGAACCTGAGAAATGCTGCTAAAAACATGTACTGTATGTATGCCATAACAGCTATCTGAAAAAAAAATCAGTCCCAACAATATACCATTATTACACAGTACCTTGACATTTGTTAAAATAATTACGATCAGTGGATTAAAAAAGGAGAGATTTGAGTCAAAAACGAAATAAATTAAAGTCTTACATCTGTTTATTTTCAATTAAGTCGCAAAAACTGGTAAGGCCATAGTAATGGATGCTAAGACACCACATAAATATAATAAATAAGAAAAAGATTGTTTCAGTTTCTGGCCTTGTAGTTTAAACAGATGTACAAGAGGTAACTAGACTAGGCTGGAGAGAATAGAACTACTGGACAATTGTGATAAAGCCTCTTCATTCAGGGTCAAAAACATTTAGAGGAAAAAAAAAATATCTCCCAACACACATTTCTTCCTTCAATACAGCGGAATCTGCACAGAGAACTCCAGGCAAAAGACTATGCATTCAAATCCTACATAATTTTAATAACCTCTGGCACTAAGAAAGTTAACAAGAAACTGTTAGCAGAGTGCGCAATCTCAAGAGTCATTTTACTGCCCTGAGTGTGAGGGAATGAGATGAGGGAGAGCAAGAGGAGCTAATCAACTCTTACTCTTCAGTGGCATTTCATGCACTGTCTGCCACTAGTTCAGTGTGCACAAAGGGCACCGAGCATCAATAAGTCAACACGCGGCTATAGCAGGAGTAGATCCAGACTCCTCAGCCATGAAAAGGGAGACACGACTTTATAGCAAGTGCACTGTGAACTGCTTGAGGGATACAGTGTCTTTAGTTAATATGAACATACAGAAATGTTTAACGTAAAAAGAAATATCTGACCCCCACAACAAGACCTGGTATGGATTGAGCTGCTAAATTTGCATTTCTTAAGACAGAGCTCCTGAGTACAAAAAAAGCTGTCCTCTCGCTGCACCTTGTACAAGATGCTGAGCCAACGGTGGGCGGGGAGAGGGAGGTAGAGAGGTTAGAGGAGAAAGAGAGAGAGAGTGAATAAACAGCCTCTTTGCTGCCTTTTCATTTTGAAGAAGTTTCTACTGCCGTCTTTTAATCTGTGCCATCGCAGCTGCACATCGTGTCACCATGTCCAGAAGGCCAGACTGTTTTTTTTTTTGTTTTTTTTCTTCTCCCCCTCCTCTTCTCTCTTCCTTGTTGCCTTGCATCAGGCTCAGGATCTGAGGCTTTAATATGGCTGCCAGTGAGGCAACAGCCATTTAATAACAATGCAATAGTTCCTCACAGCAGTAGTCCAGTGTCGCTCATACACCCTGCCGTGTGCAGATGGTACATTGTCTGTGGTTTCCGAAAACATTCTCCTTTCTGAGATGTTTTTCCTCTCTCCCCCAACACACACACACACACACACACATACACACTGCCTGTTTTCAGGAAAGACTTCAGTCGTTTATAGAACCATGAGAATCCTTTTGGCCTTTCTGTCAAAATGCTTCAGTAAGCCTCTCTCAAGCCAGGCACCTTGATTTTACCATCTGTTGGTTTGCACATAAATCACCGCCAAGTTTGAGAAAAGAGTAACTTTTTCGACTTAAACTTTATGACATGTTTGCTACATTGCTTTTTCCTGCAACCCTGTGTGTTTGGATGGAGCAGTTCTTCTCTTCTATGTGTAATCACGTG
>NW_023339651.1:7230985-7244186 GCF_004916995.1 Morone saxatilis | reverse complement strand
GGTGAATACATATGTGTGTGTGTGTGTGTGTGTGTGTGTGTGTGTGTGTGTGGTTGGCGGCAAGCCTTTTGCATGTGCCTCACAGCCTCCCGCAGTGGGGGACATCTGGAGGAGGCGTTACCGTGTACACAGAAAAAAGAAGAAGAGTTCAGGCCTGAAATATCATCCTCTAAGGACATAACTGGCTTTCATTAACATAC
Source organism: Morone saxatilis (assembly GCF_004916995.1). Classification (NCBI taxonomy): domain Eukaryota; kingdom Metazoa; phylum Chordata; class Actinopteri; family Moronidae; genus Morone; species Morone saxatilis. The sequence goes on along the minus strand of NW_023339651.1, from coordinate 7,243,986 downwards.
AAAGGGGGAAATATGGCATTGGAGATTTATTCAAATCAACATGGCTAATGCTGCCATAAGCCAGTCACCTTGCCAAGTTACCCTAAAACTCATTCTCTCTATCAGTGGCCCTTCTCCCGACTCGCCGCTGAGAGCAATTAGGGCACATTTTGATGAAAATGACCGGTAATTCAGTGTAAGGAAAAAGCTTTAGAACAACCATTTCACAAGGTAGATGTTCATTATGCGCCAGCAGGGAAGGGCCTCTTCTTAATAGAGTGCCAGCCATAAACATCCCTCATCATCACCGGGCTTGCCATTTGATCTCACCTCTGGGGGTTCTGCGCTGGGCATCTTCATTCATTTCTTCTGTGTTTCACTGTCTGTTTACTCAGTAATGGACTCTGCCCAGAGAGTTGTTAAGGGGGAACAAAGTGAAAGTGCCCGACACTCTGCTGTGGCGGTGATTAACGACTGAATTAGAAAGCAACTCCAGGTCACCTTCTTTAACATCGTGATGGATGATCTAATGCGAGAATCTGATAGCCTTCATTATAGGTGAGCTACAGCGTGGATCGCAGGTGGAGCAAACGCGACGGTGCATTTACAGCAATTATCAACTTTTCACTAATAAACACAATGCTGTAATTAACAGCCAAAAACAATGTGGTGAGAACCAAACTGGGATGCTTTATGGCTTTGATAATAAGCATCACACTGATGAGTGTGCATGCAACTGTGTCCACCACTGTCTGTAAAGCCTTAGTTAGCGTTGCCCCTAGTTCAGCAGTGTATGTGCCATCTCTCCTGTCACAGGCAGTTTACAAGACTGGGAACGAGGGTTGCCATCTGTCCCACCTCTATGGGGTGCACAGAGGGACGTTTTGCACAGTTTTGGCATGCCTGACTTCCCCTAATGCTGCACAAATGTTTAGAGACATTACATAAGCAATGAGACCTTCGCTAGGATGAAGGGGGAAGGGGGGTGGAGATATGTGCAGAAGAGGAGCAGAAAAGGCAGGAGAGGACAAAAGTGTGAGAGAGCAGACCTAGTCCTTTCATTCTACTGACTAACAGCACTTTCAGGCAGACAATAGCACTACAGGGCTGCGTTGGTGTTGCTATAGGGTATAGGTAGATGATACAACAAGAGCCAAGAAGGCCAGTTTGAAGGCCTTTCAAATGCCAAAAAACCACATGGGGTGTTTTCACACCATTGAGGCAGAACTTTATAACTTTTTACAGCTGCAATAATTTTCTCCTACATCTAAATTCTGTACAGGTAAACTGCAAATAGCCTCCTGCTGCATGCTACCTGCCTGGTAAGTGAGATAGTGCACTGTTGCAATGCACTGCCACAAACGTAGTCAGGAACAACATTTGGCAGACTACCCCCTAACCTTACCTAGAAATGGTATATTGCAACAAATCTACATTTTGCTTGTCATTCCCATTTCACAACAGTGTTTATGAGATGGCACCAGGGTTAGTGGTGTCCCTGAAATGAATGAGGAAGCCTGCGTTTGTTGCCATAGCGCAGTTGTTTGGTCTGAATACGCCATAACAATTGGTCGAAGTGGAAAGTCAGTGAGAGGTGGATCAAACCTAACTTCAGCCCTGCACCAGACTGCAGCTGCACTGGGAGAGGAGGCAATCTGAAACCAAAAATAAAAGATCACTCACTGCAAGGAAAGGTGATACTGAGCTCAATGAAATATAGCTTTAGCTGGAAACCAGGAAGAGGATGAACAGCAACTTAACGCACGTAGCAATGACTGCAGCACATCCAAAAGAAAAGACATGTATTGTTCTTGAGCTGTGTGTGTGTGTGTGTGCAAGGTGGGAGGGTCATGTCTAGTAGAGTACACAATGACTGTCCTGGGAGAGGTTTTTAAATGCTAAGACATGTTGCAACGGACACCTGGAGGAGCATTTGTATGTAATTCTCTCTTCCTCTTTTCACAGGGGAACAAGATGAGATTTCACTGGAAAACTAAAGCATTCACAGTGACAGTCAGGGCATGCAAATAGAACAAAACAAGAGGAGGAAAATTCAGTTCCTACACACATTCACTACTCTGACATAACAGCAACATATAAAGTAAATGTGGAAAACCAATTTCCAGGCATGCATATGTTTGCTTACATTTACTGAACTATCACCTAGACCGTAAACCGCCCACTGGAGCTGTCACAGTCCGCAAATCTTCACAACTCTGCAGATTCTTCTAACAGTGACGATAGAGCCCACAGTGCCAAAAAACCAGTGTAGTACACTGTTGAAGAAAACTAACATTTGGATGTCTTTTCCGAAATGAAAATGGGAAAAGCTTTCACTGTATGACACACCATCTCCTTGGAAATATACATAGTGACCGCTTTACGTTTTTCTACACCTCAGACAGTCCATTTTGTATTTTCTGATTTCGGCAAGTGGTCCACTTAATGTTCTCCAACTGTGAACTCGCTACTTGCCTGTCCTTGCACCTCATGACCACCTTGTCACCACTCTTTTTAAATGAATGACTACCGATCGCCTTGATCGTGTCTTGATGTTGCTGCTGGTGTGAGCGTGGGGTCAGGTTGTGTTAAATTTAATCCCTTCCACTTGAAACTGCTAATTACTTTCATCAATATTTGAGCCAGTTGTGGGATCGACACACGCACAAGGACACACACAGAATTTAAATTATTTTTTTTTGCACCAGATAAATCATCACTGCTCTCAGTTAATTCTGCCCAGAAATACAAGCCTACTGTCACAGAGCGCTGTCTTGCTGATGGTGTCTAGGATGTGAGCTGTTAGCTCCTGATAACAGTTGGCTTTTCGATATAACAAACGGATTTTGCAGGTAGGAATCCAGTAAGAATTCATGTCCTTGTTCCTACCTCCTCCCTGGGTGGGTTGCCTGCACAGTGGTGGGTGGGATCTGGAGGTTGGGGGTGGAGAACTGCATGAACCTAAACGCACCCTCCCTCACTATCAGGTGAAAAGACGTGGGTGTCACATGGCTCTGAGGGCACATGGCTGTCTACACCCTCCCAAGGCCATCAGTGGAGTTAGCAGTGACAATAGCAGCAGTATAGCGGGAATTGGCCATACCAAATTAGGGACAAAAGGAAAAATCACTTGGACAGGATTAGCTACAATTAAAAGTCACATGACAATATAGTATTGGAAAGAAATAAAACCAGTCTGGGCAAAAAGATTTCACTCACATATCACTATTTAGTTGTCCTTTAGGCCCTTGAAAAAAAACACAATATAGCAAAAGAATTACATACATTTTAACTTTTAAATGTGCCTGTTTAATTCACTTTATAATTTTTTTTCCAGCTTTGTAAGGTACGTATGTGTGGCAGTCTGCTGGAATTTACTGTAAGCAGTGTGACTGAACTGTATCAATCCGTGTGTCAAATGATGTTCTGAAACAGTCTGAGAAACCTGATCCTCAGATGTTACAAATCCATGGAAATTCATCATCTGTATTATATAAAAGCTAACTGAAATTTTACATCATATCCATACAGTTTTTGCCTTTTCCTTATGTTACAGAACGTCTGGGATTTTATGGATGACCTATAAAAAATACATATTATGCCAGTTGATGATTTCAGTGTTTGACTTTGCTATTCGCTGTATTTCAATCACACATGTTGTTGCATGTCAGTGTTGAGGTTTGCGGAAAAAGTGAGAAAATGACTGCACAGTAGAGAGGAAATACTACCAGTGATACCACCCCCCACGAAAAAGCCTACAGCCCAGCCCACCCACTCACTACCTATGCCGACCTCAATCTCTGATTTTATCGCTTCCTCATATTGCACACACGCTTTGAGGTTTCCTCGTGCTTGTTTAAATGTATCCACATTAGTGGTGCTACATGAAATGCACGAATACCTATGAGAACATTGATATTACTTAGAATTTGCCAGAAAACGAAACAGATTCAGAGACAACAGATTCATTAACTGCGCTGATATGCAGATACACAAGGATGAGCTGCAGATACTGTGTGATAAAGTGTTGAGTACAGCAGGGCTTCTTAGGCCGCCTAAGCAGCGAGGAATCTTGCTGCTGTTATCATGGTGGTCCTTCTCCCTGCGTCGGAGCCTGCCCTGCAATTAATGATGCACAGTGACTTTCCTGGAACCACCCCCCATCCTGTGTTTGTGCATTTACATGTATTTATGTAAGTGACTGTGTTTGTGCATGCTTGCATGTATGAGAGAAAGCTAATTTTTTCTAGTGTGCACCAGAAGGATATGCACAGAATTTTTATTCAGTAATGAGATGGGGGTCTGGGAATGATGGCGAATTTGTAAGCATGCATCATCTCCCATAATTCCATTTAGTAGTCCTGTAAACACTTATAAACGCAGGCGGTAGTTACGGCAGCCCCCCTGCCCTCGGCTCTCATCAGGCTAGCACATCTCCAAAGAAACCAAGGGCAGGAGAGGAGGAGATACTGCAAATCACATTATGGGACATGAAATTAATCCACCCTCCCCAAACATTTGGCCTTCACACAGTTTAACCTTGAGAATGCTTTTTACTCCCTTGCACGTGGACTTCGTGAACCCCCCTCTGTCACATCCAAAAGAACGAGTCTGACATTACAACAATGGCTCTGCCGAGGTAATTATTCAACAGGATCCTTCACCGCGCTGATGATACGTTGTAATTTCATTTCACTTACGTCTGTTTCATAATGTAATACACAATTGAGCAGGGGCACTTTATGTCCCAAAAGACCACTTCCTCCTTAAGATAATAAAAGCCTTTTGTGCTTGCCTTTGAGAAATCCTTGGTGGATTATGTGAGTGTGGATTCGGGAGCACATCAATTAATATGCATTAAATGAAAGAGTATTAAGTTGTAAGAAAATAATTAATAACTCTAATTGCTGTGCTGCTGCTTTGCCCGACGACATCGAACCTTAATGCTACCAGGACTGTCTCTGACATCGCCAACAAGGGCCAAAGTACAAGAGTTATACTTGACCTTTTACATGGCTGAAAGACAATGTACTTCCACTTTATTACATGGCCGCCTCGCTCTCCCCTGATACTAATGCAGAGTGGTGCAAGATAAAGGCACAGAGTGACTGTTACATCCAATTCAATAACTGCAGAAAAATTCCTATCTGCTGGCCAACGCTGAAACCACATGTGGTTCAGCTCTACTAGTTTCTGCCAGACTAAAATACATCTGTTTGTGTTAGAGAATACTGTAGATCTCTTATACAAGTCCTATCGCTGGATCTTGTCCCTTTGTACGGCACAGAGAATAGCGCTGGCACAGGGTTCCACTTTCCCCATTACCAAGAAAAAGACTCACGGCTCCATTTATCCTTTACCCCTGTGTAGCTCCAGAAAACACAATCGCTGCCACTGTCAATGAAATTATAGCAATGGGGGAGTAAGTGATGACAGGGGAAAAATCTGATTCCCCCCCAACAAACACACACTCTTCGAAGTGCTGAAAAAAAATGAAGATGCAGAATGCCTCAGGAAAGCAAAGAAATGACAAGATGTTTCTTTGAGATATCTTTTCAATATACCGTTTCTAAAGGTTAGAGGAGATCTGAAGCCATGACAGAGCAGCTCCAGCTGAGTGATGGCGCCTTTGGTTGCTGTGAGTAGTGAAGATGCCGAGTAGTTACCACTGTTTAAAACTTATTCGCTTTGACCGAGAGCGATTCGCAGCAAAGAACTACTGTCTTGATCAGTTTACAGTTGTACCTCCGTGTTTTTTCTTTTTTTTTTTTTTCTAATATTACCCCGGCTTTCAGCTAAATCAATCTTGCCTTTGGTTGGAGATAATGAGCGTGTTCGCCGGGCTTCAAATGAACACCGTTGCTCCTGGGCTCCTCAGCTCAACATAGTCACATCATGCAGACACTTTTGAGGAAGGCAGAGAAAGAGAAGTCTTAGCCTTCAGAGACCAATTAAAAACATATTCAAATTGACCTAAAAGGAGCACAGTGAGGCATTCATTTACAGTAGTGGCCCGTCCCCGCTCGCTATCAGACTCATCCCAATTGTTTTCAACAAACAATCTCAACAGAGTGGAAGGACTCAGAAAAAAAGGAAAAAAAAAATCCATCTCATCTCTGCAGGATCAAAGACTATATCGAGAGGTAGCGAGCACACAAAGATATACTAATTTTCACACAACATGCGCTCACTCTCATTCAAAGGATTTACCAGCTCAGTAGCACAGTATGCATACATTAGATGATCCTTATTAAAGACGATGGTGAATATTAGATCATTATCGTTACCATCTCTGCTTTGAGAACACATGCTATGAAGGAAAGAACTGCACTGACAGATAGAGAAGTACTTGCTCTCTCTGTTGCCTTTATAAAGCTAAGTAATTATAGAAATTAATTAGTTTAACCATGATGTATGAAATGTACGTGTGTAGTTACATTCCTGTAATATGACTAAGGGCTGATATGCTGCATCTTCTGCCTGTTTAGATAGAACTAAGCAGGGTTGCAACAAATTATTACTTGTGTTGTGTATTAAGTGAATGACTAGAAAATGTCAAACATCGGTAACGCAACTTCCCAGAACTCGAGATCACATCATAAAATAGCTTGTTTTGTCCAATCAGCAGTCAGAAACCAGAAAGTATTCCATTTATAATGATATACCAGAGAGAATAGCAGCACATCCTCACATTGAGAGGTTGGAGAAAGCGATCGTTTGCCATTTTAGCCTAAAAAATGAGTTCAACAATTAATAAATTTTCAAAATTGTAGATTCATTTTCTGCCAGTCGACTACTTTGAGCACTAAAACCCATTAAGAAGACAAACGTGAATTGGAAAAGAGAAGTTTAGGGCAGCTCTTCAAACAGTCAGAATTTTATCCATGACATATTTGGTACCACAGCCCAGCGGGTATGCAGCGACTCTGAAACATGCTCCGTCTCGCTTCCGCAGCACTTCCAGGGAAGCTGCCCCCATAAATCCCTTCTAATGGTCGCTGGCGAGGGAACTTTTTAACACCGAACTTAGCAGCCACTGTTATTCACCCGTAGAGCGAGAGTCTCGGGATGATGGATGGTAATAAATATTGCACGGGGCTAACAGAGGTCCCCTCAGAGACGTTCAATTGCCTTGAGTGATAGGGTGCTGCTCAGCAACACAGGAGAGGATGGCAGAGGGCAGGCTCTTCACGGGGTCGACTAACTGAGTCTGTTCAATTTCCTCTCTGGAAATACTACAGTCCCCATTTCTAAACGATAACACTGTCTCACAAATGTGCGAAGGTAAGCGGAAAAAAAGGGGGGTTTTTGCGGAAAAAAAAAAAAATTGTCGCTATCTCAACTTATGTATGGCCAGTTTGTTGGTTATGAATGAAGAATTGATTGTCTCAAGGAAGAAAAACAATCCACTGTGGAGCAGTAATTATTGTGAATGTACCTGGCATGTGAGGAAAAGAAACACTGCTCAGTGTTATGACCACTTCCCCACTGCACTTGTGACTGGGGCAGTTTAATGGAGCTTTCTGACAAGGGAGCTCTGTTGTGCTGAGCTGCCCACCATCTTAACTGCTTCCTTGACAATGGCCGACAACAGAGCAGATGTCCAAGCTGCACACATCTGTAGTGGCCTTATACTCCTTCAGGCACACACACCCCCTTCCTTGTCCAACACATACACATGGGCACCCATTAGACAGACAAAGAACTACTTTACCAAGGTCATCCTCTGTTCAGCTTGCAGGCATCAGAAACTAATTCTACAAGTTCTTTTTTGTAAATCATTTAAGATTCACTTTGTTTTTCCTCAGGCATCGCGCCAGGAGGAGACAACATCTTTGTTGATACAAACAAATGACTGACAATGATGTTTTTCATGATGAGTGATAAGAAATTAAGATAACCCTAGTTCTTCATTAATCCAACACATGTCCTGTTGTCATATTTTCAGAGTAATCAGTGAATTAATTAGCCCAATAATGTGTAAGAAGTATTCACACACACATAGTGTGTGTAATTAACAAGTTAACACAAGGCAATTAGCAGCTCATTCATACACTGCCGGCACCTAACGGTGGCTGTAAACATAAGATGCACTTTCTTGACCAATTTTTTTAAGTTTGCCCAGTCAGCTATGGAAATAAAAGCCCTAATTGCAAATATCTGCTCGTTAACCATAAACAAGGTACATTTGCATGGGTAAGATACGCAACGTGTCCAAAGAATGGGAACTACAAAAAGCAGCCCATTAGTCTCCTCCAGTAGTTTTCAAAGTCACATCGTGGAGCCTCCAGGGGGATCACGACAGGGGCATCCCCCATAAACAGGAAGAAGGTCTCGGTTTCACTTGCATCTCAGTCACTCCACAACAAGGGAACATCTCTTCCTAGCTTCTGACTCCACATCTTTCTGTCTCTGCACACCTGCAACTCTCCACACTCAACCACAAAAGGATTCCTTGGGGGGGGGGGGGGCAAACAAGTATGGAAGGCGCGTTCGATCAGTCTCCTGTCTGTTGTGGATTCCCGTCTATGAAAACAATCTTCGGGCCTCCGGAAGGCGTAACAGTAAGAATGCGTCAAACAAGGATGACATGGAAAGGTGCCGTGATTGTGGCAGCCGGACAGCAGATGGCTCCTGACGAGACTGGGGTATAAAGAGAAAAAAGAGGGAGAGATGCCAGCTAGCAGCCAGCACAGCGCTGACGATTACACACGTCTACATCTATGGTCCTACAAACACTTCAGTCAAGGTGAGAGCATTTAGATGTATGAAAATGCTCACCAGAAGCACAACACCACTCCACCAACACCACAACCATAAGTACTTCCTATCTTACCGACACACTCCAGTCCTACGCTCTCTTGTGCTAACCAACACAAAACACCGCCTTGCCGAATACCCTGCAATAAGGTGAGGACACTAATTGGGCAGCGTTGGGAGAGGGCATCTCGCTGTCCCACTTTGACAGTTTACACCATGTTTTAAAGGTGGTCAGAAATAACGTCCCTGGTGGTAAAACCCACCCGACCATCCCCCCCCCCTCTTTTCATGGCGCTAGTAAGGTGACACCAACATGTCAGAGCACGTATGCGGACCGAAAACCCCCCGACGGCAAGCCAGTCGCCGCTAACATCTCCTTGAAAACAACCCCCCAAAAAAGACTGAATTAAACCCGTTGTGCTCCTGGAAATTGCAGTCTTACCTGGGCTGAATGATCTTAATCGCAAGTTGAGAAGCCGACTTTTGTTTCAGGCACACGCGGCGGCGCGCAGCACATCCGCTTCGGGAGAAGAAATTTTCATGTGAAGATTTTCATGTGGAGTATTTCTGATTCCAACCTTAGTAATCCTCCGCGCTACACACAACAACAACAACACACATACACACACAAAAAGCGCTTCTTTTTTAGCAGCTGGGAAGAAAAACCACCGGTGGAGAGGAGTGACAGCCTGCTGGGGACAGTGTGTATACGGCCTTGTCCTTTTATTAAAATACGGCCGAGCGTAAAACGGAGGAGTAGGGTGTCTAACAGTTTCCCTGCTTTATTTTTTTCCTTCTCTCTCTCTCTCTTCTCTCTCTCTCTCTCTCCTTCTCTCTCGTCTCTCTCTCTCTCTCTCGGCTGTAGTCCACTGCTGGTCAACTCTCGCTCGTTTACAAGCGGGTCTTGGTCTTTAAACCTAATGACATAAACCAGAAAGAAGAAGAATCGCCGGCCTCCTCTCCTCCTCCTCCTGACTTTCCTCTTCTTCCTCCACCACCACACATAAACACACACCTTCTGCTCACATGGTTAGTAAACATGATGTTGGTCATATGGGAACATTTTAGTTTTCATTCCCCCAGTAAATGATCATCTCTTGTTTTTGTCCTCCAGTGTTTTCAGTTTTCATCATCTTAAAGGGTCACTTCCCCCCCCACACCAAAAAAAAAGAAAAGCTCACCCACCTCTTATCCAGTCATGTAGATAGTTTTGGTTTCATGTGCCAGGCTCTTTCTGCAAGCAACACAATAAAAAAGAGGTGAATTGATTTCCATGTGTGGTGCTCACAGCGTTGAAGCCACTGAACATTAGAGAAAAACTATCCATAACTACAGTTTTCTTTTTGATCAAAGCTGTTGATAGTGAGGTCTGCAGGTTTTAATGTAACTTTATAGCTGCACTAATCAATATTTTTGCATGAACAATGGGTCAAGTGACAATGTGTAACAAGGTCGCTCCGAGTGATAACTCCACAGAGAATTACCATACAAGCGCCTTTCAACTCACTTTTGATTTTATGGCCCTTTTTATTTGTTTTTTAACCTTTTTTGTTCCTTTCCTTTTGGGAAGATTATGTTTTTTGCCATTTTTCCATTGTCAGATTAGGCCACAGTAGAGATACAGACAAGAAATGCTGAGGTTGAGAGACAGGGGTTTGACATGAAACAAAAGCCCCCTGTTGTGATTACAGTATATGGTGTGACACCCCAAATGTACTTTCTTAGTTCAGCTCTCATCAGCAAAACAGCTCTGACAAATCCACTGACCATACGCCGCCTGCCTATAGCACCACGCAGCCGGCAAAGTTAGTGACTAGCTGGTGGACATAAAAAAACAACAATTTCTCTTTCAAAATTTAGGCAACTGTAAAATGACCCCTAAACCAATCCGGATGACAAAAACTCACATGCCTGGCACATGCAAGAAAACAAAATAAAATAAAATGCCTTTCACCTTAATTGTATTGGAAGTTTTAGAAATGGATATCTCAAAATCTGGGCAAATTGAACCAAAACTATCTGCACAGCCAAATTCAAGCCAGGCTAAGTGAGAAAATATGTTTTGTTTTAGTTTTTTGTGATTTGTGACTCAGACACAAACTAATTGACTGATAACATCCCCACATGGAATTATTATGTAAAGTCTGCAGTGAATTTATAATTTATGGAATTACTTTAACATAATAATCAGATGTTATAGGGGCCTGTTACAAGCCTGTGATATTTGTGTTTCCCTCTTTACATATAATTATAATAAATTCCTTTGATTTGATCACAGTGGGATGTTTCTGAATGAAAGCTCGTAAATAAAGTCAAGTGAGTGAACAGTGAGTGTAAGCCTTGTAGTTGTAGTTGCGAGAAGAGATGAACTTTTATATGTTTGGTAAGTTCATGTACAGAGAGAATTTTTCACATAACATGGGTTGTATGAATCTCCACTGCCTGATATTGATTATTTTTGGCGTTCCTTTCATTTCTCTACAAGGATTATTCTGCAAGTATTCTGCTGTGGCTTCTTAAGGCAGACAATTTCATTTAGTAGTGCTAAATATTATTACATATACTGTGTGTACATACTGGACTCACCCATGCATTATTGATTTGACACGACTATATAGCAAAGCACGTGACCCCTAGTGCTTTGTGAATGCTTGGGGTCACAGATGACATCAAATGATTGATTTTTACTATCCTTTCTTGGAACTTGTTGCACAAAGACCGAGCATTGATCCACATCATCACATTAAGTCCATGAAGGGTTTGCCTCTGATATACATTTGGAAGAGTGGCCATGCTACAGTGCAACCACAGTAGCTTTTTACATTCCATTTTCAGTTTAATTTCTGCACTTTGCGTGGTCACTCCGTGAGGTCAAGTAAATGGCAGCAGATTGTGTGAAGTGCCAGTCAGGGTGCTCTGTGAGTTCAATTATCTATCGCCCAGTTTCCACTTTTCATTTCTATATTCTGCGTGGGCCCCATATGCTCCAATATTGATCTGTCCATCAACGATTGTCCACCTTTGGTCAGAATGCTGGTTACATGTGGGGGTGTGCAGCGTATAGCACAAAGACACAACCCCTTAGTGGGTAATTATGCAGAAAATGAATGTGGCGAAATGGTTTTCTTAAAAGAGAGTCATGATTTTATTGATGTCTGATACTGAATATATATTGTTTACAAAAATCAAAATTGATGATTTCAGACACTTTGTGTTCACATTAGAAACCCAAATCAAAGAACATGTTATTATGTGTTCCACTCCCACAGCTCATATGCTCTCTGAGAATATTCTCTGTTTTCTTAACTCAGATTTGGAGTTAAATCATAGGCAAAAATAATTATCTCATCATTTTAAACTAAACAACTTATCGACCATTTAATCTGTATTACTTTAAGCCAAATACCATGGAATTTATAAATCTTTAGCATAAAGATTACAGATTGAACACAGTCAGCAATCCTTTAGCATGCAAAACCATAGCTGCTTGGTGCTGCAGTCCACTTTCAATCCGCTGCTGCACCAATGTAAAACATCTCAGTGGAGATGGAGATGAGTCTTGAGTACTGAAGGGATTTGTGCCATCCTATTAAAAGAGGAGGAGGGTTCAATGTAGTGCCGTATGAGACCTTCTCATGTTGAACTCTGACCCCTATCTCAATACTCACAAATTTACAGGCAGAGTTCACAGCGAGTCTCTGTGGAGAGCTGAGCAACATACTATCCACACTGCGCTCTCTGGAGACACACATCTATCAATCTCCAAATGAATTATTGAAGGCACACCACCCCCACTATGTTTCTTACATGGATTGGAATAAGTGGCTGTTGCAAGGACCATGTTGTATTAGAATTTGAGGGGCGAATTTTAAATTTTCTTTCCGCAGTTTTACAGTTTTTCTCATGCTGTGTGTGTAGCCTAATCATTTTGGGACTATTTTGATGCACCAGCTCATAGCTACACTTTCCATGTCTTGGTAAAATACCAATTTAATTTCTCTGGTTTTTGGTTGAATTAGTAGTAGATGCAGTAACATGAAATATCACTGGATTATAGGGCATGTTACATTTTTCTTGTTTTAATAAAAATCAGTATCAGTCTTCTTCACCGCTGTCACAGCATGCGCCAGTAATGCCCCCCCACAATGTCCCAGCATTTGAGATTGTTGCAGAGGTCAGTGTGCCACAATGACTTCATCTCCCCTAATCAGAGGCTGAAACATGCCCAACATGCATGAAGGCTGCACACACACATACACACA
>NW_023339651.1:7156338-7230964 GCF_004916995.1 Morone saxatilis | reverse complement strand
ACACACACACACACAGTCTAATGAGATGGCAGGGCCTCACCATAGAGGGATAAAAAGGGGGTGAATTGCTCAGACCCTAAATGGGTCCGCTTGAACTTGTGAAATAGGATTGACACCACACTCAAAATGAGCTCCCACCATGTCGGAACAGCAGACTGAAGCCCCCCAGGAGGCTAAGTTGAATCAATTCTCCTAATGATGTTTGTAATTTAGGAGGCTAATGACATGCACTATGAACTGGAAGATTATGTCTAGGAGATGCCTCTGAGAGTCAAATGTTAGAATAGATGACTAAGAATCACAAACCTACACAGGATGTGGAAACAAATAAATCCTAACATGCAGTATATTTGGACTTTGATGAAAAGTCCCAACAAGACTTTATACTACGTCATTATGGAAAATATAAGCAAAGACATTTGTTTTGCGTCAAGTCAAGTCTCGCTTCCCTGAGTGCCAAGTCCAAGTCAGGTCACAAGCCGTCAGGATGCAAGTCAGTAGATCTCTGAATGTTGACCATTGAAGTGACATTGAATGACATTTTGACATTTTATTTTTTTTGTTTCAAGGCTGTGTTCATTGTATTGGTCTCAGCGTTTTAAATAACAGAGACCTAAAGTCATTTCAATCCATATGTCTAACAGTTTTTCTTAAGCGATTTTTACCAGGCGATGTCTTTAATGCTTTTAAGCCTGAACTCAATTAAAGTATTTCAGTCTCACATAAGGTTGTAATCAAGACTTAAGTCCAAATTTCTGTGATTTATTTTTTATAAAAACAATGACAATGGGAAAGGGGTCGCTTGTAGTGATGTACTTACGGAAAATGATCACTTGAATCTGCAGCTCCCCTCGTCTTTAAAGAGTTTAAGGAGTGGCAGCTGTTTTCTACTAAAAGTTTTTAAAACCCACTACACACTATCTGCTCAGCATCAAACAGCTGACGGACACAGTTAGCAACTAGCTGGCGAACATAGTGCAGCATTTAGGAGCTAAAGACCCAGATATTTCCCTCGTGAGTTGTAGAGACCAAAAACAGACCTGAAGGAACAGTGAATATTGGACTTACATTTGCCAGATGGCCAGAAACACAACTTCAAATGAATGATAATGTTGCTGCTAACTGGATGTGTAAATAAGCCACTGTTTGCTGAGTTCACCATATAAACTTAAAAGGGGTTGATATGTCAGTGTTGTGTTCACAACTTGTTTCAGCTGCCACCAAGTGGCCAAAAAAAGCCTTGAGTCCCACAACACTGGATTATAATACCACAAAAAAAACCCATCTCCAAACCCAAGCCAAGATACCCTGGTGATGTCAACCAGCTTATTTTCTAAGACTTAACAAACTTCCCTCTGCGATCCCCTGAAGCGTTCAAGAAGACATTATACAACAGTTTTCACATTCTGAGAAGAAGTCCCCATGACTAGTAAATGGACTGACATTTGCATAAAAGAAATTTAGCTTGCAGGTTATGGTAACAGCAATTTGTTTTAAAGGTTATGAGGAATAAATACTGTGGGATCCTAACAGATGTTTTGTATCCCCACTAGATTTGGCCCAGAGTACTCCAGAGCTGCTAATTTTGTATTTACCCTTTGGGTGTACTGAAGCCGACTTCCTGTGGGATGAGGATGTCTCTTATTGTACAAGATGTTAAGTGCTGTGTGTATGCGGTGTTTATGGATGAGTAAGCGAGCATATGCACACATGTGCCCCTGCATGAGTGTGTGTATATCTGTCTTGTGTGTGGCAACAATGCCAAACATTTACGCAAGAGCAACCCGCATAGGAGGAATGGCGACAGTACGCAGCATGATATGCATACGCAACATGTTGATATGATTATTCCACAGACTGCTCCCTGTGTTTTAGGCTGGTCATTAACAACCTATTTGAAGACTTTGTCAATAGGTGCCAAGACAACAAGAAGCAACATTGCCCCCTCTGTGCTCAACTCTCCCCCTCCCATACACTTGCCTTTCTTTTCTCTCATTAATATGGAAATGAGTCGCTCATTGTTGTTAGTAGGGGAGAAAGCTGTCATGTCTTTGGTGACAGGCTCAATGGATGTGTTTGGATTGCAGGGCTTGCTGTTTTCCGAGAGCATGTCTTATCTTTGTTTAGGCAGCAAATCAAAAATGTAAACATCACTTCATTAGCATCTGTCAGGAAGCTTAACGGTATGATTTTTAATACATGGCTAAAACCTCTGAATAGGCAAACAGGTCTCGTTATTCTGTCTCTTCTTTTATCTCCACTTTGTGCAGCAGTTAATTTCTCAAAGGGAAACTTACTTAATCCTCTGTGTTTGCTGGCGAAAGCTATGTTGTGTAGCTCTTTTTGCTCTAGCTCTACCAGAGTTGATTTATTATACTTTTCCTGCTTGTTGGTGGTCACTTTTATACGTTTTCTCATTTGCAGACCCCAAAAAAAATAATCATAGTTTATTATTTCAGGCAGATGAAAAGCAGCTCCAAAAAATAAGCCTAGCTTTTTGAAAAAGTCAGAAAATGAATAAAACATAAATTACATGCACTATTCTTAACCTTTAAGAGAGATCAAAGAGACTTGTGTTCTAGCCAATCACTGACGCTATCAGCATCACACTTCATCCACTTCATCAAGGCTTTCTCCACACCCAACATTTACTTCAAGTGTACCTGCACATTGTAGAGTGATATTATAATTACTGGGACATGACCAAAAGCAGCCAAGATTAGGTAAATGCAGCTACTTTTCTCAAGTAAGTGATTTGTTTATATCCAGGTTTGCCTGTTGCAGGAGTACATGCACTTCAGAGCTCAGGGGAGTCATAGTTACTGTCTCTCAAAAGGATCTGAGCTCCTCATGGGCTCTGTAGGCGTCATCAGTGGGCTGTTTTTGCAGCTGCGATCTCCTAGAGTTCATCACCAAGCTGGAGCACCTCTCAGATTGGGTCACATTGTAGACACATATATGTTGGAGGCCAAAGTTCTCCCTAAAATCAGTGACAGGGAAGCAGTGACAGAGACATAGAGAGGAGTACTGAGAGGATGGGATAGATTTAAGTGAGTAAATGTCAGATGCTCCTCGGGGAGGTCCATGGAATAATAGGCTGTGATTTGAGCTTGCATTGGGTCAATCTGTGAGTTGTCTTGAACAAAGAGAACAAAGATCAGTGATTTTGTCTTTCTGGGTGAGTGATATGTGTTTCACTGTTGTTGTTGTTGAGCATATTTTGGATTATTCATAGGAATATATGAGGAAAACCCATTTAATATCGAGATTAGCGATTTGTAAGGTTTGTTTGTGGTCAGTTTAACTCTTGGTTAATGCTGTTTTAGTGGAGAAAAAAATGAAACTGGAACCTCCATGTTCTGTTGCAGGAGTAAGAAAACCTCAATCAAAATCCCATTAACATTTGAAATTACGCTACCTAAAAATCCATCCTTGGTACAGAGTCTAGCTTTTTTTTTAAATATCATTGCTTATTCTGTTTATGTTTTTTTAGCTGTCATATTCACTATATGTAGGCTATGCAAGCTAAATGTCACACTAGAAGAATAGAAGAGGCGAGTCCATGAGCGGGTGAACTGGTTGCGGGCTAGCTCAGACTGTAATAACAGGAGAGAGAGAACTAAACATTGTAGATGTTTTTAGCAACCAAGTTACCATGAAGATTGTAGTTTTTCATGTGTATAGGTTTTTCTGTGCTAGGAATTTGCAATTTCGTGAGTTTAAAACAGTGGTTCTTCAACCTGGTGTCCGGGGGATCCTTAAGGGGAGTCCCCAGTAAAAAAAAAGGGGGAATATTTAAACTTTACTATTATTTCATTGGCTAAAAGTTAGCCCAGTGAAAGAATGTATAAGACTGACTATATGTTAATAGTTATCACACTCATCGCTGTTAATCTGCCTGTCTACAGTGGACAGTTATGGAAGAACTACATTTTATTATGCACAGGTTTGCGGCCTAATGTGCATCAATTTGGGTTGAGAACCACTGGATTAGAATTCTGTTGCATGCAGCGCTAACAGCGACTCAGCAAGCTTAAGCTAATAATTCCCCAAAACCTGATAATACCTCTACAGTTTAGATAGCTTCACTGAATATTCTGAATTTGCTACAGCTCCGATTTACAGCTCTGACTGGCTTCTTTTCCATAGCAACAGAGGTTGAGGCGTGTGGGTATTGTAGTATTTAGAATCATCAGCCGTGCAAAAGTGAAACAAAGCAAATAGGAAGGACATGATTAAAACTGATGGCCATAACACAAACATAGTAGTCTATTTATAAATGATAGACATGTTTCTTGAGAAACACAAAGGATATCATTAAAAGAAAACATTTAAACTGTATACTTTTATTCCTGACCAGAATTTCTATATGATTTTAAGTGACAACTGCCAGAAACGAGTATTATGTGAATAAGAGATTTCACCACATTTACACAACCGAGAGACAAATATAATTGTTGTCACAGTAATTAGAAATCCATGTCCTTGTCACACTTTAACAAAGAATCGACAACTAGGTCCACATTGATTAGCTGAATCTGCCACCCTGTGAAGAGAATGCAACTGAGATGTAATTATGTACAAGAGTCCTCTCAGATAGATTTTTTTCCCTTTTGAATCACTTCAGACTTTTGTTGCATTCCTAATTGTCCATTCAGAAGTTGTTCCAATTGCTGAAGTGCCTTTATGTGATATGGGGGAGAGAAAGGGAAGGGATGAATGTGTGTGTAATGTTTTTGCATCTGTAGTCCTCTATCCATCTCCCTTTTTGTCAGAACAGTTTCATTTCCATGTCAGTGATTTATGTAGGGAGATAGGAGAGAGCCTGTTAATGGGATATTTCCTTTGCTCCCCTCATGAACAACAACATGTCAAAATAAAGATAAAAAACAAACCCAAATGCTTGCCGGGGGAACAAATTAGGTCTTGTGGCAATATTGGAAAAAAAAGAGCTTTTCCATCATGCCACTCTAAACTCATAAACATCCAAGCATCTTGGATTGGATGTGCATCTTCTCATTTAAAAACACTAGGCTGTAATTGAAACTTATAGCTTTTCAAACCAGATTGTTTTACCTTGGAAACACCGGAATCATTCCTGTATTGGACAAAACAACAAACCATAATAGAATACAAATGATCTATTTTTGGATATTGCCAATAAGCTAAACAGCTACCCTCAAAATACAATATATGGCTTTTGTTCAAAATTCAATTTGAATTCAATTTCATTTTCTTTTCTAAAATATAAAAGTAAAATGTATGGAATTCTCTTATTTTTCCTTTGGTAAGAATGACATCTTCTCCTTTAAAAATATTTTGTAATTTTGTTGTTTAAATCTTTTTATTTCTTACATAATCTACATATCTCTGGACTTTTTGAAAGTTGTTTGAAGGTTAAATACAAGTTTAAAAAAGGAATAAGGAAGAAAAAGCCCTTCTCAGGCTACTGTTAATCTCTCTGCAGTATTATTTTAGTGCCGTTTTCATATCTCTCTGTTTGATTTTAACTGCAAAGAGATAAAATCCAAAAATCACATTAAAACTAATATTCTAGGAATATTTCAAACAGATGCTGGAGTTCCTGCAGGCAGTGATGTATATTTTTTGGGTTGTGCGAGTTTGTTTTGGATGAAGAGAAAAGAATCAGCCACTGCTTCCCAATCTGACTGACTGTGAGGCTGCCATTTTATTTTTTTTTGCAGTTTTCCTGGAGGTGGAATGGAGTGCCTTGGATGATTGCGGGTGGTGCTGACAGAATCCGAAGTGGGTCGTCCACTAACCTCAGCCCCCTGGAGTATGGTGGGTCTGGGCCAGAGCGGAAGGGAGCAGTGTCCTGCTGAGACGTGGAGTCTGGTCTGAAGGTAATGGGCAGAAGGGAAAAAGAGCCTTGCCTGTGGCGTGGCACAAAATGAATTACTGCCATCTTTCTGCTCCTCTGCCTCACAGTAAGAGTAGAGTCTGGAGGGCCAGATAACAAGGGCACAGAACCACAAACTCAAGCAAAATGGAGAACTGCCCAAGAAAAAAAAGCTGTCTGGTAGAGTTAATATCATGTCATTTATGATGATTTGGCTGAACGTACGATGAGGTCATTCTCATTTCAGTGTTAATGTCAGCCCAGACAGTGGAGCAGGGTGGTGGCAATGACTGGAACATTTTCTTTTATTTCTTAGCTCCCACTCTTCTCATTTAGGGTAACAGGACATGGTATGAGTCTTTTTTTCCAGTGGTGTGTTACAACACTCTTGGACTGAAGTGATAAGAGTGTCATATGCCAAAAATGCTCCACAAAGCAGAGCGAGCTGGATACAGGATGATAGCATGTCTGCATCACTTTCATGTCTAGGCTTCATGAGTGAAAATCTGTATTTTCCTGCAAAGATCTTCAAATAAATAAATGACAAAGCCTC
This sequence comes from Morone saxatilis, assembly GCF_004916995.1. Lineage (NCBI taxonomy): Eukaryota > Metazoa > Chordata > Actinopteri > Moronidae > Morone > Morone saxatilis. The sequence continues at coordinate 7,224,551 of NW_023339651.1, read as the reverse complement.
TAAATGAATCTATTATTCTGCTACATTCTGTCTTTATGTGTGAAAGGTTCGGAATAATAGCTGCAGAAGTACAGAGAATAAATCAGCGACCTTTACAACAACTTGTCACCTATATTTTATAGGCCAGATTCAATATTTCACATGCATAAATGTTTTTCTCTGTCCACCATGCATGTGCACATATTCATCCAGCTAGTTCAGTGTCTGTGGGGCAATCTAAGTAATTTCCTATAAACATGATTTAAATTTCCTCAGGGATCAATACTTCACCATCATACATCTTGCACTCTTTGATGCTCATTTGGTCTACACAAGTGTAGTCTCCTGCCCAACGGGTTTGTATGTTGTGGTTACCATGGTCAGGATGAGGATGTAAGACGATATGTCCAACCTTAAGAGCATCCTGAAGAGGAAGTACACACTAATACTTTTCTTTCATTGATGGTCCGATCAATAAAAGAAAAGATTCGTCTGGTCTCTGTTCAACTTGTAGTTAAGCATTTTTCTCTTGCAGGTTTTTCAAATACACATTAAATCTTCCAGTAAATTCAACTTAAGTCAGCAAAACTACAGAGAACCAGTGAATCAGCAGAGACTTTTTCATCAAAACCAATCCTGAACATGTTTGAATGGGATATGACTAGCCGGTGTGGGAAAAAAGGAAGGCAGGAAAATTGGTGCATAATTAGGTCAAAGCATTAGGAAACTGTTGAGTTGCATTTTGATTCATCTCACCTTGCCCCGTTTGAACATGTCACCTGCATGCAAATGATTCCCTTTCTTGTCTACCCGAGAGGGGGGAAAAAAAGTACTTGAATTCATTGATGTCATTGTCTGGTATTAGATACAATCAATCTGGTGAGTGGGTGGGGAAGCAGGATGAGGGGCCCACGGAGATTAAACAGAAGCCTCACCATGGTTGTTCCAAAAACAAAATAAATCCATTCATCCAATTAGGAGCTGCGGAATATTCCAAAAACAAGGAGTTGGATGAGAGCTTCTCCACTAATTTACGCTCCGCTCCAATCTGAATATCCTAATAGACTGGACAAGATTACAGGCCACATCAAAGTCTGTAGGACTTAAAAACAAATAAGCCAGAGTGACTGGGTGGTACAGCATATTTAAAGCAAGCTGAAAATATGCAAAACTAGGTACACAGAATCAGCTGCGCTTGCATAATGAATTCTTGCAACTTGAACCGCAGTTCATGTAAGAAAATTGGCAGAATCTTCCCACATTTTTGCTATTATTATCCATTCACTCATGTCTTTACACTTTTATGTTACATTATCTCATCGTATAATATTTTGTCTGCCGATTGAGATGACAGAAGACGCGGTCTACACTATTCTTCCCCTCCAATCCTCCTTTTTCCCTTTGGATTAAAATGAGTTTAGCCGCTCAACTTTGATTAACACCCAGCATTCCCCATCCTGCCGAGCAACTCCCTCTGTTTGATGAATCTGGCCCTGTTAGTTTCTCTGCTCCTCCTGGTGTGTGATGCATGACAGCACTCCCCCTCAAAATGCAGCTTTATTCCTCACAGGGGAAACAGGAGGCAGAGCAGACAGCAGTTTTTTGTTTTTTTTATCCCCCTCCCTTTTCACAGAGCACCTCAAAACCTTGTGGAAAAGAATGGAAGGCGTAGAGGTGGATGTTACTTTTTGCAGAGGCAGAAAGGTGGTTTGCAGTGACCATCAAGTACCATTGTGATGCATTTAGGAAAGTAAACAAGGAAGGCATGTGCACTGTACCTTGGAGCTCTGGATAAACTCTTAACCCTGCAGGTGAATTGCATCTGGTGGCTTCGCATACACACAGTGTCACACAATATTAGACTCTCCACTCTGTCTTCTGTGAGCCATTTGATTTTATTTCACCCATGGTTGCCGTATCTACTGCTTATACCTACCTGTCAAGGCGGTAATGGAAAGTGCTTTGGGATAAACATTGTTTACAGGAAAACCTACGAGACCTCTGTCTCATTTACAATGGTTTCATGTTCACGCATATTTTTTCCAAATCAGATAAAAATGAATTGATGAAAGTACACAATGATGAGATAAATAAATACTTGGTGATAAAGGTGACTTGTGTTTATGGAATCCAGAAATAATGAAAAATAGAACAACTGCAAAAGGCAATCACTGAAAAGGAACCAATTTCAAGTCAATCACAGTTGATATAAATAAAAGCAGATTCTCTACTTTCACACCTTTTTGGAACTTGTTCAAAGCATCCAAGAGAAAACAATGAAATTCATACAGTATATAATAATGAAACCATCCACCCACCCGGAGAGCTGCCTAGAGGGGGGTTAGTGGTGTGTGTTAGGAGGGGGTGTGGTGCACAATGAACCCTCTGATGTCATGCTGCTGGTAATTTGTTCTGAAACAAGAGGGGAAATATTGCTGCGCTGTCACTGCAGTGTCAAGCCTCACACTGCAGGACAGATTTCGCTGACACGTCGTATCCTCTGGAAAAGTCGCAAGTCAGTGCTATTCCCAACAGGGCTCAGACATGGCCAGGGAAACTGGGGGGAACTGTGCATTCGAGCAACAGCCACCAACTTTAACTCTCTGACACGCCGCTGCATAAGCTGGCGCCAGAATACAATAAGGCAATAAAGCAATTAGAATAAGCTGCGCTGTGTCTCTCCAATGAGCAACCTCCACTCTCCTCTGTAAAGGAGCCAAACAGAGCCACCATCCAGAAATCAATGAAGCGCTCCTCATAAAGGGATTGTCAAATTCAAGTCTGTGCAATTTGTTTTGTGATAACTCTGCAGGCTCATGCATGGAATCAATATGAGGGCCTGTGGCAAAAAAAAGGAGGGGACAGGGGGTTTTGAATGTGTATTGATTCATACTCAGAAGCATAAAAAGTACAGAATTCAAAAGTGTTAATCTTTGATTGCAGGTGCGTTTAGATGACTTTTAAGTTTATTTCACACTGAAGTGGAGGCTAATTTATTCTCCACAAGAAAAAAAAGAGGAAATGGCAGTAAGAAGAAGGTTATAATACTGCCATCCACTTATTTGCCCTGCAGTTTGACCTTCTCAGACAACCACCCCAGTGCTTTTTAAAACACATAAATCACAGAACAGACTTGGACGGTTGGCCGGTAATTGTGATTAAAAGCATAAGCTGCAGAGCTGGCCTTATAAAAGCTGAAAGAACCACCAACAACAACTTTGCAGGCAGGAGGTCATCGTCTAAATCTCCTGTTGAACTCACTTTTCCTTCTCAGGTTCACAATTTAATAACAACCCCTTGACTCTTTGCATCCATCTGCTAAAATGTCAGGCCACAAATACGCTCCCAAGGTAGAGAATGAATATGGAATAGAGCATCATAAGGTTGTCTTTAAAATATTTTTCAGTCTCCCTTGCTTTATGTAACGTCTCACATGCATTATGGCATAGCTGATTCCTTTTTTTTCTCAGTAACTTGTCATTCTTGGTCACATTTTTGCATTTTTGTAGCTACGGTTAACGTCTGATATACATACACACGCGAGGAAGTGTTGGTTCCTATCTCCTGTGACAATAAAGCATTTCTTTTCCATGCTTACATAGAATGTCAGTTGTGAAAGATATAAGTCAATTAACTCAAAGGGCAGTGTTTTTTGCCACCTCCTCCCCTCGTCACTCCATTAAAAAAACCAAAAAACATCTGCAATGAGAAATAGCAGGCAGCCCTCCCTTTTGTGGAAAATCATTACACAATCTGAGAGAGAATAGAATATTCTGTGCCCAGGCTTGCCTCCTGTTATTGCACCATTAATAACTTTTGCTGCTGCCAACGAGACAACACCAAGCTTGGTTGGAGAGGAGCCGGCTAATGCAGTCAGTAAATTAAAACCATCGGTGTTCGTTTTCGTAAGACAGACCGATTCCTGTTGTCAAGGGTTGGGCTTTTTGTTGTTTTTTTTTCATTTCTCATCCTCCTACCCAGTGCATCTATTTGTGCTGTACTTTTTTGAAAGAATTACTGCATTTTCTCATATCCTGCAGAGCAAACAAACCCTTAAAACTGCAGCACACATCAAAGTACTGCTGACTTTAACTTGACTGCGGGAATGAAAAGTTTTCATTAGAGAAGTTGAAATAATGAAGTGGAAACAAATTGGATTGTCACACAAAAGCACACAACATGCTTCTTCTTGAAAATTAATTAACATCATGCAAACAATTCCATACACGTTTATGTCAGGAATTACAATGAGATGGGAAACAAAAGCCTGAAGACAGCTAATCTTGCCAATCATCTCCACATACTCATTAATGTGTCATTAATGCTGTTTCTCGGCTTGATCAAAGAACCTTTTAAAAAAGTTTTAACTTTGTAATTAAAAGCAAATGCCACATAAGGCCGACATCCCATTAGCTCAGTATGTTCATACGTGCAATTTAATTATGTACAATCTCCAGCTTCATTGTGATGTATGGTTGCTATAGAAACTACACTTGCTATAGCAAGGTCTTTTGAATTAAATAAGCCTGGCTTATAGAAAATATAAGCAAAATGAAAATGGTTTATATGGCCTTCATGAAAATTAGCTCACAGATTCAAGAAGTTAGAAACTGTTAGATAAAGAGACATATGCTATGTATTAAATTCATTACATTTTTTTTTCTAGTTGTAAGCTTCCCGTGTGTGTTAATGCATCAGAAATTAAAGCAAAAGAAATACCAGGAGTAGCAAAATTTTGCAGAGACCACAACTCCTAATCTGTGAAATTGGATGAATTTAAGTTGCCTACCAAATGGGATTAAATTGTATTGGCTGCAGTTTGCTGAGAGGGGGGCATGTGTGAAAGGAATGGATACGGATGTTACAGTATTAAAGAGGCACCCATATATTTTCACCCAGGAAACACAGTGGTGAGCATCCAGTGGGAGTCAATGGGCTCAGGGAGGCTGAAGTGCCAGCTCAAGAGAGAAGGCTTAACAAAGGCTGTGTGGGAGGGCTTCTGTACAGTGTGTGCTCATGAAGTGGAGCATTGTCTCAAGTTTTCCCCCAACTGCCAACCCACACGTGTAGTCACAAACCTACCACCCTGGATACACCTAATCACCATGAAATAGCCTGCCTCCCCTGCATGTCGGTAAACTGTGTAATTTTGCACATGTAGACAGTAAGATAATGTGAACTTAACCTCACTAAGTGCAAGAGGGCTCGAACTAAAGCACTTAAAAACACATGTGAAGAGCACAAAGCATTAATATATTCTAGATTGTACTTGCCAGCTGAACTTCAGAACCTTGTACGTGAGCCGTCTAATAATGGGCAGGGGTGTAGTTCTAGATCTTGTGAGATGGTGGTAATTTCTCTGTGATTGTTGGCTGATGTTTGAAGGTGAACTCGATTTTACTCATCAAAATCGTAATACCGAGCACTATTCAGCCTTTGAAAACAGTTGTATAATGTCATCTGTGGCTCTGGAGGAGCTTAAGTCTGAGAAAATAAGTGTGATGTCAACAGGGTTATCGCTTCTTGGGCGTGGAGACAAATTTTAATGGAAAGCCCATGTAACAAACTTGAGACATTGAATTTTAGAGGCACCTCGTTATGGAAAGTGTATGATTGTGTGTTTTTGGAGCTTGACTCATACCAGAAAAAGTCATCTCAATCACTTATGTTCAAGTGCAAAACCACTGCTCTTTTAAAGTTCAGACAGATTACAGAACTAGAGACCATCATACAAATGGACCACACCAGCCACGATGCCCATCAACATAAGTACTCAGTAGTCATTACTACATTTTTACGTGAGTACCCAGTACTCATTTTGATCTCAACTTCACCTGCAAAGTTTCGTGACTGCATCTTGCATAGTTGTGACTTTACTAAGTTGACAAAATCTGTTCACAGACAGACAGACATATAAAGACCTGACAAAGTACTTAAAACTGCTTCTGCGGTAGTTCCTGCTACAGTAGGTGTCACTTTTTGCCATGATGACACACACACACACACACACACACACACAGCCAGACCACAGAGAACAATACCAGCCACACTGTCATATTTTGTATTTCAACCCCAGTGGTGTCTGGCATTGCAGATTGTTTCGGTTTATTGGGCCTAGGTTTTGAGATATCTGCCTCTGAGATTTTTGCCAGAACAAACATTTCTGAGAACAAGAGAGGTGAGGAGAATTTAATTTGTCCTGCTAGAAATTGCATTTGAGAAATACAACAACAGTGTGTCTTTATAGAAGTGATGTCCCATTTAGTCAGATTATCCAACATGCTGTCAGCAGTTTTGCGAGGGACTGTCTCTTTATTAGCAAAGTAGTTACCGGTAACCAAAGTAACACCCAATGAACTAAATATATTCTATATAGCAGTTCTATCTATTTATATCCTGCATTTATATGTATTAAATCAATCATCAAATGAGCAAATAACTAATTATGATAATATGGTATTATAAGGGTTATCATGTCTTTAATCAAAATGGCAGCATATATCGAATAACAAAACATTGAAATGTTCTTTTAATGCTCTTAATGCATTAACCCAAATATTTTTTTGTTTCCTTTATAGACATTTGATACCTTTTTTTACTTTATGATCATGTTGTGTTTCATCTTTTCCTACTTATGTTAGTGTCTTTTTAAGAAAATTTTAACAGAAAATAAAATAATAACAGAACATTTTTGGCCCTGAGTAGTTTTGCCACTCAGACACAGAAGCAAAACAAATGCAAATAAAAAACACTTTCAGCAACTCCGATCAATCTCATCTGGACAATGCTTACTGAACAGTAAAAGAATAAAGTTCAGAGATGCTTTTAGTAACCTTGGAATAATAACAGTAGGGGGGATAACAGTAAGACTTTGACGGAGACCCCATGTTCAGTGAAAATTAGCCTTTAGGTGTGAGGCAGAAAGATCTCTAACCCTGGCAAATGCAAAAAGTACCTTGACCAAGTGCACCATATTTGATATGTTTTTTAAAGCCTGTTCATTTCTAAACACTGAAGTGGTTCAGACATTCATTCTGGGAGTAAACTGCATCTAATCTGAGCATCATAATTTGTAGCACTCCATGCTTATTAGGTGATATCGCAGGCATTATGGGCTGAAGTAATTAACTCAAGCCACCCAAGGGTAAAGGTGTTCATGGTACATATGAGGGCTAAGCCAGTCAAACTGGGGCTAATAATGAAATCAGATACAGTCCCTGTGGTGGGTCACGTGCTGCTCAGCCTGGTCATGACTTGCATGAAATGCCTTGCTGTCAATTAAAACACTGCATAAAATAGTGAAATAACCCTCCAGTAATTACTCCCCGCTCTTTAAAGACACATACTGCACAGGATCATTAAAAGGATCATTTTATGTAGTTAATTCCGGGAGCTCAAAAGTGAAAATATATAAATCATATTTTCCTCAGTGTAATTTTAAGATGATTATTCTCACAATTAGCTAATGGTATTAGTAGATTCAAATCTCAACAAATGGACTTTGTCTGTTCCCCTCTTGTGTTGTGTCAAAAAGAACACCAGCATGGGCATTGACTTCCAAAAATAATGAGTTTCTCTCCTGACTTGATAATTGAAGATATAATGAGGGAGAGAGAAAAGACAGAGATGAAGAGGGAGAAAGCAAGTGTGTGTGTATGTGCGTGTGTGCGAGAGAGAGAGAGAGAGAGAGAGAGAGAATGAGAGAGAGAGAAAGAGAGAGAGTGCCCCATATTTTTTGTCATAGCCCTGGGGGCTGGGTACATACACCCCCAGCATTGCAACCTACTTTTTACACCCCTCCCTGGAAAAAAAAAGGCCCAAAGTGTCCTGAGCCCAAATCCAATCTGTTTCTTGTGACACCATTGTCATTTGTGCCAGCCCTGAGAACAGCTCCTGCTACTTGCCTAAATGTGCTGTGCTGCACTGTTTGTCTTCATGTTCTAATGTTGACTGTGAGCACATAAATTACTCCTAAGTAAACATGTAGACATGAAGCAAAAAAAAAAGCAGATAAACAAATCATGAAACAAGGAGCAGCTTAGTCATACAGTAGAAGCATTTGAAATTTCCTTATCTTTCAGCAGCGTTAGAAATGATTATTTTATGCCTCTACATGTATTCTTTAATAATACACTTGCTGATGCTGAATTGCTTTTTGTTTAGTATGAATGTTTTATCAGCTCAGTTCATATGAGGTACATATAAAACTAAAATAATTTTGCTTATTTTTATTTTTTCTCCATTCCCTTTCTTGGAGATGAACCTCCGTCACACTTATCGCTTCTGTATCTGCATTGTAAATTAAATTGAACAAGGGCACAGCATTAGGATGCAAATTAAAGACCTTCGAAAAGCATTCAAATAATGATAGGGAGTAGAAAACCAAGGGGCCGTTTAGAAAAGTATTGAAGTTTTGCTTGGCTGCCTTTATGAGGCCCTCATAACCATATTCCAGGACTTCTGTCAACATGTTGATAAAATGTATTAGCCTCATTTACAAATGTTGTCTTCGGAGAGAAGGTGTTGTTTCCAAGCAAATATTGACTCATTTGAAATAATTGTTTGTGCCGCAAATTGCTAAATTTAATCCACCAGTACCTCCTGCAGCAAGTGATTTTTTGCCATTTATTTTTCACGAGATGACACTTTCACTGGTTCCTACAGTGTTCATTTCAGACACAATATAAAAACATATATATCATCTTTCATTATGGCTGATATTTCTCATTTCTCTAAATGACGGTGCATCTGCCTTTTCCATTTGATTTCCTCTGGCATTAACAAAGTGTTTCTCAGGTCTAGATGTAAAGATGGATATCTACATCAAACAGGGACGAAGATATATCAATTTTATGGATTGTTCGCAGGTGTAATCTTGGCATCTTTTTTATTGTGTTTGCACACTTGAAAGCTATTAGCAACATATCACTTTAAGCTTTGCACAAATATTGAGATACTACAATTTTAAATATTAGCTTTGCAGAGCAGAGATAATGGGTTTGATGATGTAATGTTGATATATAATTAAAAATCCCCTTACAAATATGAACCCAGAGCACATTAGAAACAATAAAGCATCTTCAGTGAGCTGTTTCAAACAGTTACTAGCTAAACAGATTCCTTTAGCAACCTAATCCATATCTAAATCACTTTTTATGACAGTAAAGACACATTGCACTATGAGGGATCCAATGGTAATCCAATTCAAATGAGGTTCAGAACATCAAGCTTTTTCTGAGAGTTGTGATTTATTGTTTTCAAAAACCCATTCCATGCTCATTTCTCTGTGTACATGCAGCACCTTTTGTTTACCACAGCTATCATGTCTCTGTCAATCACACTAGAGCCATGTTACGCTCAGAAAACACAATAAGCTCCAAAGAGAGGGAAACATTTCTCTTCTTTCATCTGTTTTCTATCTCCATCCATACCTCTCAGCATCGCAGTAATTGCTGCCAGCAGGTAACACATTCAATTAAACACTGTATTCATGGATACAAGCAAGACAAGTTTATTTCTTGATAGTGCAGATAGAATTTGATGCATTTGAATACTCTGGAAGGCAACATCCTGCATGTTTTTGAACTGGCGTGAGAGCATTCAAACAAAAATTAAATCCAAGGCTTTTTTTTTTCTTTTCCACAGGAGCCGTGCACTGCTTTAACAGTCAAGAGAAGCAATTAAAAGCTGGCAGAGGGTTAACTTACACCCAGTGGAGCAAAATCGATGAGCGGCATCCTGCTTGAACTAATCACAGTACTGAGGGTAAAGCCAGCCAGCAGACATGAAAAGTACAGGAAGCAATGACAGGGCTAATGGTTTGGAAAATGCTACTGATGAATGAGGAGAAAAGGTTGTGACTCTGTCTTTACCCTCTGTTATTTACCTTGCTCCTGGGCACCATAATAACTTGAAACTGATACTAGAGCTTTCTTTTTGGATAACATGGCTTGAAGGATGGTTGGGTGGATAGATGGGTTTACATGCATCTATGAATGTCAGATATTTTTACTTTATACTCATATTCATCACCACCAATGAAAGACTTACTAGCCTTCACCAGGTATTGCTCAAGCAACCTGGCTTCTGCAGACATTAAGTCCAAATGTCATTTAGACAAAATGGTTCCATACCATTTTCTTTAATCTCTTCTGTGTAAATTACTACTTACAGCCCGTGAATTACTTTTTTTTTCCACTCACCCCACCGAATAGCGTCAGCTATCATTTTGGGAGCAACGAGCAAGCTAATGAAACCGCTCAGCATTAACAAATAGGACCACTGAAGAATGTTCTATTTGCAGGTCATTGTTTGATCCATAAAAGAAAGAAAAAAAGATGAAGGCGCAGGAGAGAAAAAAGTCTTCACTTCCTATTGAAGACAGCACTCTTGGCAAAAGAGTAAACAATGCAGCTCTGCATACAGCTTGGAGACTTCATGGAGCCATCGCCATGGCAACCCCATTTTCTAGTCATATCTTTAATGAAAAGGTAATGAGAGAAACATAACAGTCCCAACTTCATTACCGGAGTAAGATTCAGCAATAAAAACTAAATCAGAGCGTCTGTCATTGGAAGGAGCAGCAGCAGGTCTGTTGTATACAACAGTTATAAAAACAGACCTCGGCCATGAGCACAAGGAGACATATGCCTGGTCAGCTGCTGATCACAGAGAACTATCTACTTTGAGAGGTTTCATTTACTTTCCTTATATTTCAAACCTTTCAAGGTTTAAAGGTCCAGTGTGTAAATTTTAGGAAGATCTATTGTCAGAAATGTAATATAATATGCATAACTATGTTTTGATCAGTTTATAATCATTAAAATCATTACGTTTTTCTCAGCTTTTTAATGTGGCGTTTGTATCTACAGACGCCATTGTGGAGGCAGCCATGTTGAACCGCCTTGTTTCTAAATTAGCCCAGACTTGACAAACCAAACACTGGCTAGATGCCACTAAATCCTACACATTGGTCCTTTAATATTCTGGATATTCTGCATTTACTTACTGTACATAACACACAGTGCTCATTGTTCTGAATCACAATGCTAATATACCATAAGTGGAAAGTGAACAGGTATATCAGGGTTTATATCAACCTGTGTACACATCTGCCACTTATGGAGAAACATTATCATTCATTTGGAGTCTAACTTTGTCTGCCGTTTGGTAGCTAACTGTGGGTTTATCAGGGCTTGTTTGCTGAAAACAGCTCTAATAACAGTAAAGTTATAAACTTAAAACCAAAACAATGAGCTAAAAGAGAGTGAAACGCTCTGTAGAGCTGCATAGTCGGGTGATAACTCTGTGAGTTCTTCCTCACGAGTAAGCTCTTTCACATTACACATATTCATTTGACCCATTGTTAATATAAAAAAAACATTGATTAGTGCAGCTTTAAGTAAAGGCTCTGACTATTTCTTCCACTACTGTGTAGTCCTTGAACAAACACACTTTAAAATTATCTGTTAGTCCAGATCACACTTCTTTGTCCAGGAATGCAGAGTTGAACGTTCATCAAATGCATGGCTGCAACAGCTACAGGCATGCTTTTCGGAGGGTAGTGTGTTAGCTCTTATCACAGTACCATTACATACATATTTGACGAAGAGCATATTACATATGTGAGTGGAGGGGGGGGAAATCCTCTTGCACAGTCTTTGCATTTTTACACCGGGCTGGGGATTGCCTCTTTGCATTTTACACAAGGAAGAGAATCCTACATTCATCTTGTTTGTTTAATTGGATATGGCCTCTGGAAGGGGTCGCCCTCTAGAAAATGAGATGTGGCCCCCTTTTCCAGCCCTGTAAGGTAAATATGCGCCACATTTGAATCCACGTCTTCATGCGGCAGTTTACCTTGTCGTCCTCTCCTCATTATCACAGTAACCTTGTGATCTGGCCAATTTTTCAGCTGTAATGATGCATGATATTCTGAAAGTAATTTTAATCTAGAGCGGGCAGATCCAGCTGCCAGGTATCAAAGTAGACTTTGGCTGCCTTCAGCAGTGCACTCAAGCCACACAAAGTCCTCCACTAGCCAGCCTTTCTCACCTCCTCCCCCCACAGCCCTTAGACATTTTCCATGCATAATTAGGTAGAGTCCACAGAGAATAGCATAGATGTTTTTTTTTATTTGACTAAAATCAAGATTTTAAAGAAGCATAGCTTAATGTTGTATTATTGTTTTTATGAGAAGTGGGCCCTGTTGGAGCCAGGCACTAAGAGAGCCCTGACTGATCTCTGACAAAACATCACCCACATTTGGCATTTTGTCAAGCAGTGTGGAGATTTATTCTCACTCTGCTGCAATTTAATCTTAACAATCTCTCTTTGAGTACAAGCAAAGAGGCTGAAAGGCTCAATGTTGGGATATCAGAGTCAGTTGAATGATAAGTCATGGCCAAAATAAAAAGAATGGTAAGAATGATGCCCTGGGCTGCGTCCCAGATCTGCTATGAATACATTCAAGGATAATTGTGCTGAGTGACTGGACTACTGTGTTTACAAAGGCGCATTAACGCCAAAGCCAAGACGGTCCTGGAAGGGAAGAATGTACAGAGCAGCAGAGGGGTCCGTCTGCATGAATACATTCTTTCCTCATTGTCCTCTCAGACAGGAGGATCATTACTGGCTGGACACATGCGCTGGCAGCATCAGCCTTCATTATTATGCAGCAGTCGACACAGGTTTAACAAAGAGAAATTTGTCTAGCATTTGTTTATCTGGAAGAGCAGAGTCTGGCACAGCGATGCTGGCAACAGCAGGCTAAGGTGGATAGACACTCAAGTAAGTTGGCGACCGCTCACAACCCTGCAGCCCCCCCCCCACCAGCACCTCCACCGCCACCCCTTCGCACCATCCCCTCTCTACCACCAGCACCCTCTTATGCTCCCCACAGGTGCACAGCTTTTTTCTACCTTGCACATCAAAGAGACAGCAGAGTGAGAGACTGAAGTGCAGGGTGGCACATAGTTTCATCTTCAATTGTATCCTGTATTCAAAAGAAGACGCTGTATTATTCATTTCTGGTACATTTGGATTTTGAAGTCCCAAAAAAAAAAAAATTCAGCTCAAAGAGGTTTGATTGCATTCCCAAAGAAAAGATTCAGTTAATCATTTGAGAAATTCACAATCCTTTTTTTGTTGATTCGTGACCTGAACAATTATGTCATTCACTTCTTTTTATTTTAGTGAAAGAAGGCTTACGTGATGGTAATATATCAGACCAGACTTTCTCCTCTAAGGAGTAGGTGTGGCAGCTCTGAGTTATTGACATTTTTTTTTTTACTCCCCACAAGCTTTGTTGCAGGAAGAGGGTGGGGCGTTTGGCTCGTCCTTGACCTTCCTGTGAACCAAATACATCAGTAGTCTGTTGCTGAGGAGATTAAAATCATGCAACAATGGGAGGTGGCAGGAACAAAAAAGGGCCAGGGTTTCCGAAATACATGCAACACCAATCTAAAGCTGCCTGACAGTTTTGCGCTCACACAGTGGTGGTTTAATCTCGCCAATGCACGTAAAATGCAGAATATGCCTCGGTTCAGTTTTCTGTCAGGGCAACAAAGCGGGTCAGTGTTGAGTCAGACCTTTTTTTTCTCTCTCTCGAAGGATTTATGGAGACTCAGGAGGAGATAAGAGATGTGTGTGCACTGTATGTCTTTGAGGCATCATCACAATCAACAGTGCTCTCCCATCATACATCCTAGGAGTGCTGTGAGTGCTGCACCCATGTCTTATTACAGACAGCAGGTGCAGATGGTTAAAGGCAGGTGCTCGGTAGAAAAAAAAGAAAAAGAAGAAGAAGGAAAAAAAGAACAAGCACCTGGTCCCTCTGTTGTAGCAGTCTGGGGCTGCTCTCACTATGATTAGCTTTGTTTCTCCAACAGAGCGCAGCGAGGAACAAGACCTACAACTTCATTAGGGTGGAGCACAGCACCCCTTCTTTTGCTTTTGTCCTACACTTGACTGCACTAAGTTAGAGGAGGACGGGGTGTCTGTGAAGATCAGCCTTTTATTAGGAGCTACAGCTCTGTCACTGGAGTGGCGCCTCTCTACAAGAAAAGAGTTATAATCTGATGCATGTTAGATCTACGGAGTCACGATGAGCAAGCACAGAAAAAGCACTCGCCTGATTTCACAAAGACCTTTGCAGAAAGGGAAAGGCAGACCCCCAGAGCTGACCTGACAAGCAGCAATAAGCTCACTCCTACAAGAGTTTGGCTGGGATTCAGTGCGGCATTCTGACCCCCTTCTAACTTTGTTGTTTGGAGCTTGAATGTGCAGGTAGTGAGTCTGAGAGCTCTGCCCAGGCGAACCCGTATAATCACCAACCCCTGCTTGCAGCACTCCATTTTCAGGACACCGTGGTGTATCTTCAAGGACGAGCAGAGGAAATGAGTGCTAATAGTGTGTTTGTATTGTCAGAGCTCGTAGGCCCACAGATTTGCTTTATTCATGGCCTCACTTCATCTGCCAGCCAACCATTGAATAATTGAAGGAATTATCAGGCTAGGGGATCCAAAGCCCCTCAGAAATGTGTCATGCCCCTGAGCAAAGCCTGCAGAAAAGGGAAAAAAAGAGAAAGAGGGGCCTCCTAATTCAGAGCCGTGTGTGTACAGCCCCACAACCCAGTAATGTTCCACCTACATACAAAGACACACGCACAAAGTTAAAACAGAGAGGTTGATGATGCCACAAATGGCAAGCTTTGACTGGCAGAATATCAATAGCTCATAACAGCGGGAGCCCATGCATGTCAGATAAATTTATGATTCTCTCCAAATGCTGCTCTCCTATTTTCCTCTGCATCAGAATGGGTGTTTTTGGAGTAGCTAGATTTCACCATGCAGTTTGGCTAGTGTCCCTCATACAAAGAATGTGACTGACGCAACATTAATCTCCAAACAAAGAGACTGGCACAACAACTCCGCACAATTTCAGGGCTATGAGGTGGCAACGTCAGTCTCAATTTCTCACTTCTCCTTCACGAGCTGTTCCACTTTCTCCGAATTCTCATTTAGATCAAGCAAAACACTCCAGAAAGGAGGTGAAACGGTACCGTTTAAATCCGTGACACACATGCACACAGGGGACCTCCTTCTCATTTTCTAAACAGAGAGTCATGGCAAGAACTTTTAAATTTGTCATAATAAGGTGTGACCTACATGGGAGGGAGCCAAAGCCCAAACTCCTGCTCCCAGCAAGATTCCTGCCTATTGAGTATTTCAATATGTAATGCATGAACATTAAGGAGGAGTGGAGCTTCCCCTCTAAAGACATAATTCTCTCATGCTGTGACATGCAGTACTTCCTGGAGCATAGGTTAGAATACATGCCACATCCTTCAAGGTGAAAAGCATGAAATATTTATTTAACTGATGCACTGTTTGGTACATTAAAAAAAGACATTACCAACGCCAGCCAGAGGTTGTAAAATAATATAATCTCTCTGACACTGACATATGAAAAACATTCCTTAGCTGACATTCATGAATAATGGCAGCTGTTTGGAGAACAACTCTGAGGTCTATTTTCAAATAGGTCTCAGCTGCGGCGCTGCAAAAACAACTATCCTGCTGTTTGTGTGTAGTGGAGCGATGTCTGGAAATGCATCTTTCATGAACACGGGATACTGTAACATGTATGTTTAAGAAAAACACATATACACTACAGGAAAGGAGAAGAATTTTGAGATTGTGATTCAGCTACACACAAAGACAAATGAAGAAACGGATACCTCACATTGCAAAGCTATTTCGTCAGGTATCACAGGGAAATGTGTTTTATGATATTTTTATTCCAGAGAAAACATATTAAAATTTTGCAGGGCTCCCCCGGAATAAAATCTCAGGGTGAAAGTGGCAGGCACGCAATGTGTCCAGTATGAGCGTGAAAGGGCAACCAATTCTCTGTGTGGGCCAGGGGCCTTGTTACGGGTGACAAGCATGGGGAGAACTCCTGCAGACAGTTCAGAGAGAGCTGAAGCACTCACAAGACAAAGTGAGGAGAACATACCAGTCCTTCCCACATGATAGCAAGGCTTATAGTTGTTGATATTTTGGTTCCATCATTTGTTTTTGGTTATGATATGGTAACTGCTGAGATCTGGGAACATGGTGACATCTCTCTAACAAACGTCTGACGAGGCAAGAATCACGAGCGGATCAGATGATCAGAAAAAAGGTCTTTTCCACAGCAGGCATTTTGACTAGTTACAGTACAGCTGTTACTAATAACATTAACAATGGTTCTGTTCCATTCGAGTGACAGTGTGAAAGTAAGTCAGTATCCACAATACCATGGCCCTGAAAGTGAAGTAGCTAGATGGAATTCAGCCGTCATTCACTATATTATTTATATGGTCTTTTTTTAAGGTTACATTTTGGTTAGCTTGCCATGTAACACAAAAACGACTTTGGTTGTGGTTCGGAAATGCTCATGGTCTGGGTCAAGATTACTACTTCATTAAGGTTAGGGGACCTTTGTCGTTATTGTTACGATAATAACCACTTGATTAAGGTCAGGTGCAGGTCACAATACTGGTCATGGTTAAAAGCAACCAAAGTTAATCACCAGTAGGTACCAGGAAACAAATGTTAGTTTCCTGCATTAAAAGTCTCATGTTCTGTCTATGCTCCTTGCGTAAATGGGTCAGAATTACGGCCACTAGAGGGCTTCGTCACTTGACTGTTAACACGTTTTTGGCCATGTGCCGAAACAACTTACCCCTCATTGCACAGGAAAACTGTATGAATGCACAAATATATTATATGTCGTACTTTAAAATTAAGCTACAGAGTCTGTCAACCCTTTCGGATAATTACAACGGACAGTTTGGGTAATAATTGTACGGTTCGTGTTCAATGTTCTTATTACGATACTATAAAAATAAAACCTGATTTGTAATAAAGCAGAATTACGCTTTTAGTCTAGACTGGGGAACAACTAGTAAAGCTTTGTTGCGGGAGCTAAAGTTGAGTGCAAAAACATATAGGTACAAAAGCTCACAAATGTATGCTGGGTAAAATCTGTTCTGAAAGTCAGTGAGAAGAAGCTAAAATGGAGGTTATGTGATTCCTCATATTTGTTCTGGAGTCTGGTTCCAGCATTCTGTGTGAGTCGATGATGAAGATGTGAACAGGCTTTACCACCCAGACAAGCAGAGGGTTACAGTAATCAATTCTGGAAAAGAGAGAAGATTTCTCCAAATGTGACATTTAACATTTTTATTATTAGCACAAGTCTGTGCTACGATTCATATACATTATTTAGTTTTGTTAATATGCTAAAAAGTAAAACCTTGATGAATTCTTTTTGGGGATTTTTTTCAAACAAACCCAACAGTCCAAGACATATAACATAAAGAATGTCTTCCAGCATGCTGAAAGTGAAACCTGGACACACACACACACACAGACTGGCATGTAACACAAAGTGTGACACCCTTCCCCCCTAGTTAAGTAAGGGACTGTTCATATCCAACCATCATTCCCCCCCCGACTTAAACCCCATCTGTTCCTCTGGTAGAAAGGGGGAGAGAGAGGGAGGGTGGTGGAGAAAGCGGGGTGGAGGGGGGGTGCTGAGGTGTGACGGGGTTGTGTTTGGAGAAAATTCAGGGTGGGATCTGGGGACAGCCATAGGAGGAGATGGAGAAGGAGGAGGAGGAGGGAGGAGGAGGAGGAAAGACAAACCCCGAAGCTCGGCCACTTCACAAATTCCTTGTTTGGTGTTCGTGAATGTACAACTGGTCTCGTAAGCAGGTGTGTTTCTGTGGCTCATAAGAGAATAAAAAGGGCTCATCAGATGCAAGCAATTTGACAGGTGGTAACAGTACTGTGCCATATTTTGTGTGAGAGCATAAAGTTGGGACCTCAAATCATTGCGAAAACAACTTGAAAGTAAATAAAAGGACTCTGTTGCTACTGCTGCTGATGTACAAATTAATCAAAAGGCACACGGTGACAGCAGTTCTCCATGACTTTGCTCAGACTAATTAAAAGACCGATTCACCCGAATTACAAAACAAAAATATATTTCCTCTCTTGCTTTTCTAATCATGCAGATAGTTCGGGTCTTATTTGGCCCGATTTTTAGATATCTGAGATTTCTGTTGGCACCTGAATACAATGGAGGTGAAAGGAATTCACCGTCTTAACAGCAAGCCTGTCAAGAAACAATGTCCTGTTAACTGGATACTCCACACCATCACTCTGTCAACACTTTTCAGTGGAAGTTGATTCTGGAAAAGAAATAATCCCTTTGAAACTGTCTATGGCTAGATACCCAAGCGGTAAGTGAGAAAATATGTTTTTTGTGATTTGGGTGAACTGACCCTTTAAAATGTCAAGCAAACAAAACAGGTATGAAACTTGAAGATAGCTGAATCGTTAGATGATTCTATTTGCCACCAGCCCAATGTCTTGGCGCATTTTCATTTTCCCTCCTCTTTGACAAAGCCTGCCACGGCACGTACGTTTCCTGTCACTTTCCCAGGCTCAAAATGGAGGCGGCGGCTTGGCAGTCACTTCTGTGTGGCCATGCATGGGACAGCCTTGTCCCTCCCCCCTTGACCTGCAGCTGCCACTCAGACTGACATCACCAGAAAGCCCCTTGTTTTGTCTCCAAAACTCCTCCTTGGCCAAAGGTCAAGGTTCAGTTTGCGACGGGTGGGAGAGAAATTCCACTGCCACATATGGAGGCAAATTAGAGGGCCGACTGCGTTTATTGGGCGGTCTGCTTGTGGTATGACAAACATATCCTCTTCCACACCCACTCTATTTGTTTATCAGGTATTTAGTCAATACCTAAATGTTGCATAATGCATGAGGCTACACAATGCTTAATTACACTTGCATGATTTGGATTCCTCATTCAAATTAGTCTGTGTGATACATGGACTATTCTCAAGAGAAGACATGTAATTACTGTACTATTTCCATTTGGCATAGTGACTCCTGCTTACATGTGTAACCAAGGAGGGATATAAAGTCAAAGATACTTGTTCTGTCTTTTTAAAAACTGCTTTTACTGCAGACTTACGCTTTTTTCCTTTTACACAAAGAGAGTTTCTTCTTCTTCACGGTATAATGATGGCATGAAAGCCTGGGTTTGTGAATTCCAAATCCTATTTACCTCTTCTCAACATTAAAGATCCTTAGTGAGGAGCACTTTGCTCGCAACTATTTGATGATAAAAGCTTTTGAAATATTGATTTGAATGTGAAATTGAGAGGCAGTCGTGAAGGCATCAGTCAGTGTTTTTCTCTTTTAATCCAAACTTCGAGGGCAAGAACAGAAGCAGAAAGGAAGGGAGGGTGGGAGGGAGACACATGTGGGGGAACATCTGTGTGTGTGTGATTCTTGTGAGATGGGTTTGTATCTGTGCAAATGTGGGTGTATGTTTGTGCAACTATGTGTATTCCAGTGTGTATTTTGTGTGTGTCTCTTTCTGAGTGAGGTGAGAGACTGCTTGATTTTTGAACCACTGTAAACAAGCCAGAGCCTTGTTAACGATGCCACTCAGAGTTAATGCGCAAAACAACTTTCAACTCAAATCCGCTTTTCAGGAAAGTCTGAATTCCACGCTTATTACTGCAAAATAAATGCTGATCTGCACTCTACCTCAGTGTGGCGGTGGAATCTTTGGCAGCAGCTACAAATTCCCTTTCAAACATAGTGAAACATAGTGAAACATAGCACATAGTGTGTGCATACCCAGGTAAATGTATTTCCATAAACTGTCATTTCAGGAAAAACACACACACACACACACACACACACACAAGTCAGCATTTCCACAGTAGGCCTCTGACAATAGGGGACACATAAAGTATGGGAAGAATCTCCCTTTTCTTATTCTGCTCTCAAAATACACCAAATTCACAAATACACTGAAATGCAACACATAAACCCATGGCAAAGATATAGACAAAAAAACAAAGATACCTGAAAAAAATGACACAGTTACTACTCGATATAGTTTAATTGCATTCATAAGCATTAGGCCAAAATGACATAATTTCTCATTAAAAATGGAAAAGAATTGAACACTGGTACACATAGAGTTTTGCTGTATTTCAGCTTCATCAAAATGTCAAATACATTTGTGGAGTGAATAAAAATGCAAAAGATGCCTATAAACATGTGAAAAAAATCAATACATTGAAAAATGAATACCTATGCGCCATAAAAAACAGAGACTGACAATTGTAGGTCCATACAGCAGTCCTGGGTACTATTTGAACTACTTCTGTGTGTTGAGGTTGCCCTCTACTGGCCCCCTTTTCTGTGGCATGAAAGATGAGTTTACCTGCTTGGTGGCACAACATTATGTTCCTACATTTACATTTTAATACAGCAGTTACACCAGACTTCACAGTAGGTATATATGCTAATCTATAGCCTGTCAAATGTGCAGTGTAGTTGGATGAAGATAAAGTGATGTGTGTGTATGGATATGTAAGTACTTGGAAGGGTTCAGATTGTATGAGAACATAAAAAACACATGAATTTTAATACCGCCTCCAATCCTTAAGATATTGTCTGTCCTCTTGTTTGTTTTTTTAGATTTGTTAAGGATACTGTTTTAATACTATACTCTTGTCACCAGTTTTACATCGTGTCTCCTGTGGCTCTGAAGGAGCTTTCTAAAGTTGGAGAGAAAAAACACTGTAGGATGTAACAAAGGTTATCTTGACATAGAGACAACACAATGTAAATTTAAAGTCCTGTAAGCCTGAATTAAAAAGTGCTTTCCACAGTGCTGTGTGAACATTACGACATGTACAATGAATAAACTGCAGTTTCTCAGCTCAAGCGTAAAATAAATTGAAACCATTCAACATCCTTCCCACAAGGTGTGACTCACAAAAAAAAGCCATCATTTCTATCACAGGGGAAATCCTTGAATTGTTTTCTGTATAAATATTCTCTTTCTATGAACATATTGAATGTGATATTATCCTTGATCTTGCTATTAACTCAACCCTAGAGATCTGTGACAACGAGGATATCCTTGAAAGGCGGTAGCTCACAGACAAGAATCTTGAGGATACATTTAAATGCTACACACAGTTGTATCTACATATTGAGCTAATCCCCTGGTACACAGACACATTACTGTATGACACTCAGTTGAAATGATACTAGAAATGATTTATTCCTATGTTTTCCACACTGCACTGAGACAGAAATGAGGCAACAGCACTGCAAGTTATTTTCACATCTTGGCTGAGTTTGGGAGCTTTTTGTTATATGAATGTGTTGCAGGAGTTTCATCCCATTCTCCTGTTTCTAAAGTGCCTTCCCGTGTGGATTCCTGTGCCATGACACAGGTTTTTGTATCTCTCCGGGTCTGCTGCTGCTGCGGCTCGGGCTCCATCAGCATGACTGATCTCATTTATCCTCGTCGCATCCAAAGAGGCCCGCGGTGTAGGGAAAGGGAGCTTCAATAGCAGCACTGTTAGTGCAAAAAGCACAGATCATTGAGCTGTGCAGTATATGGCAGCCGGGGACTCGCTTGTGTGAATAACAGTTTGTATTTAGGATTTTCTCTGTATGGGGAACTCCAGGGTGCGGGAGATGTATGGTGTGCTTCATGATGGGATAAACAAACAGATCACAAGCCGCCACTGTGCTGCATCATCTTATATACCAGATTCAATATTAGTCTATCAATAATTCCTGCTGAGATGTCAACCACAGAGCAATGTACTGCAGCAACAAACATATGGCATATTAGATTCAAATAAATGTGACTTCATTCTGAATTACAGAGGGTTTATTAGTTCTCTTACAGAGATAATATGCCTGCAAATATTGTAATCTTTTGTAAAATGTTTGATTGCTTGATCCAAGAAGCCAGAAACGATGTCCACTCACTTATTCACCCAAATCCTACATATACCATGAAAATCACAAGGAATCAATATTATTTGAATAAGACAACAGAATATGAGATGAACAAGGGTATTTATTTGTATGCTGCTAATGCCTTCACAGAGAGAGAAGCTCATTCTGTAAATGCGCGAGCAGACTCACCATCTCATGACATCCGCCTCTGTAGCCTCTCTTGCCATGACATTTTGTACCTTTGCTTGTAATTGATTTCTACTTCAATTTATTAATATAGCCTATGGAGCGCCTGGAGCACAACGCTAGTTATCTGGGGCCCACCAGGAGCTTAATCTCCTAAGATGAGTTGAATTAATAAGAGTGTTCAAGTAACATATTGATTACAGAATCAATGTCTGTTTCTTTGCAGCGTGCTCAAATGATTACTATTAAATGGAACGGCATTAAGCAATAAGACAAGCCAGTTTTGCAATCATTCTGCTTCACTTTAAATTTCAATAGGCTCTGTTTTGATTGATAGTGTGTAAATCTTTAACCATATCTTTCACAACAAGAGGGATTTCAAAGAAGCAGATTGCTAGATAGATGTGTTCCACCACCTTCAGGTTTTATTGATAAATCTTATACTGTTTTCTTTCAAATCAAAAGCTTGTTGCACTGCAAGGGATGAATCTCAGAGCGCTGAAAGGATTTTCTGAAAAGGGGTGTATCGTTGTTTCCAGGTCACGATATTGTTCCCTGCCTGCGGGCAGCTATGGATTTGAGTGTCTGCAGGTAATTTAGAGGATGGTGGTGACTTTCATACATTCAGTGCAGATGTGCTATCGAGCCAACATGGGACCAAGTGTATAATCACTATCATGGGGCAACGAGTGGATAGGGTGATCATTTTGTATCCTTTCCACTAACATACGCAAAAAATAAACAATCTGAGGAATCTGAATGAATAATATCTCTGATGATATACATTTTACATCATTATATAACATTTCTTTTTCTGTACGATTACATCAAAAAACATAAGCTTTCAATCTGTAAGTTCACCCTGAATCCACTTCTGAACAATTTAAATTTTTATATATTCACAATGGTACAGATACTTTAATGCATGTTCCTTCAAAAGATATATTTCCAGTGTATGTGACATAGCTAACAATATGAATATAGTGAGCTTTGACATTTTTTCATGTTTTTGCATAAACATCCCATTTTGAAAGGAATTTCTCCAGTGCACATAAGAACATCAGCCTTTACAGAAAGCAGCTCAGGAAAATATTGATAGGTATCTGTTACATTATACATACAGTATTTTTATAAGTAAACAAGGTGTCTGTGTGATGAATTAGTAAACATTCTACGCATAACTTTATTCTCACATATGCCTGAAATATCTTAATCATAAAAAGGTCCTTTAGGATTGTTTTCATGCCAAGATGCAGCTGGCATCTCTAAGTGAGAGAAAGACAGCTGACATATTAATAACACACCTCACTGAAAATAGACCAACAGAAATATCCAGTTAAATTCTAGATAAACATTACAAAAAAACATT
The DNA here is from genome assembly GCF_004916995.1 of Morone saxatilis. Lineage (NCBI taxonomy): Eukaryota > Metazoa > Chordata > Actinopteri > Moronidae > Morone > Morone saxatilis. The sequence continues at coordinate 7,201,166 of NW_023339651.1, read as the reverse complement.
TACTGTATACATACAACAACAGGTAAAACAGAATCCATCAGTAGAGCCTATCAGTACACATCAGTAAGATTTAATGAATCACTGCTTCAGCAACCTCAGCGGGTTAGTTTGAGTGCAGTGGGATGAACGTTGCAGATGTCAAACCAGCGCTGGTCCACCTCCTTGTGTGGCAGCAGGCCATTTCGTGGCAGAAAGGGCCGGCGCCAGCGATTGCGGCTGCCGACCACCTGCCAGAAGCGCGTGCCCTTGAGTAGAAAGATGGCATTGTGGGTGTAGGAGAAGTAGGCAGCGTCAATGTTGCCATCTGGATGGTCTCCGCTCTCCACTGCAGGGAAAACATCTCTGATGTTTTTGGGGAAGCCTCTTGCCAAGCTGTTGGCTTCCACATCGAATGCATACACCTGTTTGAACAGATAATTGTTTTGCCTCTTATATAAAAATCAATTCAATTATAACACGCAAACAAATCACAGAGGAAGTGTAGCAGATTTGTTTGTATGAATATGTTCCCTCATATTGCTGAGAAACAATGAATTAGCTTGGGCTTTTGTTTCTCCAAGACTTTGTTTATTGTTTATCCACTTCTTCAAGAAAACTAGTATTGTTAGATTACATATCACATATGAAAGTTGTAATGACTATTAATCCAGGGGCCCAGAGAACAAAAAAGAATATATACATAATACCCATAATGCATTATGTTTGAACCCAAATCTCTAATGACAAGTATAGACTTATACATATACTTTTGACTTTTGACGTCCTCTATTAAAACGTCTACCAAAAACGTATTACAGCTCTGTGCGTATATGTGTTTAAAGCACAGAGCAGACATTATATAATATATACCCAAGTTTCCTGTGTATCAGAATTATTAACTGATTTATTTAGATTTTGATAGAGGGTTCCTTTACAAGAGAATAATGAGAATAATAATAATAATGCAGGACCTGCCTTAGTTGATATTGCCTGCCAAATTTGCACTTTGCACAATATGTAAATGTAAATTACCAAAACTTGACACACAAGTGAAAATGGGACTTTTGTGGTGCTTTCTGTGGTGCCTGGAGTTCTGTGACACCGTGGCAGTTGCCCACTTTGCCTGGTTGGTAATCCAGCCTTGATTTAATCCCTTAAAATGTCACCTGACTGGCCTTTTCTTACACAATCTCCCAATCTATTGCTGTTTCTAACCTAACTAGTACAATATATCTATGTGCTTCCTATGCACCTCCCCACTTATCATGTGTCAAAGGGAAGACAAGGATGCAATTCTTACGAGAGTGTTTTTGAAGAAGTAGATGTGGGAGTCCCTCCTGTCATAAAAGGCTGTGTCAATGGGACCGAACACCCCTGGGAAACCCTCAGAGATTAACCTCGGATAGCGGTGACCTTCAGCGTCCTGTCTGAACACTTGGTCATTCTCATTGTCATACCTCCAGAACTGAGTACCTGTGCACAAAAACATTCACCAAATATATCTTTATAGTTATTTTAATACAATGATTACCCTACTGGCAAACTATAGTGCATACAGTATTAAGATATGGAGGCTAGTACTGTTTTAGGCCTACCTTTAAAGAAGTAAACAGCATCTCTTTTTCTGGACCACACATGCACAAACGCATCCACTCCTTCCATGGGAATTCCACGCCAGCCAATCTGCAGTGCAACTGGATCTCCATAGCGTGTTCGGTTATTTCTGTTCTCATACAGCCAATACCAGCCGTCTCTCATGAAATAGGTGTTAAAGCGGATAACCACCTCCCCATAGGGTGTCTTTTCCTTTCTGATCCAATCAAATACTGTGTTGAATGGACCTTTACAGCCCCCTGGGTTCAAACACAAGCACTTTATCAAGAAAATAATCGGTTTTGTGTCAGTCTGTTACTGTAAATATGATTAACTAAACCTGAATGTATTTATCTCTGTGTGTATACATCCACTAGATGGTGCTGTTACCATAGAGGTGCTGTATGGCTTTCCTGTCCGTCCAGTCCACCTCAAAGCCTGACTCATGGGGCAGATAGCTGGGTTGCATTATAGAGCCTGGTCTGTAGATGTGAGGGAGACCCAAAACATGGCCAATCTCATGAACTGCCACCTAATGGAATTTTTTTTTAAATAGAATTAATGAGCAGTAAATGAACCTCTTATCATTCTTTTTCAATTATAACATTTGCTTTTTGATTTGTTCACGCTGTATTTACCTTGAGAAGGCTGATCCCACTGCCAGCATTGGGACCAGTGAAATGTTCGTCGTCATCAAAGTGTATATCACCCAGGAACCAGGCGTGGGCAAATTCTTGACCACTGCCATCAAACCTCTGATTACAACCCAGATGCCTTCCTGTGTGGGATATAGTGGCACAGAATTAAAAAAAAGGTGGGCATGGTGAAAAAAAATATTAGTTTTAATGTTTCAACATATTCCTTCTCAATGGAACACAGATGAGGGCTGGTACAGCTAAAATATGCTAGTTCTTAACATTAAAGCTATTGTTGTAGTGTATGTTGAATTGAATTATTTAATTTGATAATTTTGGACAAGCTGCTACTTTTTTTCCTCAAGTGTATAAAAACAAAATATTAACCTTCTTAGAGAAGTGATGTTATCTTGAAACAGAGAGTAGCAATCAAAAATAAAATATAGAATTTTCACTAAAAAATATGTTGCAATGAATGCTTTATGTATGTATTTACAGTAGTACCTGTACCAAAGCCCAGCCTGATATCAACATCCTCCAGTGGGGAATGTGTATCCTCAACAAACTCCAGTGGAGACACCTCGCTCCACATCCTGAAGGCCAGTCTGAAGATGTACCTCTGGTCTTCAACAGACAACTGGCTGCTGTAGCCTTCTCCTATCAGCCTCCATTTCAGCACCCTCTTAGAAAAGGCCATGTAGCCCGTTTCGCTCAAATCTCTCTTGCGCCTGTTTTTGGATACTAGAGTGGCAAGGTGGCGTTTCCTGCGCCGCACTGCTTCACTCTGACGGGTATTCGAGCTTATATTTAAGGTTTGACCGTCCATGTTGATGCCATGTGAACTGTTTAGGGAAGTGTCATTTAAAATGTGATCAAATGAGTTAAAGTCTTTAGTGTCATTGCTGGTGTCATTGGAAATGGCTGTGACGGCACTTTCTGTTTCATTAAAACTGAATATGTCATCTTCAAAGGAGTTAGCAGTACCAAAACTATTACTTGCTGTGTTGTTACTGTCAGTCTCATTAAAAGTGTCACTGAAACTGTTTGCAGTATCTGAGGCACTACTGTTCTCAGGTGCCACAGGGGCGTTTAGGTCAATCTCCTTGTCAGGGACTCCACACCTCGGTTTGTTCATCGCCACCTTCGTAGCCTCATCGAACACACCAGTGACAGGCAGGCCCGACACCTTCTGAAACTCTTCAAGAGCTGAAATAAACGCTTGGCTCTCAGTTAGGCTGTCCTGGTCATTTTGATCGCTGTCCCGAGGAACATCCCTTGAATGATGCACCAAGGTTCCTTCCTGGATCGTGTCTTGAAGATCATCCAGGAAGTCTTCATTAAAAGAGGTGTCTGGGTCTTCAAACTGGATCTCCTCCCAGTTCACCGGCTTAATGAATCCATATCTAGAGAGAAATAACTATAGCAAGCCATGGGTTACAACATATGGTTCCAATAATTTGTCATAAAATGTCTGATATAATATACGCTGAGAACAATTGTAAAAATGGTGAAATTTTTACCTCTGCTGTGTACTTGTCTGATATAACCTCAGCTTGGTGCGAATTCAGGTTCTGCACATCAGAATGATCACGATTATGGAAAAGTCTCTCTGCATCAGCTGAGCTAATGCTCGTCCAAAAAAGCAAAATTATCAGCTGGATAAAAGTCAGCATCGTGGCGTCGGTTTACTTCTGTGACAACAACAAGTAAGATGATGGAAAGCAAGAAGCCAGAAGGCTTTATAGGCAGGTCATGATTTTCTCCACTCCCATCTGAAAGGTGTGACTCTCTGGTGGTATCCCACTTTCCTCAGCTCTGTGTGAAAAGTAAACCTATCTTTACTGTCTCCAACTGCTCAATTTAACTGAACTGTGTGGATGTGTTATACACGCTCCATTGCTTTTAAATAGACTGTTGTTGACCCGTGGAAAGACGTTAAAACCTTCACTTTCATGTGGACAATAGCAGTTTAAGAAAGCCATGGTTTCTGCCGACACCTGTTTTGAGTAGGACACACACACTTCAGTGTTTTACAATGAATACACACTGACCAAACCTTCCATGTAACCACACTGACTAAAATTTATTTTCAAACGCATTCAACTTCATTGATCAAACACAATCTTTTTCATTGATCATTCAAAAACCTACTTCATTGACTTCACTGACCAAGCATAGATATAATTAACATAAATAAAATTATAATTATATTCAATACATTTCTGAGGCATTCACAGCGCTGCTTTTTCTAAGTGCAAATTAGCTGATGTACATACAAAACTGGCAAAATAGGCAGTAAAATAAGACAGACAAATGACAACACATTTAAATAATACAGAATATACAAAGAGGGAAGCTAAAGTGGATGGATTTCAGAGGTTGTGGGTGATTATTGTAGAGCTTTGGCTATTGCTGCTGCCAGGTGTTCAGCTGTTGGCTTTTCTGCAGCACAGCTGACACAGAGGCCTTCTGCTGTCATAGCGTCTTGTGTGGTTGGCCCTATAGCTGCAAACTGGACACAAAGAAGTTTTAAGTGACTCTCAAAGGCACTGAAGATCTGTCAAATACTGAAGACTCATGCATTATGTTAAGAGTGTGACTATGGGGTTTCACCTTTATCTGAGTCAGCTGTTCACCTGACAGCCTCCGTACCACTTCCAGACAAAACTTCACTCCTGATGGACTGAAGAAAGCTATGCTGGCTGGAGTGCCCTGTAAATGCACAGACTGATGAACAGTTGCTACATTTAAAAAGAAAGTGCACTCTAAAATGTAGCAGGAGAAAAGGTTTTACCTGCTCTGTGAAATAGTTCTTTAGATTTTTCTCCAGATCTGGATGTTCAGCTGTTTGATAGACAGTCAGAGTCTCTAGGGGCACTCCTGGAAACAAAGAAACAGATCCCCGCGGTGATAAAGGTAACGCAATTATTATTTTATAATTAGTGTAAACCCAGTGGGACTTTTATCACCTTGAGTTTTAATCGTGAGGCACAACAGGGGTAAAATGCTTACCATTGTCCCTTAAAGCCTTAGGCAAGACTTCTCTTTTGATTGAGCCACAGGGGAAAAAAAGTGGTAGAATATTTGTGTCCTCTCCTATGATGAGAATTAAGTATAAGGTCATGTTAGTTATCACTCATCATAAATTTTCTATTAAACTGAACTGTGAGAGTATAAAATAATAACGTACGGTCAATGATAACACTCGATAGGAGCTGTGCTGTCCCTGTGTCCTCGCCCAAAGGGTTCAGACCCAAACTTCGCACTGTGCAGGAAAAAACACAAAAAGAATTGTTTAGGAATGTTGGTATCAGAATAATTACACAAAAACAATCAATTGCAAAATACACAACTCATAAAACTGACAACAAAGAGACCAACAGTCACTAAAAAAAGAAGGCAAAGCACACGTCAGGAAGACGCTGCACCTGCTTGTTTTCTAAAATACATTCGCTGTGTGTCGCAGCAAACTGTCACTTGAGTACAACCTATTTCCAAATGACTAAGGGTAGTAACACCACTTCACACACTTGCGTCAGTGCAACACCAGATGCGTGCCACACACTTCTAGAATTAGCATTAACACAGCAAGGGTTTATAAAAAGCACAAAGATTGGAAAAAAAATGAAAGAAAAAAAAGATTTTAAGAGAGAAGTGGTCCATAGGTGAAAATAACTCACCTAGTGTAGCAGTCGCCTTCCCAACTACATAGATGGATTTGGTGTTCCACTTGTCTTTCACAGAGCTGTTCCATTCTGAATTAATAATTGGCAAATTAATCAAATTGTTTCAAATCTTAGACAGTACACAGAATTGATGGACATTTAACCAAACACACACACTCTGGGGATTAAGATCATTATATAAAGAAAAGGTACAGGGTGCAACAATTATTCTGAATTGCAATTACTTTGTATCCTCTCACCTTCCCTTCTTTCTTCTGCTTCTAAGCACATCTTCACAGCCTCCACTGCTCTCGGGCTGGTGAATACAAGACCTCCATGTTTTTCTGGTTGGAAAACCTGAAATAGGAAGCCATCTTAAACAACAGATATCCTAAAGCAATGCATACGATAATACACTAATGAAACAAATGACTAATTTCAATATTGCAACAATGGAAGTTACCTTATCTGACAAGGTGTTTAATGAGACGAACTTAAAAGACAGTACAGGAATTAGGGTTGCTTTGTGTCCGTGCGAGGCCAGCTCCTGTGGAATGAAAATAATATGTCACTGTCAGCTTTTGCAAGGAGTAAAAAGGGAAGTGTTGTACTGACAACTGCTGACAATGCAAGCATGAACACGGCACTGTTAAAACCAAGTTTAAGATTTAGGGAAAGTGTGTCTACCTCAATGTAAGGATCAGGTCCAGACTCCCCATCTCTTGGATCTTTGAGAAGCAGTACGTTCATCCTGAAAAAGACCTTAAAACACTGGATCGACCAAAGAAATAGGGAACAGAACAAACCAGTGTGGAATATGAATGCTGCTGTCAGAAACTCAAAGCTGCATTAACACTGAGGACAGAGGGTGTGAAGGCACAGCAAGCTAAGCTACACCCTAAAACTGTCATATGTAACCTGCTGATAACAGCGTTGAGTCACGATTACTGGACTGTAGATGAGGCAAAAACATGTAGAGACATGCAAAAAACCACAATGCCACAGTTTCTAGTTATATACTGGATAAATACACTAACTACACTAACGTTAGTTGTATACTATGTGTTTATTAGCTAAAACGTGGCTGATGTCTTCTTGTGTTATTGTTTACATTAGCAAGACACAGTGAATGACATCTTAGCTACACTAACCGTTCCCTTAATATAAACTGTCCGTAATGCCTAGTGATAATAAGAGACTAATGTATCTTGCTTAATGATATACAACCTATAAATAATACTCAAAAAAGACAAAATATTGCATGAAATAAATGTACCTTCAGCTGAGTTGTCCGTACTGCTGAGCGTTTGACCACTTCAAGGAGGGGGGGGGGTNNGGGGGGGGGGGGGGTATAACACGAAATATTGACAAATCTCCCATGAATATTTAAAAATAGCTTATTTATTTCAAAATGTACACTAAATACTTACAACATATCATATAAATACTTTCCATAACAGTAACATAGTATTTTACGCACGCACAGTTTAAATAATTTTGAACCCCCTCCCCCCTTTTTTATAAAATGGTTTATTCCATTCGGCAAACGCCTGAGGTTGTTACGGCAAATGGCAACGCGGATGCATTTGGAGCCGTTTGGAGCCGTAATGGCGGCTTCGGAGTTTCAGTTTCCTGCTTCTCAGTGGGTTTACTTCAAGCGTTGCCCCGCCCACTCCGTTGACACACGTGTTGCCTGTTTGCAAGCATGGCTTCGTCAGCTAAGAGGAGAGCAGTCGGTTTGGGTCAAAATCCCGAGGAAAGTGACAACAGCTCCGACGATAACCCGGAGGACGATGGTGATTCCGGCGAGGAGGACAGCGAGGCATCAGATGAGGAGATCCACGAGGTAAAAGAACAAACAATCAATCAATAATCATTGAATGTGAACGCTATGTATAGCCTTGCTAGCCAGCTAGTTAGCTAATAGCTAGCTAGCTTCCTCAGCTGTCGGCTAATAGCAACAGGAGCAATTATTTAGCGATGCTGGCAGAAGAAAGATATTAGCGTTAATAAACTAACGTTAGATAAATTGGAATATGTTATTTACGTTTTACCTTTACCGAAGTATGATTGTAACCACTCGGTAAATGCTAAAGTCAAAACCCCACTTGAGTGACACTAAAGTGATTTTTACAAAACAAATACTCGAATAAAGTCACAGAAAAACATGTATATATTTACTTTACCCACATGCAGGCTGTTGTTTACTACTCTCCGCTTTATTGTTTGACACTCAGGAGATCGTTGTGGACTTTGAAGCCCACACCATTTCACCCAACGACTTCAATGGCGTCAAGAAACTGTTGCAACAGGTTTGGGATGACATTCATGTTTTATTTTAATCTAATTGATGTTAGATTAGGTGTCGGGGGGGCGTGGCCTCACTGATGTCATGCTGTTATGTTTGGACACAGGTCTTTCTGAAGGCTCATGTAAATACATCAGAGATGACAGACATCATCATTCAACAGAATCACGTTGGAAGTGTCATCAAGGTGAGTTACTACCTCGGCTTAAATCTTACAGGTGAGTCTTCAGCAGTTTCAGCTCCCATGTGTATTCACATGTCCCTTCACTTTGCTCCAGCAAGCCGAGGTGCCAGAAGACAGTGACGACGATGACCCGGATGAAGTGTTCGGCTTCATCACTATGCTTAACCTCACCGAGAGAAAGGTAACACCACCGGCGCCAACCTTACAGGCTAATTGGCAACTGGCGTGGCCTCTGATAATGTTGGAATTAACACATGTGGTGCTAGTTAATTTTAAAATTGGGTCACTGTGTGTGTCTGGTGCTGTTGGCAGGGTGTGCAGTGTGTGGAGGAGGTGAAGGAGTTGATCGTGGAGCAGTGTGATAAGAACTCTACCCACAGCGTGGCGGAACAGCTGGAGCACATCCTCGGCGATACCAGCAAGCCTGTGGGGCTGCTGCTCAGTGAGCGCTTCATCAATGTGCCTCCACAGATTGCCCTCCCACTGCACAAACAGCTCCAGTGAGTACACGTCCATAAGACACTGTTAAAACAGGCTACAGCAGTGTTTCATGAAGACGACAACATAGACATCAAATGCATCGTTCATGTTCCAAAAGAGGGTGTTGAGTACTTTTATTCTTAGTTTTAGAATACAACAGACTTTTAATGAGTATCTGGACCCCAAGCAGCACTTCACTGCAGTTTTTCTGCTTTCATTTGAGTTCTTCTGCATGTGTTTAAACTGCATGTGTGTATCCTTAAGTTTTGTCAAGTTTTCTTTACGATCAGTTATATTTTCATAGAACCAGTAGAACCAGTAGAACCACATGATCCTGGAAGAAGTGTCCAGAATTATGTGTCGTGTGTTTGTGAAAGCAGCAGTCAAACTACATCTGAACCCTTCCAATCACGGTGACTGATGAGCCATTTGCCCTTGTACCTTGTATGAACTGTTGGTTCAGCTGTGTTGTTGAAGCTCTGCTGACTGAAATGCACCTGATGGTGCTTTGTGAAGGGGAAAAAACTTTGGAGATGGGTTAACTATCTTTTATCTAAATCTGGAATAGTTGCTTATGATTTATAGCTGAAGGATTATCTGCAGCATTCCAGCTGTTTTTAAATAAAAGTGAAAGTGTTCTCTGCAGGAAAATAAACTGAATGTAATTCTGTCCCCAAGGGAAGAAATAGCTGAAGCTCAGAGGACAAATAAGCCCAGTGGGAAGTGTCACTATTGTCTGATGATCAGCAAGACCTGCAAAGAAGCAAGCAAGAGTATTCCAGCCAGAGGAGGAGCTCCCAAAGAGGAATACATGTTTGTCAATGCAGAGGAAGAGTTCTTCTATGAGGTAAAGTCAAGTAAATGCAAGCAGTCTTAAGATGTTAACGAAACATTTGATGATATACATGCAGCCTTGCATACAGCGTCACATTTAGATGTGAACTGAACTGAAACAAAAGATCTTTAATCTTTAATTTAAAAGATTCTTTAATTTAAACCTTCATAAAAGAAAGCCGTGTTGTACTCCTGTCTAAACATTCTCACAGATTTAAGCTCTGTCTTTGTTCTCCTTACAGCAAGCCATCATAAAGTTCCACTACACGGTCCAGGACGAGGCAGACTCCTGCTTGAGCGGCAGGTGGTCGTTCGACGACGTACCCATGAAACCTTTCAGGACAGTGATGCTGATACCAACAGACAGAATGCCCGCAATTATGGACAAACTCAAAGAATACCTAACTGTGTGAACCTCACAATAAACTAAGACACCTATGCACAATGCTGAAGACCTTCAGGCTTATGGAAATTGTTGAATATACTCTGTGTAAGAGACTGTAGAAGAAAATGTTTTGGTACCATCAGCAACAGTAGCGCCAGTATTGTAAACTTGACATCTAGTACATGTTTTTTTTATTTTATTTTGGAGTATTTACAAATTCCTTGTTCACTTATACATACCTGCTTATACTGCAGAAATATACAACAGGTTTGTCATGTGAATATAAATAGAAATACAGCACTAAATCACTTTTTTTAAAATACTTTTATGACAAGATTATAAACCAAAACAATTAAATGATAACTCTTTTGTGTTAATGACAACAGCTCGTACAGGTGAGCTTGAAGGTCCAGTCTCAGCAGATGGATTTGCCATAAAGTCAGCGTACTGGATAGTAAAGCTATTGTCTACTCTTATGTCCTTGACGACATAACTTAGAAAGCTTTTTTTTTTTTTTTTTAAACCAAATTTGATCTCGATTGTTGTGAAAATCGAACGTACAGGAACAGAATCCTGAATGGGGTTTATTTGTGCTGTTCTTCCGAAGATTTTCCAATTGAGCATTTCTGTAGATCTCTTGCCACCGAAAATAAATGCGTTCTATATCTTAAGCCTTGACAGTTTGCTTTCTTAATCTGGCAGCATGTCAACTCATACGTACTGTTTCAGTCACAAAACTGTATATACACAATGTTAACCTTAAGAAAAAATTGTACAAATACCTACAAATTTCCCTTTGCTATAAGAATCGAGGGAAAGGAAGTAGGTGACAAATTACTTTTTAAGCAGCTTTTACATGAACCAGCATTTTCCTTGGTTATGTAAACAAGAGGTATGATGGGATGTTTTTTTTTCTCCCTTACAAGTACTGCAACAGACAACATCCACCTGCAGCCCCTCTGCTGCTCATTAAAGTCTATAAAAATCTAAACGACCATTTGCATTTGCAACCACTTGCATTTCAAAAAGGACAGTGCTGAAGGGTAGAGCAGGAAAAAAAAGGTGAGAAACAAGAACACTTCCTTCCGTTACTAGCACTCAGGAAAAAAGGATATACTGGCTATAACTTGTATAGACCACAACTAATAAAGGGTGATTTACTACACTTAAAGGCATGTCATCTCACTGGACACCTTTAACCTGCTGGATGTTCTTTGCCCATGCACACATGACCGTCAAAACAACTTTTAAGCAACGTAATAACTTAATATTACAGTTTCTGATTGGCATTGACTATAAATATTTTACAAGCATAAATGCATTTGGTGATAAGATTGCAGTCCAGACTTTCGCATTTATGATTTTCCATCATTGAATGACACATCTGTCGTAAGTCTGCGCCACCGCTGCACAGCCCCCGCTGCTGATTGTGTTGGATTTTTGCTTAGATTTTCTGGATCCATCTGGGTCCAGCAGGTCTTGCAGTATGTCTTTGCTTTCACTAGGGGGCAGATTGTAGAAGAAGTAGAGTGGTGCCATCTGAATGAACCTAAAATGAAAAACAGAAATGGCATAATTTGGAAAAGATGGAAAAACAAGCAAGAATATGCTTAAAGAAAACAGACTAACTACCGTGGAGATTTTAAGAGGATTAAAAAACACATTGCTTCGTCTTACTGTAATAACAAAAAGACAAAAATCAAAACATGTTTGTCTCAACGTGTTTGTGGTGCATGAAAACATAAGCCTAATCTGCTTGTACATGTGACATCTGATCGTGATCTGACTCACACTTGGGGGGAGATTTCAGAGACTGTTTTCATACAGTTGTTCTCCGACAGGGTGTAGTCGTGGAAAACAACCCACTCCGGCAGCCCAAGCTTGTGTGACTGAGCCCCATAGCCGGAGAGCGGGTGCACTTGGGCCATGTGCTTGTGTGTCAGAATGAAGTAGTTTCCTGATCCGTCCACGTCTCGAGCAATCTACGAACACAAAAGACACTGTAGACTTGAATTCAGTTGGAATATCTGGAGGCGGATTCATTAACACTGACCTTTAGCTTCCATATACCTGCATGAAGAACCCAGCCAGCAGAGCTCTTTTGATGTTGTGGGTGTTGGTCTTGGTTCCGAAGGAGGGCTCAGAGATGGGAAGCTCGATCCTGTTCAGGGTATCGGTCAACTCTGATCGGATGGCCTCAGCTGTCTTCAGGGCGGAATGATCCAGGAAATAGTCCCGGCACCACTTTTCAGCAGTGAAGTCTGAACACACAGTGGAGTAGTATTTTGGTCATTTTTTGGCCTTGAAGCTCAAAAATAGGGCCATTTTTATTCTAATACTTAAAAACTATTTTTAAAACAATGTGGCTTAGATGGGGGCCACAAGTGTCTAATACAATTAAAACACTTTTGTTGTTCATTTTAATCCTCCAACTACAAACAATTGAGATTGGATGGAAAAAGTGATGATCAAATTATTATTTTAATTATTAAGAAAGATTTACTTGAACCCTTGATGTCAAGCAGTTTTTAAAATTTCAAACTAACGTGGCATCATTGGGTTGATAGCATCTTAAAATACCTTTTATTTTGTAATTATTTTTCCTTTTGATATCATGTTTATTTTAATTATTAAAATAATCTCATGTAATTTTGTCCTTTGGTTCTTCTGTTTTCAACTACTTGGAAAATGAAATGAGAATTTTTAAAGTACCTGAGAGTATTATGACATTAGTTTTATGTTACAAAGGTTTTATTTGTTTTGCCACTGTGAAGAAGATTCAGAAACACTGCTGTAGGGTTTCATCAGGCCCTGTGTGTCCCAGTATATTGCAGCACTTTTCAAGATTTACTAGACTTGATTAGTTCTGTTAACTTGCTGTGTCTTACATTGTTCTCTCTGGCTTTGTTTGAAGGCATTGTAGATGTTTATGAGGGTGAAGTGATCGCCTTCAGGGTGCTGGAACTTTCTGTGACACTGGACTGCCTCGTGGGTCATGCCAGCAGGTGGCTCCAGGAAGCAGCTTGGCGCTAAAAGCGAAGGAAACAAGGTGGTCAGCATCGCTGACATGGCACTCTTATCAAAGACCATCTGCTTCAGAGAGATTCTGCAGCTTCATTCATCTGCAAATTAGCTACAACAACAATATCCATCTGGTGAATCTACAAACCAATTAAAGGATCTTCACTCATAAGGTGTACTTGCAAGAAATCTGATTATAAACTAAAGTTGAACACATGGCACATGCGTACCTGACAGCATTGCCGCGATCGTCAACATCTCGCTCACACAGTCGTACTCGCAGGATGCCAGCAGCGCTTTGGCCATCTGAGGGTCCAGGGGGATTTCAGACATTATGATGCCAATCTCAGACAAGTTGCCATCATTGTCTAAAGCTGCGAGGTAATCCAGCTCCTCCAACGCCTGCATGAGACCCTCGGGATCTGGTGCGAGGAATGACACCGCATGAGCTTAACACATACATTCCATAAATTAGAAAGAGAGAGTCCCTATAGTGCAAATAGTACAGTGTTAAGTAAGTTTTGTCTCATCTCTGTAACAATTATCCTTTTGTTTCTTGCTCTGTGTAACTGTTCTTTTCTTTTTTTTGGGGGGGGGGGCGCCTTATACTTAAGCCACTATATGCGCTATATGCGCTATATGTGTTGGGAATTCCCAAGGGGAGGCTCCCAATGCTCCCAATAGGTAGTAACCAAATATGACACTGTGGTACACAAACTTGAGATACAACAACAGAATGCACCAAATATATATATATATATATATATATATATATACCATCAATTTATGCCATCACAATTATTGGAAAGTTGCTCTAATAATACTAAAATCCTACACTTTCCATTTCTAATGATGCATGCATATTGGGGAAAGCAATTTCCGTGCCAAATTCTGCAAGAATATGGAGATATTACAGTATATTTGGCTTGTACTTTCCTATTCATTGTACTTGTCTGATGCTGCCCTAACGAGACATGTTGTATAATCGTTAATGAGCTGGCCTCTTTTACCCCGTTCTGCTCCTGTTAGGGTGGGTCAGAGCTCAGACAATAGTTAGTATCAGGGTCCTGTCAGCTCAGCTAAATCATGGCTGACTGGGCGCAAACAGCTACACGGAGCAAATTCATCTGTACTTCCTCTAGCCAAAAAAAACCCTCCCACATACACCTCTCTGGCTGTGTTTTAGGGTGGGAGGGACATTTTGTCTGTGGGAACCAGTAACCTGAGAAAAAAAAAGCTTGTTATCATGTTTTAATGGTAACCCTGCACAGTTTCCACTAGCAAGCTAACCTGGTCTGTCGATGAAGTCACACTGTCCAAGGCCGGCTATCTCAATCCTTTTTAGGAAAAGGACTGTTGGTGTAATGTTGGACTCCAAGATTTGAGGGGAGTTCTCTGGAGAAAGCTGGCTGTCTTCTGGATACAGGCAGAAACATTTACCTAGGAAATAAATGGAGCTAAATTAATTATTTGATTAACTCTGATGTTGTTCCTCCACCATTATTATAGTCAAGATTGTTTTACCATGTCTGAGTCTGACTTGAAAACTATTTTTTCTACCTTTTAAACTGGTATATATATAGTATTTCCAGACATACCTGTCGTTCCAGACAGCTGCTTGCGTAGGTCTGCCTGACACTGACTGATGGGTTGAAGTACCTCCGAGTTAGCTCTTATTCTTGGATTGTACACCTACAAAGTCCAAACCACATGCCAATTAAATCAGCATATTACTCATTTAAGGTAGATATGTTTTGTTGGAAATAACGTACCATCCTTTTCTGGACTCCTGTGTCAATGACAAAACTGACAGACTCTGTAGGCCACCACATATCCTCCCCCTTTTGGTTAGAGAGGAAAACCCTCCTGGACCTCTTGGAGCCTGGTTGCTCAGTCGGGACAGGCGGCAGGCCTCCCTGTCCTGGGCACAGGACCACAGGCACCATCTGTCCCAGCTCTGCACCTAGCCTGGTCCCCTCTCTCTGGAGGATGCTATGGGCACAATGAACCTCCTGCAGAAGGCATTGCAAAGAAAGTAGCATATCAAAAAAATTGCTAAACCAGTCTCAGCTTTGGTGCAATGAAACCAAAATAATCTCTTACTTCAGCTGAGGCAAAAAATCCAACAACATCGCCGTCCTCTTTGGTTCTATGGATCTCCAGCACCAGTCTCAGTGCTGAGTAGAAGTAGTCTTTGTTGCCGCTATTGCTGTGGACCACCTCGGCTGGAGACGAGGCCTCCAGACTGATGAGCGGGACGCTGCCGTAGTGGCTGAGCAACTTGTCAGACATGGGCGGGATGGTGAGGACCACCACTCTGAGCTCAGGCCTCTGCAGCAGGATGTCCCTGAGGAGACCCAGCAGTATGTCTGTGCTAACTGTCCTCTCGTGGGCCTGGTCAATAATAATGACCCCGTAGTGCTCCAGAAAAGGGTCCGACATCATCTCTCTCAGCAGCATATCGTCAGTGCAGTACCTGAGTGATGAGTGAAGCCGTCAGAGGGGTTAATAGTGGAGGTTTTATGTAAGTACTATGTAAGTAGTAAGTAGAGACTTCAGGCCAATAGCTACATTTATCACAATTTTCTGGAGTAGGTTGCTTTAAAGACATCATCATCGGGAAAACTGACTGAAGCACCCTCCTGGTGAGGTTTGGTGTGTTTATGTCTTGCCTTACTTTCGTGATAAAACCACTAAAAAGTATCCAAGATATAAAGCATAGTCTAACAGTAGCACAAGTAGAGTCATACAGTCAGCAAACTCCATTAATGACACAGCAACAAATGAAAAAACTTTCCAAACATTAGCCGCCTGGAGCAATATCCCTAAGTGTAGTAAACTGAGAAATTGTGCATTGTATTGCTTTTGAGTTGAACTTTTTATTTGTAAAGAGAAAGATAGGGTATAGCACACTTACTGAGTATGAGTATAGGCATTGTTGAAGTCAAATGAATGAGACTATTGAATGCTGATTTTTTATTATTGGTTAATCTATGAATTCTTTTTAATGACAAATTCAGTGCCTGAATTGGACCAAAAAAGCTAGCTGTCTTTACACATAAAAGCAGTAATGAATACCTCACCAGCATTGCTGTAGGCAGGGTTTTAGAGATACCAAAGTCCAAAAACTGAACTTGCTAGGGAAGTTTTGGGCATCAAACTAGTTATTTTTAGGCAGTTATTTCACTATTTGTATTGAATACCACTTGGAAGAAACACCACGATCCAGACCTTGGTAACCTCAGTGGTGGGTATGACCATCCTCACCAGAGATGGCAGAACTCAATAAGAAGGAAGGGTACTCATCTGGACAGTACCAGTAATTACCAGTCCATTTTAGGCATTGGATAAATTGATTGTGTAGTCTATAAAATGACAGAAATGAGCAGGGGCACATCCAAGAAGCAGGTAAGGGGGGCATAATTGAGAAGCTGGAACCAGTAAAATAAATGACCGATATTGTTCTGTCACAAGGAGATATTCTGATATATGACAATGAGCACTTTAAAAGTTGCCCACTTCATCTTAACTGAAGCAGAATCTTCTGTGTGTGCGCCATCCATGATGTGAATGAAAAGCACAGGCAAGGAAAAGATTCAAAGTGACAGACGTTTGGTGGATGACATTAAAATGTCACTGAAGTGTGCTGATGCTGTCTGTTAAACCGAGAGCTCGTCAACAAACCTCAGAACGGTGTCGGAGGAACAGCAGGTCTCCAGAGGGATAGTGTAACCCACTTCATGGCCTATGTTGACATCCATTTCATCAGCCACACGCAAGGCCAGATCTACAGCCTGCTGTCTGTTGGTCTGCGTGCACACCACCATGCCATGCTGGTACTGGGTAGACAGACAGAACTCTGCACACCACTGAGGGATCTGAAAAAGAAAATCACTAAATGTTATTTCAAATTTCATTCAATGTCTTGACAGTATTTCGTAGTACTGATTCTCCTTATTATATATCCATATAAATTCAGTTTTCAGTGGCAAACATCCTTTCAGGGTCGTAACAACAGCTTTTGTTTAAGCACACAGCAAAGCAAACAGTGACAGGAGATATCCTATGGTATTATCGCTCATAATGCAAAATTGCTTTGGCAGCATGAGGCGGCTCCAGCGGATCAGGGCTTAGCAGCAGGAGGTCCCCTAACACCCCTGCTGGAGCCTTTGTGAAGCTCGACTGTCAGGCAGGCAGGCTGCAGCTTGGACAGCCTCACAGTGACACAACAGCATCTGCTGAGCTGGGCAGCCTGTTCACACAAGCTCACATAATGGTATTTCTTCCACATGTCAAAGTTGGGAAAAAAAAAGTGTCACAGGAACAAAACTATGTCAGGGAGAGAAGTTGTGCTGTTCAGTAGATAAACATGGCAATGCTGGGAAGAAAAAAACACAACTGAAAGGCTTTACTTCACATTTAAATCAAATCAAGGGGAGCAGACCTCTTGAATTTGCTCTTGACTGAATGGGCTGTACTGAGCATGTGGCAATAAACTGCATGCAAGTCATACAAATTGGGTTATGCTTTGGTATTTGGGTTCAGTCTGAACGAAGTCAAAATGTCCCTAAATAGTAAAAAAGGATGGAAAAGTACAGGAAGATGCACTATTCTTTAACTCTAATGCCCCATAGCTCCAAACTCAGATTATATGTAACTATATAGAGGAGGGCAACTACTTCCCTTGGAAATAAATGCAAGTTGAATGTGAACTTTTTATAATAAAATCCTTCTGAAAGACATCCTAAATCCTTATTTCCTAACAAGATATGCATATTATTGATCATAATAGGCTTACCTGTGTACTCCTCCCAGTCTTTGCTGTCCCAGACACAATAACCAGTTGGTTATTTACCAGAGAATCTTCAAACTCGTTCCTGACTTTCCAGACTGACAGAGTCTTCCTCTCTTTCAGTAATTTGTAGTAACGCGAGGAAAAGGGCAATCCATCGAACTGATTTAACTCCAGATCATCTCCAAAGCCAAATGAGTCTTCTGCGGAACATTCCTCACTTTCAGGGGAAATGTCAGGCTCGGCGGAATTATTTACCTCCGACATGACACACATATATTTGTTAATCCAGACAAGAGCGCACAAAGAGTCCAGTCTGCAGACTACAACATATCCTATACTCGCGCACTTTGACGTGAATACGTGATTAATAATCGGAATCTTTTTAATTGCTAAAACTATATTTATTGAGCTGTTCAAAGTTTGAAGTTGTTCTGCTTGGAGCTGGCTGACGCGTAGTGCGCACCGGCGCGTAATTTCTCCCCAGCGTGGCTTCACACGTGTTTTCATTTGCATGTACACCACTGAGCAATGTCCGCGAGCCTGTTATAATCGCCTGCTTATCGCTGCTAAATAAGCACGTGTAAAGTAGCGAGGGCTATGACGGTGATGTTCCCAATTATCAAATCCCTAATAAAATATTATTTTTCTCATGCAACTTCAAAATGAATACATCCATAAATCCAATGAGTATTTTCCTTCCTTCATAATTATGGGATACTAAGCCATACATATAGTATCTTCAAGTATGGGAAAGTTTCTCAAAATGATGAGACATATAAATAAATAAATAAAATAGAACTATTTGAACTCACTCAAACAGTTCACCCATTCACCTTTTGCAGGCTGCAACTTCTCCACAAGGGGAAGCTGTTCGGTCGTAACAGTCCTCACAGTCCCGATAGACTAACCTACTCAGTAAAGTTTCTAAAAGCGACTCCACGTACAATTTGTGTAACATGTATTCTAGGGATAAAAACAGCATTATATAATATTCTATAATAAATAACACAATGAGTATTTTTACATTTTGATGATAATGCTTCTGTGCTTTTAGTAACATTTTGAATTCAGGACAAAAAGATAACTTCTAGACATTTTTTAAGTATTTAAATTATTCTACATTGAAAATTATTTGTATTTGATATGAATAATGCTGTTAAAATATTTGAAATCTACTCCTCCTCCATTAAAAATCCAGAACCTATACATATAAGTTGAACTGCTGCTCAACAGGTGTTTACTACTTCACTGTAGTTATACTGTATATAAGTCCATTTTCAGTGTAGTATGGTTGTATAATATTGGACCAGGATTAGGTTACAAACTATTT
Organism: Morone saxatilis; assembly: GCF_004916995.1. Classification (NCBI taxonomy): domain Eukaryota; kingdom Metazoa; phylum Chordata; class Actinopteri; family Moronidae; genus Morone; species Morone saxatilis. The sequence continues at coordinate 7,181,957 of NW_023339651.1, read as the reverse complement.
GTGATGTCACAAATCATGCTAGTAGGCCCTGCCTCTTAAAAATCAGATTTTCAAGGAGCAGATAGAAACTTTCCACTTCCAGCAGATGAATGTTCTAGGGTCAAACTCTGCACATACACTGATTTGATATAGCTCCGAAACATTCAAGCTGTAGAAGAAAAAGAACCCAATATATAACAATAATATTCTTTGAGTGGAAGGGAACTTTTAAGAAATTATCTTTTACAGACTATAGGTAAGTGATTTAACATTCAAATGTAGCTCAAATATTCAGCAGTAAACATTTTTTAAAACCTATGTGTCTATTTAAAGAAAAAGGTTTTTTGGCCTTTGCATCCCAACCCCCTCCCTGTTTGTTGACAAATGCAATCTGTGGGACTGTGACTTGATTGATATTGGTGAGGCTCGTTTCCCAAAAGCTCACTCATAAGGTGGACCAACTGTATGGTCCTGTTTATCATGTGGACTTGCATTGGATTTCTCATTGCAAAGGATTTTTCCACCGATACTGTGTTGTTTGAACCATCCCTTTTATTTCCCCATCCCCACCCTTCTACCCCCCCCCCCCCCCCCCCACACACACACACAGCACACACAAAACAGAGACCTGCGACTCAACAGATCAACACCAGTGAATCTTGATAGGCAACAATGAACACACAATCCCACACCTGTATTGATTGAAGCAGTATTTGTATTCCTTACAAAGATCTTGTCAAATTGCTTTTAGAGAAAGATTCAGACTGTTGAAATAAGATAGGCTGCTTCAGATGTCAGTGTTAAATAGTTAAACCAATTTTAAAACTCAAACCTTTCTGAAAATAACGACTGCTGTAAAATGTTCAATGACACTTATTACTGTATCCAGTATTCAATCTGCAGTTTGGCTCAAGAATAAAAGAAATGCCAGAGGCTATTTGGAAAAAGGTTACTTTTGGCATGCAATGCTATTGTAGTTTAATAGTACAGTAGGAAACATGTCAGTTTTTTTCAGGACTGCTAAAGTGAAATTGCCAATGTTTGTATGCTTCCTAACATTCAAAAGGGCATTTAACATAGAAATAATAACTGTTCCTCTCATATAATTGTTGAATTGTCTTGCTGGAAACATGCATGCACTGCAACAAAAATCAATAAGAAACATTTTCTTCAGTGTTTAAAAAACTGTTTTACTAATACTGCTTGAGTGTTCAAAATACCATGACCAGACACTGACACTTTAAGTGTTTTCTTTACATATGCTGTATCAAACAATCATTATATAAAAAAAGCATTCTCCATGGAAATGTGTTCACCTGTAACACCATATGAGAACATTTGGACATAACGTACAGTCAGGTGACTGGACTCAAATACTGTCTATTAGTACATGGATACATAGCATTGAAAAAGCAAAGTAAACAAAGCAATGAATGTAAAACTAGTGCAGTATTAAAAATATAACAGTATCAAAAGTAACAAAAGTCCAAAGTCAGTTTTCAGCCTACATATTTGTGAAGAAAAGCTGTGCTTAAAGGAAATGCTGCTCAGTGTGATAGATATGCACTGCATTGCAATCTAGTAAAAACAATACTGCAAAATAATTAAAACTGCTAAATCAATTACCACAAATCCAATTTCTGCAGGATTTAGTATCTGGCATGTTTAAAAAACTAGTCTTAATAGCCAAATTAAAAAGGTACAAAAAATAGAAAATGAAATAACTGCTGAAATAATTGGTAGGTCAGTGTACACTAAGTAACCACTAACCTTAACTTCAGTGTCCTTGTCAGCTGTATCTGTCCTTTCCCATCACAGAAAAAACATGATTTCAAATCTACACATGAACACTGTATAGCCAGACACTGGCTGTTTACATGTGAGTGCCTCCATGACGCCTGTATAGCCATAGCGTTAAGAAAGTCCTCAGTGATTCTGTGATTTAATCACAGTTTCACACATAATCCTTGGTGTAGACAGGCACGGATGGAAATACTCAAAAACACACATGACCTTTAGCAGAGCAATATTTCAGAGAAGTTTACTCTCTCTGAGGGATGAACGCTTCCTTGATCTCGGCTCATTTTAGATCCCCGTTCAGTTCAAACCTCGGTACCCAGATCCCTCAAGTGAGCTTCTTGAGGCTTGTTAATGAAACGAAAATGGCAAATCAGTGACATTTCACAATTCAGCTTGTTACCTTTCCAAAATATAAACGCAGAGGAAACAGACCTGAACTTCAGCTGTCGGTGAAAAACAGAACTGTTGCAGAACTGTTGCAGTAATACCACTTTTTTTTTATTTTTCTGTGGTTGTTTCAAGCCTCGTCAGACTGGCTCAAAGCTGCATTACCCTTCGAGAAAAACCCCATTGCGTTCCAAGTGAACTACAAGTGTTGTCTGAAGCTTTCTTTGTTCTCATCTGTCATTGCACAATACTCTTTTTTTCAACTCCTCCTGCAGTATACAGAACAAAACCACAATGTAAAGGGTTCCCTTCATTAAAACACATTTCACAAAAACATTTCTGCAATCAATAATTTCACAGATTGGCTTTTTTTTTCAATCTCCCATTATTCTCTTTGATAATAATCAGTTGATATGAAAAGGAAAATGTGAAACTGATGCAAAACACAATTTTTTTTAAATTCAAAGTTGCTACCGTGTAGTAAAAGTGTCTGGCACAGTGCACTGCGTGGCAATAAATACAGAATATAAATACTTTACATGTACCTGAGCTCAGACTCGTAGCACCACTCAGACACAGAGCACCAAAGGGACACGGCAGATCTTCTGATTCAAAACTCAGAGAAGCCACCATCTTTTTAAGGTTTTCAGAGTTTTCATAGTGCAAATTTCTTAGTGTCTTATCATAACAAAGTCCCTTCTGGCCAAAGTCTCAGCTGCTGTATTTGACGGCAATTATGCAAGGCTTTGGTAGTGTTGGAGGTTGCTTGGGACTCGGTCTAGAGGAGAGAGAAAAAGTGGAACAAATAATCAGACGGTGAGTGAAACCAGCTTCAGTGTTGTTTTTAAATAAAATGGGTGAAGTTGGGAACTCACCTTTTGGGATGTGGGACAGGGCGCAAAGGTCTGGGTGCACCAGGTATGGGTGCAGGGCCGCAAACAGCAGAGGGCCCTTGGACTACAGAGGGACTTCGAACCAGACGAGAGCTCCTTGGATCAGCAGGAAGGGGTTTCTGAGGAGGACTGGGCTTCTCTGACTCCTGACAAAGAACAGACACATCGAAAAAATAACTGAGAATCCCCACCAGGTGGCACTCACAGTCAGACAATCGCAGCTCAGGTCAGCGTGCAGTGTCCTCCCTTTCTCATGCATCGGGACAGCCCTGCATGCAACTCGATGAGAGGAGCTGTCATGTGGTTTTAATCTTCTCTAGAAGACTGAGATCATGATAAAGGCCTGCTACCTAGCCCCCATCTGGTCTCCATTCACTTCCTTCTCTTCTCCTTGGTTGGAGAGGAGCCTCCTTAAACATTGGTGAGGAAGGAGCCAAACAATCTTAAGACCTCACTCACCCATGGAATCGGGTCTGCTGATTCACAACATAATTCCTCTGTCAAAGTCAAATTTGATAAACTAATTGAATGTTTTTATTTAAAACTGTATGCTGTCAGTGAAGTCTCTATAATGCTGGATATGTCTCTCCTTTGCACCCATAAGGTCAAGCATCATGACTATCTGAACTACTGAAGTGCTGCTGCTAATTCATCACATTGACAGCCAATACTGTCAGGCAATGGGGCCCACTTGAACTTCATCCAAAAATATCAGAACAGTACCAAATGGTAGTAAAATGAAATAGGGGCAAATTAAAAGAGCGTGTCTTATAAGGTCATTAATAGTCACAAAGTGTTACTGCAGCTTAAACTTAGAATAACTGAACCCACAAACTCAAGGTTCTCTACTGGCTCCATCAGGTGAAGCTTTCCCATTAGACAATGCTCCCATGCCCCCAGCAGAGAGCTTTCACTGTAGGGAGAAAAAATGGCTTTGTCAACGTCTTGGAGCTGCCAAACAGCTGCTAAAGATACTGTCGGTGAAATCTGCTGCCAACAGGCATCACTTTCAGTTTCACACTTTGACATTAAATAGAAACAGCTGAGAGGGAAAATCTACTTCCTGAGGTCGAAACACTGCCAAGAACTGATGCACTTCACCTGCTATACAGGTGTATGATAACCTAAGAACCTGTAAAACTGAATGATTTTTTTATTCAAATGGCTTTGGAAACTATAGTTAATTACTCTGAAGCATAATATACTATCAATCATGCTGTATATTGCTTTATGTTCTTTGGTGTTGTTGCCTGCATTTTTCTTTTATTTGAATAAATTGCAGATCAAGAACTAGCTATTTAGCTAAATATGGCATATTTATATCACAATGATTTCCATAGTAACACTTCACTTTATCATTACCCATTTAAGTATTTGTTGTGCTCATCAATGACAAATAGAAGGGTTACCATGACCATTAATGCGAACTGTCCCTGATGAATAAATAGTGTCAAAAAAAGTACAGTAATAAAACACATCAATCAAAAGTATCGAAGGAGTAATTATGTAATGCTCTTTGTGGAATGCTGATGTATTCATATATTTATCATATGCTGTCAAAATGTTTATTAGCTCCAGAACAGTGTTTTGTTTTAAATCCAGACCTGCTCTGTGACCCCCTCCATTAAATCTGAAGACTAGAATGCCAGTATGTGTTTAACACATACTTTTGTCCTCTTTTATCCCTCTCTTCTTTTACTCATTTGCACTTTCTTTCTTGCACTTTCTTTCAGAGCTGCAACTAATGATTATTTTTTATTAGTGATACATTGCTTAATTATTTTTGATTAATTGATAAAAATGTCGAAAATATAAAAAAATCTGTTCGTTTTTCCCATAGCAAGCCATCCACACATTTGAGAGGCTAGATTCAGCCTTTTATTGCATTTTTTATTGATTATCTTTGATTTAAACTCCTACACTCATGATCATTATTAAGACTCCCCTCTGTCTCTTTACCACTTTGTCTTTCTGTTGTTTTGTCCTCTCTCTCTTTGGGTCTCTCTGCCTCACTTGCCCACAGAGTACAAGTCAAACCGGATTAGAGGCAAATAAGAGTCTTTGAGAATCACTGAGTGAGAGGGATTTAACACTACAAACCTCTGGCTTTCTCTTCCCCTCAACTTTGACAGCCTGCAATGCCATAACTAAACTCCATGGAATACTACTGGCAGCAAATTTACCACCTTGTGATATTTGGATATACTTGCTCACCCCAGTTGCTGTTTCATCTTTTTCCGTCTCCCCACCCTGCAAGTCTGGCTCCATTTTAATTATTTATGTGGTGGTTTGTATTGTAGAATTGAAGTCTCGCTTGGATGACGCTAGCTCCTGTTTTAACCTCGTTATTTTTATGAGACTGTGCATAACTGTCAACATGCATATACATATATATACATAATAAGACACAAAAGAACCATGAAAATGGTCGACATCACATCCGTCTGAAGGTGCAATGAACAGCATCATTTCCCAGGTTAGGCATTAGAGGCTGTTGTAGTGGATAAAAGCTCCCCAGACCCACCGGAGAAATTGCAGTGAGTAACATCATCAAATAAAATGTTTCCAACTGAGGGAACAGCGAACCCACTCACCATGACCATCCTGCAGGAGTTATGGCGTGATGCACTGCGAAACGACGCCCCCCTGGGCGCGACATGAATGTGAGGTGGAGGAACCGGGGGTCTTGGCTGCCCAGGGCCAGAGGAGAGGGACAGGGTGAGAGACAGCGGGACAGGGTGGCTGAGGTGAACTGGAGGGCACTGGGGCAGTCTGCGTAGGTTGTGGGAGGGGTAGGGGGCTGGTGGGAGCACCGCCTCTGGCCCCCGGTGAGGAGGCTGCAGAAAAGATGAAAGACAGAACCAGAAGAGTCAGTCAGAAGAAAAACGGTCTGCTTCCTATCAGAAACAGTCTTGTTATTCTCCTCCTCTTCCTCTACCATTCTTCCTGATGCTGTCAAAGGTGTATAAATCAAACAATCCCACTTGCCTGGTCACTATTCACAACTTAACCTAATAGGTAACCTATCAAAGGGAAAGACCAAGACTGTGCCATAAGCACCCGCCTGGCCTCATTCTAAGGTGGACACAGCGAAAGAGCCCACACACACTCCCATTGAGAGAGATCAGACATAGAAGGTTGCCAAAATATGAGTCCGCCTAGTGTGTAGACCTGGCCAGATGTGCACACATAATGTAACACACACAAAGTCACGCACACATGCCCTCATGCGGCGGTTGAACACAGCTCCCGACAACTGGAAAATGACCTCACCTACACTGTGCTTACATCAAACAGCCTTACATCCTCTCTCTTCTTACCGTTGACCCCAAATGAGAACCACATGCTACTAACTGAAAACACCAATCCCATGGTAATGCACAACAGCTTGCCTCACTCATGTGCCACCATGCAGCGCAAATGTCAATTCTGACACGGCTCCTCTTATTTCAGCACCCCTAACTCAATCGATCACAGGTCCCTTCCCATTACAAAGCATGTCAGGGCGGCAATAGAGTAGTTAAGGCGCACAGTGATATAGGCACATAAGTCATTACAGCAAAATCCCTGCTCTGTCTTGCAATTATCAGTAATAGGATGACTTTATATCTCAAGTAAGCCACTGCATCAACATTCTTCATGCAGAGAATGTGCAGATAAATCAATTTCTCTCGTAACAGGCAGCTGTTAATGACAATAACTGTAAGCAAGAGTCGCGAACACAATGCTCGTGCCGTTATCACTACCTCCTCCACATGTCCACAAAGAGACGGAAGATTTAATTGGATTTGAATGAGCTGCCATTCGTGTGAAAACAACATGTCAATCCTGCTGAGAATGATTTGTGAATAATATTATAGCATGGATTATCTGCTGGTGAACCTCTGTACAATAGTCTTGTCTATCTGCATAAAATGTCTAGTTTGTAGTGGTCCTGTCAAATAAAGACGTGCAATCTAGTGACCTTGAAGATGTTGGCGCTGTGTGGCAGAGGCGGGGCTGGTCGAGATGGAGACGCCGTGCTCGCTGATGGAGGCTGGTTAGGAGCAGCGGGTCTGCTGATTGCAGCACTTACGGATCTGGAATTTAAAGACAAATGTTAAAGACATTATATAAATCTTCTATGATATTTACAAATGATTAAATTTTTTAGGTTTTGAAAAAAGCACCTGAGCTTCTCAATTGGGTTCTTTTTACTGGTGAAGAGCAGCCCCAGTAAGGATTTTCTCTTGATGCAGATGATTAGGCCGGCTCCCAGGACAGTAAGGAGAGCCACCAGGATGCCCACTGTCAGATTCCTGCTGTCTGCTCAAGGGAAACAATAGGTAGTCTCAGAGACAAAAGTGTTCTGGTGCTAGTTACTGTATCTGTAAACAATTTTTCGTGTTTTTTTGTGGAATTCTTTATACTTTTCTTGAAAAACATTGTTTTGTTGAGAAAACCGTAGTTTTAGCACTCCTAAGATCCACTTTGTTCCAGAGCAAGAGTCATTGATATATTGATATATTACTGCATAATGCTCATGCATTCCCTGCCCAAGACCAAAACATAACATGTCTCAAGCTACAAAAAATCAGTCATTTAATGTACTGGAGTTGCAACTATTGACTTACCTGCTAATCTGACAGGGCCACTGTCCACACTCCCTCCGAAACCGGCCTTGTCACAGAATGGAGGCGCCCAGTGAGCCTCACAGTGACAGTTCTTGTTATTGTTGCACACCTGCAGTATATTAAAAGGACTGTTAGAATCCCAAAATACAGTCATCAGCTAGTCTTTTTTGGGCTATGTCTGAGTAATTGCCTAACAACAAATATTTAATATTTAATACATTTAAATGTAATACACTTAATATGAATCTTCTCCACTCATCAGGCTACAGTGCATACACTTAACAGGTGATAAATGGTTTAAATGGGTCATTATGGATTAATCTACTCATTTCTTTTTACTACAACATAATTAATGTAGAGAATTTCAAAAAGAAAAGAAACAATGGCCATCAAAAAGCAGCAGATTCTCACAATTCACAATCTGAAGAAAGAACTTTGATAGTTAATCAGAATTGTTTTTAATTCATTTTCTGCCTAGCATTGTCCGCATTGGTTCAGCTCTTGACACTACAGTATAAATACTCATAATGCAGATGCTACATGTAAGTAGACAGAGTCAACCACCAGCCAGCACAACCAGGCTCCACAAGATGTCTGGTATAAAAACCATAGCAGACTTTTTGCCTTGTACCACATTTTAATCTCTCTCTGTGTATTGTCTTCCTGTCCTGCAGAGTGGAGGAATAGTAAAGTCTAAGAGGATTCCCTAGCAGGATAATATGGAACAGGTGAGGGCCTCTTTCCAAGGCAACATCTTGATCTAATCTGTGCATGCAGGGGTGCCCTGTCTCCTAGAGGAGCAACATCCTTTTATTTCTGTGAGTAAAACAGTCCTTTGAGCTTTATAGATATGTCTTAATTGGAACTAGACAAACAAATATGACTGTATAATAACTGGAGTTTCATTTCAAGAGACAGTAAAAACTGTTTCCTCTGTAGCTTCGATGAAGGAGAAATTTAAACCAGTCACAGTCAAGACCTCTGGGACCTACCAATGAATTTAAGGGTAATACCACAAAGCCACATTTGTCATCTCAAGCAGGACCACCCACTGACGTTTGATGGGTGGCATTTAAAAAAATCCAATATCCATGCTCCCAAACTCAAAGTCAAACTGTGTGTCACTGCTCCTAGCGTTTTGGCCAAATAAAGCCTGGCCTTCAGATTTCAACACAGTTGTTGGGACAAGGACGACTGCCTGAGAGTATGATGAATGGCACTTAAAGCTGAGCATAAATGAAGCCATTATATCTAATTGATTGAACCTTTCAGCATCCAGAATGATTGATTGCAAGGCATTGCAAAAGCTCCCTACCCACCGTATACTGGGCATTTTTAACATATTGGAGCCAAAATGAGTTTCTGTGCAAGGGGGGGGATATTAAGTAAACAAAAGATTCTTGGTGGAGACTGACTTGAGATGGACAGCTATCCCCTCAGGTCCTCACAACACTGCAATAGGATGAAAGTTGCTGTGCTACTCACCCCTCGACCACTGCACTTGGCTGAGCACTCGTGCACACCAAAAACACTGACGTTCTGGCACTGACGATTCAGACACATCTGAAGCAGACAAAGACATTAAAAATTGACAGTGTGAGCTGAAAGAGGATTTCAGTAATATTCTAAACCCTTTAATCTTTTAAGGGAGAATACCAACAGATCCATCCTTCTATTTCTTTTAATTTGCCACCGACAAACCACTTCAGCTATAAAACAGCATACCATAAAATAAAACAATGTTAACAATGGGATTTTTCAAGAATGTATTAAAGATGCTCTTTAAAAGTTAGAGGATGTGTACTCTGTGCTCCTTAAAGGCACCACACCCAACTATATCCAGGCTGAATGTGAAGATGAACTTGGCAGCACTGGGCAATGTACTGCCAGAACCCTTGACAGATGAGGGCTGAGGCTGGATCGTCCTTAAGGGCGGAGGCTCATAGAGAAGTAAATTAGACTAAATGGAGTAACTGTATCATTGAAGTGACCAATGGCTGAATTGATGACCACTGGAAGATGCCAAAAGGACTGAATAATGGTAAGTCAATTAAGTGTCTGAGGTTGTGCAAGTCTGAAATGACAGGACACACCCTGAAGAACTTCTGAGAACGTCTTAGTCATGGCCTGTCACTCCACATCACTTTTTCCACTCTTATTTCCCAGCATTTGGGCAATATATTTATATTGTGCTTTCACACACTCTTACAGAAAGCTACCATTGCTATTTAACAGTGGTGGTAGAGGTATTTGAATCCTTCACTTAAAGGATAGATTCACAGTTTTCTAAGTCTGTCTTAAAACAATGCTTGCATGCCCATATGTACACTGAGACAGCAGTCCTCATTATGTGCAAAGATAAAAGTTCAGCCAAAGCTAATATGAGGCTTCAGTAGTCTGAGTTAGTCAAATAAAGAGGCTATCTTCAAGTTAAAAAGATTAGCATAGTACCTTTGCGTTAATATCCTTCCACTGAACCTCTAAAAGGAATAACTGTCCGAGGAAACACAAAGAGGAAATTTTGGGCTAAAAATATAAAAACATTTAAAGGGATTTTTTTTACTGCCAGTGTTAATAGGAGAAATGACAACAGTAAATCTTTCAATGTGCATATGGGCAGGTGAGTATTGTATTGTATTGTATTGTAACAAAGACTTAAAGTAAAACTTACTTACTTAAGTAAAAGTATATAAAAATAAAGTGATCTTAGGCTTTTTAAATCAACTTGTCTTTGGTTTATTTATTTATTCAAATGCATTCTTTATATTGTGTACTTTTTATGTATGTTTTTATTTATATGTGCTTAATTTATATTCTATCAATTGTGAAGCACTTTCTAATGCAGGTTTTGTGCTGAGGTCAAATTTCACTTATTTTAATGGTGCCATATTATTAATTAGAGTACATTTTACAATATTATAGTTGTAGATGATTCAAATTATTATTACTTTATATACTTTATAGTAGTTTAATCCATAACAAGGTATCAGATTTTAAAAGCTGACCTTTTATAAAATCTTAATTTGTAAAGCAACCAAATCCAGCCGCCAGATTAATGTAGTGGAATAAGAAGCACATACATATTTTGTAGAGTACAAATATAGAGATATAAAGTGGCAGAAAATGGGATGAGTACAAGTGCCCTAATATTGTACTTTGTTACTTTTCACTACTGCTAATGACTCAGTTAAATGTTGGGACAATTTGTGCGTTGCATGTGTATCTATAACATCACAGGCCTCAGCTCTCACCATTCCACCTCCACACTTGGTCCCCGTCAGGACCAAGCCGGGGTCCGGCATGTCATCACCCAAGTAGACGTGTGTACCACGGCACAGTATCCTTCCCCCTTCCTGCAAGGGGATGTTTGTTTCTATGGAAACAGCGTTGGTACCAATTACTGGGCGGTTAGCTCCACCTTGACACTGGATTTTGCCACATTTAGCATCTCTGTAAACAGAATGAACAACAGGGAGAATAACAATGTGATAATTGAATAACATGTCACCGTTTTCCCAAATGTGTATATATATGCAATTATTTTTTTTCTCTTACTCCTGGTGTCCAATTAGGGAAACTGCAGGACAGGCAGCTTGTTTGTGCGGTTTTCAGACCATAACCTGAGAGATTTTGTAACTCGCTGCATGCCACCAAGTGACTGTAACCTTCAATTAGGGCTGCAACTAAAAAACTAATTATTACTAGTGGTTAACGTTTTGGGTTTATAGTTTAGTCGATAAATTGATAGAAAATTATGAAGAAAGCCGTAAAGAAAGACGTCTTTAAATTTCTTGTTTAATCCTACAAACAGTCAAGTACACAAAGATATGCAATTTACCACAGTATAAAACAAGGAAGATTTTAGAGGCTGGCACCAATTAAAAAAAAACTGCTAATTAATGAATCAATTGATTGTTTCCGCACTAGTCAATGGCATCTATTTCAGTCTCTAGCATCGAAAAAGTCCTGTCATGTAAGAGTGTTCAGTTACTCGTATCAAGGACAATTTCTTTACGCAGAATAACTATAGTATATGCCCTTCACTGCTTTCCACAACTGACAATTAAATGCATTAACTGGTTTCTATGGGAATGTCAAGACGTCTTACCGTGCTTCACATTTGGCGAAGGAGCCTTTGGAGTCCTTGCCACAGTTGCCATAGGGGTCTCCTGCTGAGTTGACCCTTTGAAAGCAGATTCCCGGAGCAGGCTTTGCTCCTAGAGAACACAATGAAACACCTTAAGAAGCTGTTGACTGCTACTGAACCAATCACAGGCAGTGAGAGCCAGCAAGGGGGCTTCTACCTACCTTGGCCCCACAGCGTGATACATTGCTGCTCGTGAGTCTGGCAGATGCCGTTATAACAGTAACCATCCACGTTGTGGCAGGAGTGGCCATCATGCAGGTAGATGTTGGAAGGGCAGTGAGGGCTGGTACCGGTGCAGAACTCAGGGAGATCGCAAGAGTTACTGGATTCACGGCATGGAGTGCCTGCTGGCTTCAGCTGCATTTGAATGTTGACAGCAAGTATAGTCATTAGGACAAAAAACATCAACAAACACAAAAAAAGAAAAAAAACTAAAGAATTTTGACAAAGGTGCTGATGTAAGATTTAAGAGAAAATATCTTTATGTCAAGATGCCTGTGTAAAAACTGTGTCATGTCTGGCTAATCAGTATACATCCTACCTGACAGTCCTGGCAGCACTGTCCGTGTGCACACACAGCATCCCCCTTCAAGGTGCAGGTAGTAGCGTTGCAGCAGGGATTCATACATTCCTTTAGATGGAAAAGGAAAGAAAAAAGAAGGCGAGCAGAGAAATGGAATGTAAGTGAGGGGGAACAAAAGTAAAGAAGAATTAACTCAGCACAAAGAGATCGTGTTTCACTGCAGAGTATATGCTCAGGCTTTGTTATTAGGATGCAGCTCTAGCAGGATTGTGTTCCATAGCAACTTAAAAACCTGGCAGAGGAAAGGAAAGAGCAGTTTCTAGTTTTCTAAAAAAACAACGTTTCTATCCGACAGGTCTTACAAGTTCATTCAAATCCCTGGAACTATGAGCTGGTGAGGGAAATACTAGGAGAAAAAAACTAGGAGAAGAAAAAAGAAATGGACACACTGCAAAAAAAATCTCTCTAGAGAAACTGGCTAGTATCAAACAAAAAACTCAAGAGGAAGATTCTCTTAATTCAGCTCAATGTAGGAATTATGAAAAGAAGACTTAAATTCTTTTGCATCCGTACATGCTACAGGGTGACAAGCTTCATCTTCAATCATGCAACCTCTGTGGAGGTAGGGGAAAATAGTGCAGTGACCTTTCAGGAATTAAACCCATACATATTGAACATCCTTCTAAGAGTTTAAAGAGTTACTTAACACTCCCAGAAAATCTTGTCTTTGGTGACCTCCAGTGGTTTAACTTCTCACCTTGCTGCAGTGATGTACAATTGCACCCCAGAATCTGGTGATATCACTGTTAGGTGAGGTGAGCACACTTATATGATGTATGATGATATGCTGGCTGTGGTCAGAGGTGAAACATTGCTTTTCAGCTCTGTGTTAAGTTACTCTTTAATAATCGAATGTGGATGGTGGTTGATAGGATTATTTATTTGATATTATTATAAAAAAATACATCGAAATATTCTTGAATTGCCCTTTTTGCAGTGCAGAGAGGGAGACACACAGTATCTGCACCATACCATCCCTCTAACATTTCCGATCTCACCATGGAGGTCCATCTGTTTCATGTTAGCCTTTATCATGAGCCATGCCCTGCACCAATCAGCAACTCTCTGCCATCTGATACGGAGGGACGCTAGCATCCAATCAAAGCTCAGTGCAGAAGATCTGTATGCATGTGTATGTATGCTTGTGCATGTATGATCTCACACAGAGGCAAGGCTGACTGGACCCCCGAGGGCCAGCTCTCTCCCTCTTGCCATTAAGCCGCGGTCTGAACAGACTGTACAGCCGAGTGCAGTAAGAGTGGGGAGGAAGTAGATGGATGGAGCTGGCAGGGGACACAGCTGACATGATGGGCCTTCCAGAACTTCTTTCAGCCTGAAGACCATTAAGGGCCTTTCCCATGGTCCCCGGGGCCAAAGGAGGCGGAGGAGTCGCACTGAAAAGAAGTAGCCTGTGATTGTGAGGAATAGGATCCAGGCTTTTTAATGAGGCTTTTTAATGGCAGAGAGAGGTGCTGTCTGAGCACTCTGATCTGGCCTGGGTTGGCATGATGCCGCTCAACTCTGTGGAGAGCTTTATTATCGCTGCTGGCTCAGGCCTGCAGGACTTATGTCAGTTCTTTGTCTTGAAGGACAAGGCCACTTTCAGCCTGACCCTGGCTGAAGCTTGAACCGCTCACAAAAAGATTCACTGGGAATAAAGGTGTAAACAAATCGCACAAGACAACAACGCATTCTGTCACGTAGGCTATTATATAACTCAAAATATCCTTCCAAATAGGTGTCTCCTTCATATTTCATAATTCTGTTATTGTCAGCCTGCCTCTGCTGATTGTCAGTTGCATCATGATGAACTGTTTTATCATCCTACAGTCACAGCAGTTTGCAACGTGTGCCACCATTATGTATGTGCATGCCAATGCAGATTCATTTAAATAATTCACGAGTTGACAGGGTGAAGCTGTCAGCGATGTTTCCTCTCAGTGAACTGTATCACGATCAGACAACCCTCTTCCCAAACACCTCTTCAGTGCAAAGAATGAATAAATTCACACTCATATCTCTAAGCTCATTTTCTGAAGACTGTGTGTGCATTACAAGAGCTCTGCGCCGTTAGCAATGAAATGGAGGTGAACTATTGGTTTTTGCTTTGGGAAGTGTTGGTTTGTGTGATGCTTTTGTGAGGAATGCTACAGAAACCCCCACTAGTGCTTCTGCTTATTTCATTTCTCAAATGTGGGGAACATAATTAACAAAGATTTATGGGTAGCAGTTTCGAAAGAGATTTCCATTTTGGCAGAAGGGGCATAAAACAAGAATGCTGAAGAATTATAAGTCTGGAGGTAAAAACACTTTGTCTACCGTGACTATTGCGTTCTTACCTCAGGTTCTCCACAGTCACACTCCTCTCCCTCCTCCACGTAGCCGTTGCCACATTTCTGCCCACCATAGAGCACCTTGACCTCAGGCATATTGAACAGACACATCCCGACGCCTTTTTCAAAACTGGCCGTGAGGTCTTTCTTGCTGCAGCTGCTGAACACTGTTGGGAACGGATACCTGTGAGTGAGAAATATTTAGTGAGTGACACAAACAGAGACAGAGGAGGAAGACAACTGAGATCACCCACAAGGGTCCTCTTCAGTCTGATATAATCAGAGCTAATTGCTGCTAATCACAAAATCAATTAACCACTAGAGCTCAACAACCTCTCCGAAGCTCCATTTGCATGCAAACCACACAGGGCCCCAGTGACTTCTCCCTCCACGGAGAGGAGGATCTGATAAGACATATTTTATGAGACAGGGGATCATAAAAACTCCAACCAAAAAGTGCTTCCTTCGCAAGACTTGCAACGCCCATAAATTTGGGAGAAACGGGGGATGGTGTGTTTTTAATATTGTTTTTGGAGTGGACAGAGAGGGTGGTCTGCTCCATGGGGAAAGCACACAGCCCAGGGCTCAGTCTGCCAAAAGCTTTGTTACAGACCTCATGTGGCTTTATTGAGCTTTTCTGTGATAATATAGTGCCTAGGATGATAGTGTGTGTGTGTGTGTGTGAAGCGTGCATAAATATGTGCAGATTGTATCTTGCTCTCTATGCTTTGCTCTGGCTCTTGATAAGAAAAGCACCATATGAGGTTTTTAATACCTCCACCCACACCATAAAATTCAGCCTAACAAGGCCAGAATGGGTGAAACTGTACGTTATAGTCACAATTATATCTGCACTTGTCTTTGTACACACAGATGAGTGCAGGTATGATACTATATTTGAGAGATGCAGGTCAACTTAGATGCCAAAATGTTTCTTTCAACAGCAATTCAACATTAGTTTAACGATTTTTAAATATAAAATATGTCCATTTGAGAGTCATAGGGGCCAATTCATACCCAGCCTGGGGTAAGGGATAAAGTCATATACTAGTTTTTGGCAGCCTTATAAATACAGCATATTGAGGTGTTTATGAGTAATACATGAGTATACATGTGGTGGGAGGTCAACCAAGCCTTGAACGCACACCCATTGGCTATATTGATATAGAATCAGAAAAAAACAACTGCTTTATCTCTGGAGTTTTTCTATTTCCATGAAGGAGGCACTCAATGTCGACAACTTCTTCAAACTGTGTTTTTCTCTGATTGAGTTTCACATCCAATACGACTCTAAATATGTCATGACGCACTGTGAATGTTTTGACATGACCTCATTCTCGGCTTGCCTCTGATTTCCATCATGTGTGGAGGCGGCTTACATCAGCCCCTGCTGCTGACCCCCCCTAAACACACAACCCGCTGCTCTCTAATGTCAATACTATCCAGAGGTTGTGTTAGGTGAAAGTGGGGTACCTTGAAGCAGATCTCTAGACACGATGGATTAAAGCAAAAGATCAGTGGATTGTAATGACATGAAATGGCAAAAGGAAAGAGCAATAACGATAGCTGTAATAACAGCCATTATTTGTCCCCTCCTCCTCTCCGAGCACCTCAGGGGATCTTGGTATGATGAACAGCTGTCAAGGCTGCTGTTCAACAGGCAGGCCACTTCCTTAGCAACTGCTGTTGTTGATTTCCTTTTTGCCCCCAAAGGCTGAGCCAAAATTGCTTGCTCAAGTTGCACCCCCTCTTTTGCTGCATTCATTCAATTTCCATGAAGTCAGCCTTGCTCTTTAGTTACCAGTCCATGCAATCCATGACAAACACTCACATCCCTGTCTTTTTTTTTGTAACTCTGAGATACATGAGCGGCTCAGGATCCAGCTGTTCTTTATGAGAGGCAATACAGAAATAATTGGTCTACCCTGCAACGGTCTGGGGTGGGAGGAGGAATAATGGCTGTGAAAAGGCAGAGGCACCAATGAATTACAGTGGATGGCATTTAGCAGCTGCAGTCCTCAGGGCTAGTAAAGTAGTGCCAGGGCCAGTCATGGTGGGCAACATCTGGGGCTTATGGTGAGCTAAAGATGCTCTAGACAACCACTCATCCCATGAGAGTCTGGGCCACCACCTCAAAAGAAAAGACCCAGTATGACTCTGTGACCTTCGGGCTTGTTCTCATCCTGTTCTGGCTTTACAAAGGATGCGCTGTGTTCACCTCCGCCCGGTCTCTAAGACTGCTCTTTTTTGTCTCATACTGCTAAATTGTGTTCTACCTGGTCATGCTCAAGTTTCATTACAGGATCAACTATTCTCTGTTCTGTGTTATTTTGTTAATTTTTAACCTACAGTCAGTGTTTGACAGTTTGACATCGTACAAAGGAATACCTGCGACTAAGCTGCAGCAATGGCCAGGCAAGTCTTTAATGGATCTGTGGGAGGTCTAGTGATAAGCAATCATTCCCAGATCTATTATAGGTCCCTATGATCTCCCTACACTGTGATCATACTACAGAGCTGAACGCTTTCAAACATCTCAAAGCTCTGCCACCTCAGCAAGGGGTAGATGAACTGTGACAGGTAACCACTTGGATAAGAAGTCATCAATAAAGACAAACTGTGGATTAAATGGACTCTCTGACAATTCACAATCAAAACCACACGCATTTCTATTGTCTCTATTTCTTTTGTTCTGTTGCCCTATCTTGTCAATTTAATCTAAGAGGGAAGCAGCAAAATGACTTTATAAATGCAAAAAATACTTTTACAAACAACAACAACAAACAACACATTCGAATTGAAAGCAGAAAATCTATGTGAGATCAGAGGTTGCTCTACTAAATGATATTTATTGGGAGCAGTCTATCTTCAGTAATAAAAAATTACACCATTCTTGTATGTCTTTTTTTCATGAAGGTCACGTTAAAATACACTGAGGCCTTTAACCCAAATTGTGGCAGGCCACAAGGGCAGACCTAGAATGTCCTTATGTTTCAGATCACAGAAAACGCAGGGAAACCAATTTAGCACATCCTGCAAAGCCAGTTTATGTCACATCTTTTCAGCCATAAAACTCTGATCAGGCCTTTCCATCTGTCAAAACATTTTACACCATTACATTTTTAGAGAAAACGTGTGTGCAAATACTGTTTGTGATGCTATATTCATTCTGTTATCACAGTTTTATTACATTTTGGAAGACCTTGATTTCCTGGCACAATGACTAAAAGCTAATTCAAACCTCACTGTGACAACTGTAATGATGACAAATATTTCATACTTGCTCAAGTAATTCAAAACCACACTTGCTTCACTACACATTTAATATTAATTTTACGGCTTCCTTTGCGCATGTAGAGACTGAGCTCTGGGTGATGACATTAGGTGATATGATCTGTTGTGGCCTTTGGTGCCTGTTAGTCTGGACTACATTGTAGATACTGAAGAGCATTTTCACATTGATTTCCCTATGGACCCAATTAAACAAAGTGTACTAGAGAGTTCCTGTTCTTCAGTGGGGCACGGGTCACATTTACATGGCATGCCTTGGAGTCACTTTCAGTGATGTCTGATTATTTTATGACAAGGGAAATATCAATCTCTGTCTGATGGTAAAACTGCTGCAGTCTTCTTACTTAGGACCTGACCCATGAGTGAAGGAATCCTGTCTTAATAATGCATCCTGTCCATCAAAATCTCAGCTTGTGTGACTGACTTAGAAGGCAAGTGACTATATTTCATATATCATGGAATTTATAACAAATGTATAACTTTAGAACTTATATATATATATATATATATTATATAACACATTTTGATTACAAACTAAAGTAAGTAAGTAAAGTCATGCTGTGTAAATGATGCATACATTTTTACAACTTTTTGTGCAAGTTTGGGAAATAGTTCTACAGTACCAGATACATAAATAATATGGAAACCAGCTCCATAACACAATTATGTTAAATCATTTAGAGGGCTTACAGACTGGTGATTTAGTAAAAATCTTGCAGCTGTTTGTCTGAAGAATTTGGTTATATTAAACGTGTTTTCCGAACCCCTTGGTACAAATTCATTTTAGCCGAATTGTGGTTCAGTCAGAATGCAATTTACATCTTCATAGAAAGGAAATTTATGTGCGAGTGTCATTGTTTTCTGACTTCTTTTTTTCAACTCCGCTTGGCTATATATTTTTGTCAATTTTCCTGGAATACCTCAAAACAGGCACAGATCTTGTGTCCTGCCAGTGGTGGTTAACAGCCACGAATTGTTGATGACAGAACTAGGCAAGTAGACCAGGCAGAACACATTTCAAAACAGACCATCAAGCCTGGAGGGGGCACAATAGAACTAAGGAGAAGTGGACCAAGCACAGAACAAGCACCTGAGATGGCTCTCTCATGTATATGTTTGTGCAAATATGCATGTTCCTCTGTCCATGGAGTAGCCAACAGCAACTGAGTTGTGTGTGTGTGTTCCTGTGTGTGTGTTTTTCGAGGAGTTACAATCTGTAACTACGATGAGGGATACCAGCCTGTTCTCATTTAGATGTAATGGGGGGATGGAGACATGGATGGAGAAGTGGACGCGACAATTGGCCGTGACCAATGTGAGCAGGAAACAAGCAGTGCGCTGTGCAGATGTGCAGCTGGCACTGGGACAACTTGTAGTTTTACTGCCCCCCACCACCTATCCCCCCAGCCCAGTATAATAATGATGAACTGGATCTCATTAACCCCTCTGCTCAATTCCTGGAGCCACAGCAGGGACAGGAGAGATTGATGGTTATCTGCCTGTACATATCAGGGACAATGAAGACATTCTTGTACTTAAAGATCAATCAAAAAAGCAAAAACAAAACACAAGGTAGTCCTGAGTGTAGGCAAGTTTCTTTCAATTATTGAATGTAGGGGCTGGTAATCAGTGGGGCTTTGTACCAACTCATCCAAGTCCTAGCCTTGTGAAGAGGCATTCTGTATAATCACATTGTGCTTTGAAAAGAACTGGTCGCCTGCCTAGAAAAACATGGCAATCTGTAAACAAATAACTGTACCAGCCGAGTGATAAACAGGATTCAGGTGACTGTGTATGTAGCCACATGGCATTTTAAAGCATGGAACTGCGAGGGGCTTGAGCTGTACCCATGGGAGATGTTGTACCGCCTCAGGCAGAGTATATGGTGCTGACCTGGAATTAACTTAGGAATTCGAATGAGGGAATACAGAGTTCCTAAACATCCTTATTTAAATGTATTGCTTCCTTAATCCTGGATTAAACAGCAGAGCAGCAATATGGAGCAATAAGGAGGTGTAGAGGGGATTATTTCGAAACCAAGGACCAGATCATTTCTTTCTTTTGTCAGCTTGAATGAAAAAAGCACAATCTCTGTAGAGAACAGACCAAAAAAAACCTAAATATTCATATATTATTTTATTTCTCTCTGTCAAGTCTATGTTTAGTACAAACTAAATTTGTTCACATCTGGAGAGGTTCGTCACGGCTACCTACGGTTTCAGATTCAGATATTTTAAGGGAGAGGTGATACATGTTCTGTACATAAAAACTGTGTAATAGACAGTTTTCAAAGGTATTTAACAATTTATTTGAAGCTGCAGAGAGAGATTGTCTACCATTAAAATTGCATGTGTGTCAAAGAATAGATTCACTCTAACTGGCTGTGAATAAGGAAGAGAAAACGGAGAGCCAGGGAGAGACAGAGCAGGAGAAATATAAAAACAAGCATGCTCTTTTTTTATGCGTTCATCTTGTTGCCAATTTTAGAACAAAGTCCGTGACCAGGGATACCCCCAATCAGGGTTAAATATAAATCTACATCTTACTGCTGTGTTGTTTTATGAGTCTATAATCAAGAATAGTGTTACCCTGTTTAGAATGGGTCTGGTCCAAGCCAAATACAATAGGATATTTCCAGCATAAACGCCAATCTGAGGCTCCCACAGACCACTAGACCTTGGGCTGGAACTGATACCCGATGTTTCCACCCAGAGCATCCATATCCCTCTGCTCGGTCTACTACAAGAGACATTACAATCCATAGTGAGCACCTCTGTCTCGATACATTAGATTGAACACAGTGTGCAAACCTCACTCGCACACCCTAGCTACAGAAGCATATTTTGTGCAATAGACACTTTTTCCAAAGTGTTTTATTTGGTTTATTGGAGATCAGCTTCATTGTGTCAGGATAACTGTACTGTTTTGGCCATGCACTGCCACTGAACCATTGGCTTCCCATTCAGAATGAGTCATATTGCCTCAGGGCATTAGCACAGCTGTTGAATCTGCCATAAACCCAACAGCCCAACAGTTCAACAGCATTATTTGCTTACCGCTTGACAGACAATAAATTACAAATGGAGAGCATGTGAAATAATGTTTACATATGATCACAATCTGTGCTTTTTTGAGCTACACTTGCTTTATTTAATAAGTGACAAAATTAATGCAAATTTAATGATGAATGATGATTTAATTTCAGTAAGGACTAAGGAGTCAATTATCTTGAAGATCTATCGACTCTTACTTGTCAAGATAGACACTGTGACTCACCCGGTGGAGGGAGTCATAATGCAGCCTCCACGATCCACTGTCACCCTGCAGCCACACCCCCTTTCTGGAGTGTCATGGTTCATTCCAAAGTTGTGTCCGAGCTCGTGTGCCAGAGTGACTGCAGCGCCCAGCGGGTTGTCAGAATGGTCCTACAAAACAATCAACCATCAATCACGCAGAAACTTAACTTGGCATTTCATTTAAAACCTCTTTACTTTATGAGTCTGATTTATTGAGTTCATTTCTAGGCTAGACATGATGCTACAAGCAACGTCCCATAATAAAATGTGTTTAGTTTACAGTTGTGTTGCAGCAAACAATAGCTAATTAAAAACAGACGTTTCTGATTACATACTCTGAGGAAAATAACAAATAATAAAAAATGTAATGCTAGCCAAATTGTTGTTCCCCACAGGACCCACTGGAGAAACATTACTCAAAACAAGTGATTGTAATTGCATATTGCCAAGATTAAACGAACAATGCTGTTGGATCTGTGCTTATCAGAGCGTTTCCTCTGCTCGACGTTGTGGCACTGAAGTGAGAAATGAAACACCAGAATGCAGGCTGTCACCTTCAGCCTGCTCTGCAAAACTTTGTCAGAGCCAGATGCGCTGCTTCATCCACACAAATAAAGACATGAACCTCCTCTGAACAACACTAGCAAATAGGTTAGGTTAGAGGATGCACTGCGAAGATGATGCTACAGTGACACAGATTGAAAGACGCTACTGGCTGAGGTGCCGAGATTTCCTGCGAGGTGTGTAAAACACGAACACGTGAAAAGACCGGATAAATAATACAGACGGAGCAGCTATCGGCTCTTCATGGATGCAGAGCTATGCATCAGAGCACCTTGCCTCTAGAGTCTTCCGTCACTGTGCATTATTCAGCAGTGCTGTCCAAGTCGAGCTTAGACTGATGAAGTGCTCTGCTGGGGGATTTTGAAAGTAACGGTCATCAGCTGTCAGCACTTGCAGATTCAACTGTGTAGCCTGGATTCATGGGAAAAAAGGATTTTTTTTCCTGGAAAAACCCAGACACCTTAACCGACTGATGGGGCTGAGGTGCTCAAGAGGGCACTGAATGCCACTGTCTGTGTTCTGTTTCACCACACCAATGAAATTAATGTAACATTCAGGGCTGGAAAATGGAGATTCCAGATGGTTTGAGAATAAATGTTTAACATTTAACTGCCTAGAAAGATAACAATGAGACCCATAGGGGAAGTTGGCTAATGAGTTCAAAGGTACTCTGTAAACGAAGGGAGACAACAGGTTGTGATTTGCCCAGCAGAAGATGTCTGCGGTTGGAAACTAATTCTTTGTGTCTCTGACCTGATGTATGTGTGTTTGTAGAGCTCTATCATAATGACCAAGTCCCCACTTTACCATCTGGAAAGACAAGAGTGAAGAACCATCTGGGGACTAGCTGTAAACCTTTACCACTAGCCAGCCAGGCCACAAGACAAACAGCCACTCAGAGACATAGAGTGTAAAATAATAGCATGACTTGCGCTAATACAACATGACTTGTGCACACATTATAGGGTTGCAGTTCTATAATGTGTGATCATTTACAATGTCCCTATTTTTTCATTCAGGCTGTGATATGCAGTACCCTTAAATTCACTTATTTGTTGCACCTCATTAGGAAGGGAAGGTTTCCACTCGTGTATCAGCACTAAGTGGAGAAGTACTAGTACTTAACTATGTATACCCTTGGCTTTCCTGGAAAAAGTCTCGATGATGTGTGCGCCCTGAAGTTAATATAAGTTAATATCAACCCTGGAATCCTTAGCTCAACCCTTGCACAAGACACTCAGGGGAGAAATATGAGAGTATTATGTCAGACAGGAGGGAGGTGCAGAAGAAGGCAAAGGGTGGAGGGCAGGAAGAGAAAGAAGAAAAGGATAAAATAAGTCTGGTCTCCTTTTTAGAAGGCAAAAACCAAATATTTCTTTTGTACTCTTTTGCTTTAGGATGGATTCAAGGTATTCGGTGTACATTCTCTAGCACAATTGTACATACCATAACAATTCCTCCTGACTGCTCTGCTGTGCACATACTCATGATGGGTGCCATACCAATGGTGGTGCCCTGAAAATAGACCCCACTAAGGGGGAGAAAACAGGGGTCACATCACATCATCAACACAAAGTATGTCTTAATGCTTGAATTGTGAAGGTAAAGGTACCCAAGAGAGTTTCTGACCACTACTGGCCCTATAGAGCAATGTTTTGATGACTGCTGTAATGTAAATTAATTATTTTTCTAATAACAGTTTCTTTCTTTGGTCATTCTGTGAGGCTAAAACATTTTTCTTAGTTTTTCTGTTGACATTCAGAATTTGTATACCTCTGTGCTGGGTAGTGAAATGTGCACATTTTGTCATTTTAAGACTAGAGTATTCTGTATTTTCTTAGAATTATATTATCAGGATTTAGCATTCAGCTGCATTATTTTGTCATATTTTATCATTTATTTACCTGTATATAAAAATTTCATATTTTTATATATTTTTGTATTCACGTAAACTGGTATCTACAACTAAAGCAATTTTGGGGCACAGCTTTCACAGAATGCTAATGGACGGATTCAAAAAAGGCTTTGCAAATGTTTTATTAAGCAGGTAAATTTGTTTTGGTGTCACAGAATCACGTATGTTGGTTATGAAAAGTCCACACAGCAGGGTTCCTTTGAGGATAGCTCAAAAGAAGAGGAAATAGCAGTCACACTACAATGCATCATATTTGATTTTGCTTGGAATAAACAAAAGACCGCTACAAAACTATCATGTGTTTTTCCTTAATTTTGTGCTCTTAATAATTTTGAAAAGAAATATCTTTCAAATAGTGATATGTTTTTTGGAACACAGTTATTACGTAAAATCTACCTGATTAGCTGGGCGTTATCATGAGGCTTCTGAGGCAGCAGCTTGACTTTCCTCCAGTCAAGGAACTCGTGCAAGGTGGTGAAAGGGTCCTGGGTGATGGGACATTTGTCCACATCACTCCACACCTCCAAGCCCACCAGGGCCACACGGATATTCAGAGCCCTGTAGAACTGAAGGCAGAGAGGAGGAGGGGGAGGCATGGAGAGAGATGTGGTTTTGATCTGTCTCTCCTAACATTTCTATTACTCTCTTCACTGTACATTACCTATTAAAATACAATTGCTGTACAGTGGTCTCTGAACAAATCCTTAAACATTAAACATATGAATATTTACTATATGAACGTATCATATCTCGCTTCTGATTTATTAAAACGCCACCCACAGCGCCTATTATTACAACTACCTCTTTGCAACATTTCTCAGTCGAGTTATGGAATTGATCATCCGTTCATAATCCAATCAGCCTCTGCTCACAGGTCGGTTAATTCTAAAAAGGCTTGATGTGACCTCTAATAAATCACTTTCCTACACTACAATCCTTCTGTTCATTTGATTGTTACCTTGTCCACGTAATTGGCGATCTCAGCCAGCCGCTGCTTGACCTTCTCCATGTCCTTGCCTTGCTTCTGAAACTGAACAACACCATCAGACAGAGCAAAGCAAGGAGAAAATAGGTGATCCACCCTCTTGAATGTTTATTATCATCAAAGACATTTTGGGACATATTAACACTGTGTCAGCTCTAGGAATGTTTTCACAGGGTTTTCCCAGAGCTGTGCTACAGTCACTGTCATGTTAATTCCACTGGAGCTTCTGCTGCAGTTGCTATCATCAAAGAGCTCCTCAGTAGATCCTAGGCTAGAGAGATAATCTCAACCACCTCGTCTTATATCCAGCTTTTACTCTGTTTCTGTGGCTCAAAAGCATTTGACATTGACCTTTATGTGTCATGTTAGCAAGGAACAATTTCTTCTTGTTGCCCTCTTTAAGATCTTAAGTCTGAGATTTGAGATAATGCAGAGCGCACATAATGGAATAGTCTCATTTGTAAGTCAAGTGGTCAAATGATGTATGCAGGGAGATGTAGCTGGAGCTGGAAAGTGAAACAGATGAGTAAGTGGACACATCAGAGGCGACAACAAGGCAGTGGTGGAGCCATCTTATTTATGTCTCAAGGGGATGGAGGGGCAGGTAAGTATGTGACCTCTGAGCTCCTTTCCTGTGGGATTCAGCAGCAGAGGGTGAAGAGGTCGATTCGATTTGACCTATGCTTACCTCTCTATTGTCAGCCACAATGATCAGCTCCACATACTTGGTTGTAGTCTGGGCATGGCGTTTATGCTGCAAGGGGTGAGTGAAAGGGAGTGGACAGGGAATACGTGGGTGTAAAGAAGAAAATATATGGGGGAGAGGTGGGGAT